>NW_021604638.1:1285302-1294029 GCF_004785775.1 Grammomys surdaster | reverse complement strand
AAAGGCAGGACAGTGAGGACAGATGCAGACAGGAGAGAAAAGCAGGACAGTGAGGCAGGAAACAGACAGGAGAGACAGGCAGGACAGTGAGGCAGGAAGCAGACAGGAGGGAAAGGCAGGACAGTGAGGCAGGAAGCAGACAGGAGAGAAAGGCAGGACAGTGAGGCAGGAAGCAGAGAAAAGAGAAACGCAGGACAGTGAGGGAGGAAGCAGACAGGAGAGAAAGGCAGGACAGTGAGGGAGGAAGCAGACAGGAGCGAATGGTAGAATAGTTAGGGCTGAAGGCCAGGTGCAGTGGGATATCAGGGCATAGCAGGTGGTGAGGGCACACTTTGGTGTGCACAGGGAAGCAGCTGGGGCTGCCAGTAGGAAGAGCCTCCCAGTCACTGATATGTCTCCTCAGCAGATTCAGCAGGTTCAATCCTGGAAGCAAAGCACACTTCTGCCTCAACCTTTCTGGAACCAAACATATTGCAAAGATAGGTGACCGAAGTCAAGAGAAGGTCACATCCTTGCACATCCTTTTAAAGACCACACCATGAGAGAATGACCAGCCAACAGAGGAGCAAGAGTGAACGCTTATACTGCCCACTGTGCACAGACACCGGCAAAATGACAGCCAATGGGATGATGAAGAAACAGGTGGCTGCTGTGTCCCTCAGACGAGCTTGCTGAGGGCAGAAGTCTTTCCTGCACATCTCTTCCTCCACAGGCACTACACAAGAGGCTCGGTTCCGATGGACACTCAGAAACTGTCAGAGCAAATGAACGGATGGAAGCAGCCACCCCACATTATGATCAGACTCCTGTGAGAGAAAATGCAAAGATAATCAAAACACCCACGGCTCTTTCCGTATCCAAAAACTCCATTGCATTCTGTCACATTGGGTAACAGTTAAAAATGACTGCTGTCCTTTTTAAGAACAGCAGATCAAGAAAAACCACAAACTAAATGTTTAGAATTTCTTGAAAATCTAATCATGGTATGTCATTAAAAATTAAACACTCACATCCTGTACAGAAAGTCATTTCTCAAGTCTACCGAGACTGATAGAAAGGACAGAGGCACCCTTTACTGTGTGTGTGTGTGTGTGTGTGTGTGTGTGTGTGTGTGTGTGCGCGCGTGTGTGCGCATGTCACATCCTGTACAGAAAGTCATCTCTCAAATTTACCGATACAAATAGAAAGGACAGAGGCATCCTTTAGTGTGTGTGTGTGCGTGTGTGGGCATGCATTCCATGGCATGTGTGTGAAAGCTGGAGACCTTTCAGGAGTTGGTTCTCTCATCCACCCTTGTTTTTGAGGCAATTCTCTTGTTTCTGCCACTGGGCTGCACACTTAGGGTCGCTAGCTCTTGAGTTTCTGGGTGACTCTCCTGTTCTCAATTTCCATCACTCGGCAGGAATGCTGGGGTTACAGATGTGCTCCTCTGCATCCAGCCTTTTTACATGGGTTCCAGGTCCTGACCTTGGGTCTTCCGGTTGGTACCAGCGGCACAGTTAGCCTCTGAACAGTCCTCCTGATCCCTTCAGCTATGTCAAAGATTCAAAAGAGCAGAAGGCTTCCCCGTGTTCAAGAGTACATGTGCTGTCCCTATCCCCAGAGGCTGACACTGGAGGACACAGCAACAGGCCCCACGCTCGTCACGGTTCCAAGCATAAGACACATGAGACACAGGAAAGCAGCCAGAGCAGCCAGAGGGGAGGCAGAGACACCTGAGAAAGACAGGGTGCAGGACACAGGGCACCGCTGAAAAGCAACAAGACTGGCAAAGCCTGAGGAAGCAGTCCCGAAGAAGAGGGAGCCAGAGGGAAGGAAGGAAGGAAGGTAGGCAAGCAAATCAGACTTCTTCAAATAGTAAGTCTTAGTTTGGAAATTGGGTGAACATTTTAAATGAGTTGGAGTCAAAATGTAAAAGTTATAGCTACTCTGGAAGATAAGCATGTGTTCACCACAGCAGAACAGAGCTATTCAGAATCCTGAGGCAGAAGGATTACTGGAGCCCAAGAGTTCAAAACCAGTCTGAGCAACATGGTAAGATCTTGTCTCAAAAAAGCAGAATATGGACTCAAGGCTTATATCTGGGAATACATACCAGGAAATGCAGGCAATAAGTAGATGAATGATGAAAAGGAGGCCATGGATTGGAGGAGAGTAGGAAAGCTATGTGGGAGGCTTGGAGGGATGAACCGGAAGGAAGAGATGCTATAATTAAAACGAAGTCACAAACAAGCAACAACAAAGGACAGGAGAGCCAGTCAGGCCTGGTGGGACATGCCTGTTTTCTCAACTACCCAAGAGGCTGAAGCAAGAAGGTCAAAAGTTCAAGGACAAGCTGGGCAGCTTAGAAAGACCCCACAGTAAAACAAAGCCTGGGAATGAAGCTCATTCATTGCAGAACGCTTGTCTAGCAGGCAGGAGTAGGACCCAGCAACACACACACACACACACACACACACACACACACGTGACTATATGCAGTGATGTAGGGTTAAACACTAACGTTTGTGTCAGTTACTACATGCGACTTACATTGTGCAAGGTGAAACCAATATACACCAATAGGAAACCCAAAAGTGAGAGCCCTTTCATCTGAGAGGAGTTTCACTTGTCACTGGATGCAATAATTGAGTTCACAGCCAGCAGCGCCCTGCTACCCATGTTCTGGTTTCTCATCATTTCCCTGGTAAAAGAACATGGATCCTTTAAAGAAGCAGTCAGTTCTAGCTGGAGGTAAACTATCAGTCTACTAGAAATGTCAGGAAGATTCTAGAATAATGGCTCCCACAAGCCAGAGCCAAAACAACTGGATTATGAAAAAAAAGAGCAAAGCCCATGCTGGCTGAAGCACAGGCCCCATGCCGAAGCCTTGCTGCTCTCAGAATCCTGACATCAACCAATGGGAACGCATCAATGGCCCTCTGAGGTGACTTAAGACGGACGCCACTAATTATCCTGGAAACCAGTAAATACAGGAAGAAAATGAAGAGTCTGTCTTACCATCCTATATCATTAGATTTTGAGAGCTCTCAAGCAGCTGGGAGGGAAAGCTCTCCTCTGAAGATGTCTGAGCATTACACCAAGGAGCAGGACAGGACAGAACTCAAGAGTCAGAACTATACAGCCTACAAAGAAACAGTGGTCTCCGTGAGGACTACCCCGGCTGCTCACACTGATGAGCAGAGGTCACATGTAAGGCCACGTGACATCACTGGCACCCAGGAGCCACACTCAGCATCTGAGAGAGAAGCTCCTGGAACTCTCGTGCACCCCAACCTGACCAGGACAGAGACAGGTCCCATCTCCACGCAGTACCTAGTTTATAGGAAATACTTGGGATGAAGAGAGTCTTAATGCTAGAGATGCAGCCACCCACTTGGGATGGGACGGTCAATGGGACAACCTGGGCTCTTCAGTCAATACACAGCTAGGAGAGAAGGGGAGAGGTACAGTTTTTACCATCTTCAGAGACTTAAGAAGGTCACACAAACCCAATGTGCCAACCTTGTTTGTATTTACACCCAAATGGGCCATGTGGAAAAGCCAAATTTCTTGCTTGCTATGACGGTGGAGGTCCATAATCTAGCATTCACCACGTGGAGGGAGATCAGCGTCAGCACTCACGACATAGCTAGTGAGCCGAACAGAACACACACTGAGGAGACAGTGGCCAGGCTAAGGTAAGGCAGTGGGCAGGCTGGGTAAGCAGAGGCGAGCTTTACAGCAATGGCACATCTGTTTCTGTACTTGCCATGCAGAGTACTGAAGATAGAGCACCGTGCATACCAGGCAAGGGCTCTACCACTCAACTACATCTCCAGCTCTGCATTTCTGAGAGAGCCATGCTAACTAACATACGGACGGCTGAGGTGAGAGGTGTCTGGAAATGCTTTCCTCTGCGATGGAACCCATCTGAGTGAGATAAATGTCAACGTCTGGGCAAGTGTTAATGAACAACTTTTCTTCTCTGTCTAGTGGTGAGTCTCTATACATCCATAATACAAGCTGAAGATAACTTTCTACATTGGAAGGAATCCAGTCTGCCTCTCCCATGAGATGAGAAGGCTGCTTCAGGCAGTTAACTCCACAAGGCTCTTACCTGAGACACAGCAGGAGGGAATCTGCAAAAGAGATCTTAAGGTAGCAATGCTCAAACCTGGTTGTCTGGATCCTCAAGGTACCGTGCTACAACAGGCACGGCGTACTGGGAGACCACCACAGGAGAACCCAACCCACTTTCTTGCAAGAAAGCAACAGGGGAGGGATTCGCTCCAACAGCTCAGTCCACACAGTGGGCTCTACAGCAATGGGACAGAGAGAATTCTATTAAGAATAAGCCAAGCATCTGACATGGTATATACTAATGGTTTCTAGCTTTTCTTACTAAAATACTTCATCAAGAAAATTAGACAAATGCAGTTTAAAAATCATTTCCCATTTAGAGTATTTATGCTACAGACAGGCTTAAAAAGCTAGTAAGCCACACAGCAATATAAAACATAAAAGGAAGAGAGGATGACAGCTCTATTATAACAAGCCATATACAAATGGAGAAAGGACCAAGAAGTCTGCATGCTGGGCCAGCGTCCAAAAGCCATTACAGCTAATGGCTTCTCTGCCAGACCTATGGGTTGTGCTTATTTAAATTCCAGCCGGGATGTATACATTATAAATAATTCTTTCACAAATGCACTCCCCCACAATCCACGCATCCCAATTATTTCTAAGGCAAAGCATTAAACAAAAGAGCGTTCGAGCTCCAGTACACCACATTAAATTTAACACAAATATATAATTGCCGCAGCACTGTAAATGGTGATTCATTTATGAAGAGAATCCATTCAAAGCCTCAAAACATCCACTTGGGCCTTTTTAAAGCGCCGTGTCACATTCCCATGGATATTTTAAACTAAGACGGGAGCTGTGTGCAAAGCTTCTTTTCCTCTCTTCAGCTAAAGTGATCAGATTCTAAGGCCTCAGATTTCTGGAACTTTCTGAAGTATCTGCCATTCACCATGAGTGCAGAAAATGGGGAGCAGGGCCACTGTCAGGCCTGGCAAGCCCAGCACTCAGTCGTCCTCCTCCTCATGGTCACTGTGTGGTGAGGGTGGGGCGACAGGCGACAGCAGGACGGCTGCGGTGCTGCAGCATGCTTTCTTCTAGAACAGCAATCACAGAGAGGCAGACAGAGCAGGAAAAATCAGCATCAGTCCACAGAGAGCACAGGGGAGAGGAGCTAAGGACCAGGATTGTTCTAATCCAAAGGGCATCTCCTGATTAGGTATTTCTTAGCAACCAGCACTTTGGCAAAACTCAAGAAATACAAAAGGCCTAACTGCCAGGGTGAATGGCCTCTGTCACATTAGTCACTCTGATGTTCCAAAAATAAGAACAATTTGAGTCATTCTGAAGTAAGATGTCTGTTCTTCACGACAAATCCATCTACAGTCACACACGGCCCAAAGCTCACTGATTGACACAAAGCCTTTACATTCCTGCTAGTACTTTGTAGCCTATAATTTTTAAGAAATGTGTAAGAAAAAAAGAACTGAACAAACCTGCATCCTCTGAAAGTCAGACAGCCACCTCCATGACTGCCAGGACACCCTTATCACTGTGGCTCAAAAATTCCCATGGTCCCCTGGCAACAATGTAACTATGGAGACAGACCCCCACAGTTGGTTACCTGATAGGTGCTGACTACAGGATGCTATGTTGTAGGTGCTGTGCTAAAAGCAAGAGGGCCATGAAGCAAAGGAAAGCCAGTCATGTTCATCCAAGAGGACAGAGACAACCATGGGCCATCAGAGATGGCTGCTCTAATGTCAATCAAAGCCCTCTAGGAATTGGGACTTTATCTCACAGCCTGGCAGCCAGAGTAAATGTGACAGGGGAAAGCCTTTACCCTCCTGTGCTTACTGGTTCTTTAGGCCCACAGAGACTTGGGAGAAAACCCTGAGTGGGTGTAGGGTGGGGAGATTCAGAGAGCATCTGCTGGTCCTCTCAAGATCTGGAGAATGAGGAACTACATTGAGGGAATTGCTTTATATCAGGCACTTCCTTGAATCTCCAATGATTATTCTTCTACCTTCAATATGATTGAGTTTAAACAGGATGGACCTACAGAACCTGTTTTGAGGGAGCATGGACAACTACAGGAAGGCTTGGTCAAGACAACAATGGGAAAGGGCAGGTCAGTGGCAGCAAGTATCTAAGGAAAGGGACATTGTAACTGAGCCCTGGGACAGACAGGAGAGCAGGAAGGCAGCCTGCAGCTGAGGAGCAACACTCTGACCAAAGAGGCCTTCCACAGACAGCAGGCAGCACTGAGCCATCTGCCAAACACAAGGGGCCCTCATCAGGGGCTGTAAAGATGAGACTGCTACTGTGGGCCAAAGATATGTGTTGTCAGCATCTCAGTCACCAGCAAGGAGCCAAGACTTCTATTCAAGTATGACCCCAGAGCAGGGACTCCGAGACCAGACCTTCCAAGGGGCAAGACTATGACTACAAGCCCAGGAAGCCAGTGTAAACTACTCAAGACAATGAGTCACAAATAAATGTTTTATTAAGTATTTTTAAAAAGACTTGAGCTATAAGAAATTATTAAAGAAATCCTCCAACCAGGAAGAAAATGACACCAAACAGAAATCCAAATTTACATGAATGAATAAAAATCAGCATAAATGATGCCCACATGTAAAGACTTATCTCATTACTTAAGTCTCTTTAAGAAACAACTATTATATAAAACTGATAATGAATTGTGGCTTTCTAGCACATAAATGCATGTGTGTGTTTATATGTATATGTAAAATGGAAGACAAAACAGCAAAGAGACCAGGAGACAATAATGAAAGCATACTAATATAATTTTACTACACTGTGAAGTAGAAAAATATTACTAATATCAAAACCTGAGATGCCACTAAAATAGCAAAACAACAAATTATAACTAATAAACTATTAAGACAAACTGAATTCATAAAAAATTCCATTAAACTAAGAAAAGGCAGATAAAGACCCAAACAGAAAAGAGTTATAACAAATGAACTCAAGCAGCAGGATGGCAGCTTTAGCAACCAGTGAATACACACAAATGCCCCAAACAGTCCAGCTAAGGTACCAAGACCAACAATATACTGCTGACAAGAAACACACTCTAATGCATACACACACATTTAAAGTGGAAAACCAGCAGGAGTCACAGAAAGCTAGGGTGGTTCCATCCAAGTCAGACGGAGAACATCACCAGGGATAAGATCATTTCACAGTGACAAAGGGCCGAACTTACACAGAAGATATAATAATCCTAAATGTCTGTGTACTAAATAACACAGCTTCAAGCTACAGAGCAGAAATCAATAAAACTACAAGGAGAAATAGATAAAAGTCATGGTGGGAGTCTAGAAACAGGCCTACGCATACATCACCAATGAGTTTTTACAAAGGTCAACAGGGAAAAAACAGCTTTTTCAAAAGTAATGCTGGAATGAACAGACACTGGGAACTAATGACCTAACTCCTGTCTTGTACCATGCACAGAGATTAATACAAAACGGATTAGAAGGCTAATGTTGAGAGCTTCACCATAAAAATTCTGAAAAGAGAAGGAATCCAGGAGGAAAAGCCCATGTGAGCTTTGGTTAGCAATATTTTTGAAGCCTTGAAGCCCTGAAGCCTTGAAACCTCAAAATATACAATCCATATTATTTCCTTTTATAAGAAAATTTCAAAATGTCATTAAAGTGAGACACTTTCCCCAAATGACAACCCCAAGTGGGGAAGGGGAGACAAGCTACAACTAGGAGAAAACACCTCATAAAGAGGATGTACACTCACCCTTCAAACTCCTCACAATCAGCCGAAGCAACTCTATTTAAACTGAAAAAAATCAGAAATGAACATGAATTGTTATCAGTTGTCAAGTAGGTGGACAAGATGAAGACCTGATGTGTTCTGTAACACCGGTGAGCTTGGAGACAGGCTGAGTGAAGACTACAAGCCACAGGGCTCTACCTCTATGCACAGTGAGAGAAAGCAGGCTCCCAGCTGCTTAGGACAGAAGACTGAGGGCAAGTGAGTAGAAACTGATTGTGGCAACAAAATTTCTTCTGGAGGTGGTAAGAAAATTTCAAAATTCCTTGCAGAATGTTACACAATTATGAGACTAAGTTAAAATCTATCAACCAGAAATGTGAAAGTTGTAAACTGAATGGTATGTGTAATGACACTATACCAGTAAACTCTACAGCATGAGTAATAAGGCTACACAGGTAAACTGTATGCTGTATGTAGTGGACATTATACTGAACTGTACGGTGCATGCTCTTAGTCAGTGTTCTACTGCTGTGAGGAGACACCATGACCAAGAGATACTTTTATAAAGCTTATAAAAAGAAAGCATTTAACTGAAGACTGGCTCACGGCTTCAGAGGTTTAGGCCATTATCATTATGGTGGGGAACATGGCCATGTACATGGCACAGGAATGTTGGGTGGCCAAAGGCTACATCCTGGTCAGGATAGAGGTTGAGCCTTGCTTGAGTTTTAGAAACCTCAAAGCCCATCCTTGGTGACCTCACTCAAACAAGGCCAAACCTCCTCCAACAAGGCCATATCTACTCCAACAAGGCCACACCTACTCCAACAAGGCCACGCCTACTCCAACAAGGCCACATCTACTCCAACAAGGCCACGCCTACTCCAACAAGGCCACGCCTACTCC
>NW_021604638.1:1275286-1285292 GCF_004785775.1 Grammomys surdaster | reverse complement strand
CTACTCCAACAAGGCCACGCCTACTCCAACAAGGCCACGCCTACTCCAACAAGGCCACACTTCCACCAACACGGCCACGCCTACTCCAACAAGGCCACGCCTACTCCAACAAGGCCACACCTCCTATACCTTATAATTCTTGTAATCCTTTTAAACAATTCGACTTCCTGGTGACCAAGCATTCAAGTATATAAGCATATGAGGTACAGGGGCTGGTTTTACTCAAACCTCCACACATACTTAACGGACATTATACCTCTTTGATGAGATTGCCCTTTGTTTGCTCTCTCAATCTGGATACTCCAGTCATCCAGGCTGTGTGCTGCAAGCTCCTGACGTGATGGTGTTTGCTGCCTCTCTATCTGCTCCTTGCTATTTGGTTCCGTGCTTTTGTTTACTATACTCTTAAATGAAAACACTAACCAAAACAGAAATCAGCTACTGTACATCACTGTCGGCACCACACAGAAAATGTAAACTATATCTGAATAAGATCATTAGACTTTAAAATTTACAATTATAACATACTGCGTATTTATATATTTGATTCAATCACAAGGGAAGTCTCTGTCTTACAAGTCTTCAGAAACATAGACTGTGAGCACCCTGACACACACCATCTAAACAGTACAAGCGAAGGCACGCTGATGTCACAGAAGTCTTCCTACAGTGCAAACAGAAGACCGCTGACTCTGGATTATACTCCCCAAAGTTCCATGACCCCAACTAATGATGAGAAAGCAGCAGGCAAAGCCACTTGGAGAGACAGTCTATGAAATACCTCAGCACTCTTTCTCAAAAATCATCAAAGTTTTATGTAGGACAAGGCTAGACCAAGAAACCCTCAAAGATTTAAGAAGCCTAAAGAGACCCAACAGCTGACTGCTGACATGCGCCCTGACAGCTGACTGACTGCTGACATGCACCCTGGGTAGGAGCCTGGCTTAAGGGAAAGATTTCCAGTGGACAGTCATGGCGTGTGTTAGTGGAGCACTGTGGAACACACTGCTGGAGTTAGTGCCTCAGCTTTCTGTGCTTGCTGCACACAGTTCACATCTCACATAAGCAGCAGAGCAGGGGCCTTGTCCTCAGCACAGCCTTGGGGCTGTCCTGTGCCTCCCAGGGTACTTAGTAGCAGCCCTGGTTTATACCCACTAGGTGTCAGTAGCATTCCCTGACCCCCAAGACGTGGCACCCAGAAACGTCTCTGAGACAGTCTAGGAGCAGAAGCACCCCCGGCTGAGGGCCTCTGCACTAGGAAGAGCTGGGCAGAAGCTGTAAGAGAACGCTTTACGTACATCAGTTACCTTTCCATTGCTGTAATAAACATATGATGGTCACAACTGGAGAAGGCAAGGTTTACTGTGACCCATAGTATGAAGGGGAAGCATCATGGTCACAAAGTCTTGGTGACAGGAACAGAAGGCAGCAGGCCACACTGTATCCACCGTGTCTGGCGTTTACTCAGTCTGGCACCTCAGCCCATGGAAAAGCGTTGCATACATTTAGAATGGGTCTTCCTACCTCAGGTAATCAACCCAGTCTAACAAGTCCTTCACTAATACACTCTAGGTTTGTCTCCCAGATTCTGTCAAGCTGACCATCAAAAATAATCTATACTGTAATACATCTGCAACTCTTCTATAAACCCGAATGATCTCAAAATCCAAAGCCAAAAGACAAAGCACAATGACGCAAAAAGAGGCAGCAGCACAGCAGGCAGCACGCAGACCACGGTGACGATGGCAGTGCCAGGTGCCAGGGAGGACTCGAGGAGCACAGGAGCCACCGACAGCATCGGTGATTCAGAAAACAGCCTCTCAGAATGGGAAATAAACCCTCACCATTCGACCCAGCAACTTTTAAGTGTCCCACCAAAGGAAATGAAGATACAGCTATACACAGAGGTCTATTTGCTGGGGAACACATGTTCAAAAAAGGTCTGACAGAAAGAGATTCCTAATGTGTTTCTTCCCTCGTCCCAGGGAATTAAAATGAGGCAGCATCAGGAAGCAGATCAGAGGCTGCAGGGACCCAGGGGCAGGGCATGGGGGCCGGACCATGACGGCCATACATGGGAGAATGGGGACTCATTAGGAGTCGGATGCTCAAGCTACTGTCGTGACGGGTGCACAGCAGGTCACATGGGATGGTCAGGACTCAACAGAGGCAACCAGACAAAGCATAAGCACACCCAGCAGATGGGGTCTCCCTGTGCACAAGGAGAGCCAATCGAAGTAGACCCACATACTCCAATTCTGAAGAAAGTAAGACTACAAATTGAGGATTCAAAGTGAAGTCCTCTGGCCCAGCACAACACAGGAAGAAATCTGTTAGTACAAGCTGTCCAGAGAAACAGATACCACCCTGGGGATAAAAGGTTGAGATCTGGCAGCCAGGAAGCTTGAGAAAGCCGAAATCGACACTACGGAGAAAGAACCTGATTACTTTCCCTGGACCTCATTCACACCAGCCTCCCTGGGGAAATCAAGCAGCTAAGATCCCCAATCTGCTGCCCCAGCCATAGAATGATAGGCAAATCTGCATCCAGCCTCAAGTGGGCACAAGGGACCTGCCCTCTTAAGGAAAAGGAAGAAGAGAGAAGATAGAAGAGAGACCCCAGAGCAGTCCAGCTTACACAGAATAAGATGGGAAGGGCTACAGACAGACAACTGGTCCTGGGCCAACGCTTTGAAGAACCTGGCATGCTCTGGGAGAACACTGTAGATGAAGCAAGGCAAAAGCACAGGCCTCTCAGTACCTCTTCAGCTAGCAAGGCTAACAAGATGAGGAAGGCCATGCTTTTTTGGAAGGACTGTAACTGCCAGCCCATCAACCCAAGTGCTTAGTGAGACGGGGCAGCAGGTGCCTAGCACCCAAGGGCACTGGATAAGTAGGAAACAATCAGTAAAATGGATTGATTTAACAAGCCACAATGACAGCAGCATGGATGCTGCTGATCTACCAGGGGTGCCCAGCCTTCCGATGCTGGGGTAGACTGTTGTCTGTGAACATGGGAGGTCACAGTCACAGCTATTCTGGGACACATGGTGCCTAAGGACCACTGGCTGGACTTGCCTAATCAAGCTAACAGATAGAGAGGAGTGAGCTGTATCAGAAGGCAAGATGTATTCATGCACCTCCCAGAGTAAGCACAGCTGGAACTCTGAAGCACACAGGTTCAAGTGTGCACATAGAAATGTCACACAAGATTAAAAGAAAGCTGGGCTGCATGAATCAGTAACAAAGCGAGCTTCGGAAAGCAGGATGAAGACACTAGACAACAAGTAAAAGAGGTAACTTGTTTTAAAAAAAAAAAAAAAGACACAATGCTAGCAGGGTGTGCACCTAGTGCCAAAACTTCCACAAAAGAAACTGAGAACAGATAACCAATCCTAGCTGGGCATGTGAGCACTGTCCTCTCAGCGGCAGCCCACAAAGAGCACAAGAAAGTAAGAGAGGAGGCTGTGGGCGGCTCAGTGGGTGATGGTAAAAAGCAAGAGGGCTGTGGGCGGCTCAGAGAGCGAAGGTGCTTGCAACCAAGCCTGGTCACTGTGGTCCCAGGAGAAAGAAAAGAATCGCTCCTTCAAGTTGTCCTCCAGTCTCAATATGTGCACTGTGGCATTCAAGCATCCACCCACATATGCACACCAACAAATCAGCTTAATACAATAAGGAAATAAATGAACACCAAAGACCTGCACAATGCTTCCAACCAAATTAACCCAACTGATAGAAATGTTTAAGACACTCTCCCCCAAAGACTAGCATACAACATTTGTTCCAGACAGCACACACTGAAACGTAAATAAATAAGCAAATTTAAAAAAAAAAAAAGGAACTGTAAAATGTTTGTTGTTTGACCACAAACAAAATGAATGAAAGCAGGAATAGCAGAAAGATATCTGAAAATTGTTTAAGTATTTGAAGGTGACCAGGTGCATTTGTGAATACTGCTGTCAACAGAGAGCTCAGCATGGGCATTATGGGCGGGCCCACTGCTTCCTCAGCATGCTGCACAGGGAGCTCCAGGCTAGCCTGGAATACATGGCACCACATGTCAAAACAGAAATAAAAACGCACTACACATGTGCCTCATGTTCACTTGTGGGTAAACCACACACCAGCTCCATGAAGACAACTTGGAGAGAAACCGACACACTCAGGAGGCACTAGGGTTTGTATGTGAGCTATCCCCAGAAGCTGTGTATGTGTGCCGTGTGGTCGCTCGCTTGAGGTACTATTAGGAGTCGAACTGTTAGGTGGAGAGGCCTAGTGGAAGGACATTTATATCTTTGGGGACATGTCCTGGAACGAGATGGTGAGAAGGCAGTGTCTTCCTGTCTGTCTTCCTGTCTAACCAACCACTATGAGGTATGTGGCTTCGCCCCATGTCCCCTCCATCAGTTATCTGTCTTACACCAGACCCAAAAGCAGTGGCCCCGACTGAGCATGGACAGACACCTCTGATACCACAAGCACAGATACATCGTATCTTCACATGGAGACCTCCTAACTATCTTGTCACAAAGAAAAGCTGACTAACTGAAGAACAAATTATACAATATAAAAATGCAGATGTTACCAAAGGAAGAAAAAACTATCATCTTCTCTATAGGGAAAGCATACAGGTTTTATTGAGACATCAAACCTAAACAAATAGAAAGGCAGGCCACACTTATAGATCGGGTTCTCGATGTTATAAAGAGGACAAGGTCCTCCACATTGATAAACTGATGTTGTGACTTGCTTCATCTTGTTGGGATCCGATGTGGTGGATTTAAAATCTACATAGGATCTAAAGGACAGAGACGGCCAGGAGCACAGCTGAATAGGGCTCTGCGCTGTCAGGAAACAGGAAGTCATGGTGCAAGGCCACACCAGCAGACTGGCTCCAGTAGAAAACTTGACACTACTAACTGCAGGTAAAGTGTGGGCGCAGGCAGGCTATGCCGTGAGGTAAGTACTCTGCAAAGCCAGCAACATCCAAGGAGGGGACAGACACTCCTTATTAGGCCTGGCACACACAGTATCCACAGGAAAACTGCTGCCAAAGAGCTCAACACCTAAACCTCCCTAACTAGTCAACAGGCAAAAGGCCAGTGTAATCCAAGAACAGCTTCAGAAGGGTCACGAGCATGCTGAGCACCAGCCCAAAAGCCAAGGTCTCCAACGTAACTTCACATATTTTAAACTTAGGAAAAAAAATTAAAATTTTAAGGTAGATGCTTGGAGCTAAAACTTAGCAGAAAGCTAAGAATGTGTCTCACGTGAAAACCCAGCTTAGCGATGAGTGCCTGGTAGGCAGAAGCAATGGAGAGGATTGAGGGGGGCTCTGGGAGCACACATGGAGGACATGACCCCCAAAGGTGCCGGCCTCATAGAACTGCTTCAGACTCGGTGTGTATGTGTTTTCCCAGCTTCTACATATCACATCTCACAGTGCAAGCAAGTTTTGAAGATTTGTTTTTACTTTTCTGGGGATAGATGCTGTGCTTGCCGGTACGCACGTGCGCCTGCGTGCTTGGTGCGTGCGGAGGCGGCAGATCCCTGGCAGTGGTGCTCTTAATAATGAGCCACATAGCCAGCCCACAAGACACGATGCTTTAAAGGTTTGCATTTGTTTTTGCTTTTGTTTTCGTTTTTCAAGACAGGGTTTCTTTATGTAGCCTTGGCTGTCCTGGAATTCACTCTGTAGACTCTGTAGACTCAGAGATCCACCTGCCTCTGCATTCTAGGTGCTGAGTTTAAATGTGTGTACCACCATGCCCATCCTTAAAGAAGGTTTTTAAAAAGAGATTTTAGTAGAACACAAAAACAAAAACCACATGGCAATTCCAAAAGAAAAATCAAAGAGGCAATGATACAAAATTCAAAACTCACTAGAATCTGACAGCAGGTCAACCAGGCTGATTTTACAAAACAAATGACCTGCACACTTCAGCAATGTCAAACCAGCTCTGGATCTGTGCGGTTGAGTTGGGGGTTTCAAAAGAAGAGAGAAGAAAGTTTGCTTCCTGAGAGGTAGAACGTGGGCACCTGGAGAGAGCAAGCTTAAATGAAGCATGGTGGCAGACTACAGGTGCACAGGAAAGCACCCACGGCATCACTGGGACAGCCGCAACCGTCAGTAAATCTATAGAGTAGCTGACAGTATTAGCTGGCCAAGGAGGCACCTCTAATCTCAGCACTTGGGAGGCAGAATCAGAAGGATCTCTATGTATTAGAGGCCAGCCTACTGTACATAGTGAGTTCCTGGCTAGTCAGGGCTACAGAGTGAAACCCTATCTTAAAAGACAAAACTGAAATAAATAAACGACAAACAAGGCGGTAGCAGCTGCATTTCCCAAGTGTCACTGTTGCACTGTGGGTGCAGGGGTGTGACAATGAGGGTCTCTTCTCAGGAAAACACAACTGAAGCAACCCTGGGCAGAGTGGCATGAGGTCTACCAGCAGGCCTTCAGAGGTCAAGGAAAACTCACAGACTTAAAGACACAGAGAACATGAAGGGGGCAGAGCAAAGTGAAGGCAGCAGAAGGATTGAAGTAGAAGGCACATGAGGATTCTTACTGCTACTCTTGAAATACTCTCGTGTGTGTGTGTGTGTGTGTGTGTGTGTGTGCTTAATTTAAAAAACAACCATCGCTTGGAAACTATAGAAACACAAAGTTTCTACTTAAAATGTAAAGTAAGAGTAAAGCACACCTTAAATCCCAGTGGCGGTGGGAGAACACTGCAGAGGCAGGCGGATCTCTGAGTTAGAGGCCAGCCTGCTCTACAGAGTGAGTTCTAGGATAGCCAGGACTACACAGAGAAACCCTGTCTCAAAAGAACAAAAACAAAACAACAAAAAGTAAGGAATGAAGAAACAAAACCTATTTTTCACAAATGTAAGTACAGTACATAGACATCCAAGGAACTGCACGGAAATGCAGTGAAGTTATAATCAGTGCAGCATCAATAACAGGAGACAAGAGCCTAAAGCTGATGTGCCAGAGTCTCAGAAGGAGGCTGCCACGAAGGCACACACTGGGAAAGAGGCCTCCCAGGGTACAGAGCAGGACTGTCTCTCAATAAAAGTTAATAAGTGGCAGCTGACCAAATAGCTTGAATAAAACAAGTCAGGACTCTGCAGTAGGCAGTAGCTTCATAGCTGTATTGTGTTTGCATACAAGAGTTACACACACACACACACATCCATGCACACATGTACGAGTGAGCACATATACAGCGAATGTAGAGGAAAACTTACAACACAAACAGAAAGGGTACAAGAACTGCCTTCACCATGGATCGACTGGCTAGCGGATGGACGCTTCCACACGAATCCCATCGGCTGGCTGGCTGGCTGGTTTTCTAGGAACTGCTAGGCTCTTGCAAAGCATGTGTGGGTAAAAAAACGTAAGAGAGCCAAGGCCACCCTGATGAGCAGGGTGGTGCTGTGTGTGATATCAGGTCTTTGATGATCTAGTTATGGTACTGCAGATCCAGGCAGTGACAGGTACCTCAGAGTCTGTGGGGACATGTGTCTGAACAAAGTGGCAGGACAGGACAGAGGACAGTGTCCCACATCACACTCTGTCCAGACAGCAGCCATGACTCCAGGTAGACTGGAGACCCAAATGTGAAATGTAAAGTTTGGAAAAACAGCAGCAGAGAATAGCTACGACCCGACCCTGAACCTAGCAAACATTTGTTTTTGTTGCTTCTTGAGACAGGTTCTCATAAGCAGCCCAGCCTATCCTTAAACTTGGTGTTTCCCTGCCTCAGTTGCTGAGGGGAGGTATGTATGAGCCATGACATCCAGTGCAAACACTGCTTTTACATGACATGACATAAAACAAACACTAACCAGGAAAGATGAAGCAAACAAGCTGTGAACCATATGAAGATGAAAAATGAGGGCCAGCATTTCCCTGTTTCTAAAATGGGAAGATACTGGGCTCTCCCAGTGCTATGATTTATAGGGTAGGGTTGGGACTGTGCTTGACACAGACCATCACCCTATGAAGAATAAGCAAGTAGACAGTAAGGACAGACTCTGGGGAGCCCGATGGCTCTCTGAAGTGTTGAGTGGCCAGGGAAGATGCAGAGGATAAGAAATGAGCTAAGGTCTGTTGCCGGTCTTTGCTACTCTGTGGGTTCTGTTTGCCATTTTTATTCCCCCAGTTTCACCCTGTCATGAGATAGGAAAGAAATATGGATAGAGGGGAGAGGGAGGTAGAGATCCCTGAATCTAATATACCACAACAACCCCCCCCCGCCCCGAAAGACCAATCTCATCTCTCAGGGCCCTAGCATTTATACTGCCAGAATTCCAGTTCCCAGAATTCCAAATGTCATCCAATCACAGAGACTATTTTTACAGCTGCAGCTGCAATCATACGCCTCTGCTAGAGCACAAGGCAAATCATAGTCAGCTGCTCCTGCACAACAGCCCCATCCTCACACCTGGGACAAACAAGACAAAACAGCCCCTATCCCCACACCTGGGAGAAACAAGACAAAACAGCCCCATCCCCACACCTGGGAGAAACAAGACAAAACAGCCCCATCCCCACACCTGGGAGAAACAAGACAAAACAAAACAGTCTTATAATTGCTTTCTTTTAAAGAAACCAACATTGCAAAATTCTCACTACTACGGTTTATAAGGGAAGGAAAGGACCAGTGACCTAGATGAAGATTCAGGGGCAAAGGCACTTGTGAGCTCGTGGGGACTGAGGATGGGAAGCGAAGGGGCCAAGGGCAGACAGAGTAAGCAGACAGACAAGAGATGAAGATGTGCAGGTTCAGGGGAGTCTGGGCAGCCTCAGTTCCTGATTTCTTCAAGAACCAAACCAAGGTCATCGCTAAAAGCAAGATAGACTGGACTGGGCCAATCCTGCTACAGAGTGACAGTGGACCAGAGCAGGACCAGCGTGACAACCAAGCCCTCAGCTGAACCTGTAAATCTGCAGTCCAGGTGTGGTGTGCTATGCCCTGAGGTCCTCACGGGACAGAAAGCACCAGCTCTTCCTTTGCTCAGCTGGCAGTCTCTAACAAAAGCAACACCCAGTGGGCTGTGGCGCAGTGATGAAGAGCATGCGGAGCATGCACAAGGCTCTACACTTGAGTCCAAGCTCCACCAGAGTAACAAAAATAAGCAGGAAAGAAAGCCCAAGAAGACAGAGTCTGGAGACAACTATGGCCCACCTTACACCCTTCCTCTGTCCTGGGCTTTCAGGTCATGGCTAGCATGCAGCATCTCTACAAGAGCTGCCCTGCCCAGCTCCTCCCATGACAAAGGCTCCAATGGCACCAAGGGGGCTGACCTACAGCTCAGCTCTCTGCATAGTGCAGCGAGCCCTTCTGGAAGAGCTGCTTCCTTGGGCAGACCTCTGAGCGCTCACTACTGACTTCCTTATACCCAGCACAATGCCTGGTGTGCAGTAGACGGTCCTAGTCACATGATGAGCAAATTCACTCTATGGCCATGCATCTCTCTAAGGAAATTTTAACCACCAAATAAACATCATCTTTCCATAAAATCTTTCTATAAAACAGACACTAAAGACTTCTCACTAAGAGACTACTCTCTGGGACTGGTGATAGTAAGAAAAGTTGTTAGGTAGTCATCACAATGGAAGGAACAGGGGCTAGGGAAATGGCTCAGTCAGTAAAGTGCTCGCTGCCCAAGCATAAGAACCTGAGTTCAATCCCCAGGACCCATACAAAAGTCAGGCATGATGGAGAATAATGCAATCTCAAGTCTAAGGAGACAGAGACAGGCAAACCCCTGGGGCTCACTAGCTAGCCAGTCTATGCTACTTGTAGAGTAATAGGCCAATGAGGGGCCATGTCTCAAAAACCAAGGTGGATGGCTATCTACTGAGGAATGGCGGCCACAGCAGACCTTTGGCCTCCACATACATCCATGCAAATCAATTGTTGTTATCTTTTAAGTACTTGTGATGGGCCAGGGGGACAGCAGTACCTAGTAGGCTTGACTCAGGGGGACAGCAGT
>NW_021604638.1:1270694-1274886 GCF_004785775.1 Grammomys surdaster | reverse complement strand
GCAGTACCTAGTAGGCTTGACTCAGGGGAGATGGCAGTACCTAGTAGGCTTGACTCAGGGGAGATGGCAGTACCTAGTAGGCTTGACTCAGGGGGATGGCAGTACCTAGTAGGTTTAACTCAGGGGGATGGCAGTACCTAGCAAGTGTGACTCATTTCATTTTTGTCTTTTGAGACAGGGTCTGTTACAGAATCCAGTAGCACAAGTGGCCCCAGTTGTGAGCTCTGAGCTCAGGGAGCTGCCTGTATCCCCCACACATGAAGGCTACAGATACACATGACCAAGCCTGTGGCCTTTTTGGATGCTGGGATCCAGCCTCAGGTTCTCATGTTTGTGTGGCTGGTTCTATACTGATGGAGCCACCTCCTCAGCCCTTGTTATTCTTTGTATTTTTTTCTTTATTCTAGAGAATTTCATACAGTTATACAAAATACAACATCTCTCCATTTTTTTTCTCCTTTACTCCCAACATGCCCTCTGCCTAACTTCATGTCTTTTTTTCTGTGATAACCCACTAAGTCCAGTTAGTCACTCTCCATATGAAGGGCTAGCCACTGAAACATGGGAAACCACATGACCACAATTCAAAAAGAATTCTTCTCCCCCAAGAACTATTCATAGCCAATAATTCCTCAAAAGGAGGTGGGCCCTGGGGATCAGCTCCCTCATGGACGCTGTGATTCTGGCTGGCTTGATTTCTGTGGAAGTAAGCAGAGCTGCTGCTAGTGCACGAGTGCACAGATGACAGCACTCACGGTACTCCCTCCTCCAGCTCTGGCATCCTTTCTGCCTCTTCCCTTTCAGGAGTCTCTTGGTGGGGGTGATAAGGACATACCACTTAGCAACACTGCTTGCTACTGTCTACCAGTCATGCACCTGGCTTACCCCAATCAGAAGTGGGATCACACACAGTTGTTCTCACAGTCATCTCTGTGCACCACGCTCCCAAGTCTAGCAGCCAGTTGTCCCCTTTACTTGGGTTAAATACCCTAGTGAAGCTCTGTACAAACTGACACATGACTGTCAGAAGAAAGCTATACACCCGAACATGAGCATGCACACTTCAGAGGGTCAATGAAGACTAGAGTCAGGTGGCCAAGTTAGGTCTGGACAAAAGTGAAAAAGAGGACTAACATCTGTGGCTTGGTATTTTTGTAACAGTTCATTTATTATGATTAGTGAGGGGTCAGGCATGCTACTGTAAGTATATGAAAGTCAAAGGACAACTAGCAAGGGTTGGCTCTCTCCTTCTGCCTTTCAACTCAGATCTTTAGACCATGTAACACGTGCTTTTACTATGGAGCCGACTCTGCATCCCTGCACCCATGTCGTTAGGCACAAATCCTGACCCTTAGGAGAACTGAGTCTGAAAAAGCAGGGGAGGCCTCCTGGGTGGGTATTGTCTAAGACGTCCCAGTGCCTAGATCAGGCCTTGGCACAGACCATGACACCAGCCTACAAATGTGCATTTTATGTACAACACAGCACTGTTAAAATTTTCTGTTAGGGACTGGAGTGATGGCTCAGTAGTTAAGGACATTGGTTAGTCTTCCAAAGGACCCAGGTTCAAATCCCAGCACCTACATGGCAGTTCACAGCTGTCTGTAATTCCTGGGGATCTGACACCCTCACACGGACATACATGGAGGCAGAATACCAATGTAAATAAAACTATAAAAAAAAATACATTCTGCTAGTGAGCTGGAAAGATGGTTCAGCAGGTAAAAGCAAGCACTATTCTTGCTGAGATCAAGAGATTGATTCCCAGCATCCATATCGGGCAGGTTACAACCACCTGTTACCCCAGCTCCAAATCAATCAGATGCCTCTGGCCTCTGTCAGCATCTGCATTCACATGCATGCACATCTGCCCGCAGCGCATGTGCGCATGCACACACACACACACACACACACACACACACACACACACACATAGAATTTTAAAAAATAAAACATAACAACTTTCCTTAAACCCCTGCTCTAGCTGACTTTCTTCTTCTGCGCCCATCTTGTGTCCTTCCTGCTGGAGAAGAGAATCTACCAGAAGGGTAAGATATGCAGAAGGACCTGGATTTGAAACCCAATTATCAAGAGGACTCTCACTGTTTCAAAGAGAGCCCGGTAGGCTTTGTGTACAACAAAGAGAAAAAGACACAGTGGAGCCCTCCTGGCCCCCAGCCCTTGCTGAACCTTTCTATTCTGACCAAAAAGAATAAAGATGAAGAAACAAGCTGTCCAGGCCTCCCGGAGGCTAGTTTTGGCAAGAGACCTGCCTCTGTGGCTAGTTCTGGGAAGATCAATGGCACCTGCTCTAGAGGTGCCGATGCCCCCCACCCCCTGCTGTACTTTGCACTGGAAATTAGATGTCAGTGCCAGTCACACTGCAGGTGTGAAGAGGCAGAAGAGTCCCACCTGGCAGAGAGGAAGCCACGGCCAACTGAGGAGTGACTGACAGGAGTGGAGAAGAAATGGCTAGCTATTGCCTATACACTCACTTCCCCTCCAGCACTGGTCACAACTTTCTCAACTCTCTCAGTCAGAAATCAGAGCTTATTAAAAATTTAAACTGCCTGATGGAATTTTAATAAAGTATACATTTGTGTATACATACATGTGTCTGTATTTGGTGTCTTCCTCAATTGTTTTTCTATCTTAGTTTTTAGGGCAGGGTCTCTTGCTGAACCTGGAGTTCACTGATTCAACCAGAAGAGCCGGCCAGGGAATCCTCCTGTCTCTGCCTACATGGCTCTGGGATTACAGGCAAGTGCGGCCACACCCTGCTTTCAAGTGGGTGCAGGGGACCCGATTAAAGCCCTCATGCTTGCTGGACAAACACTATGTAATTTGGTTTATCTTCCCAGGCCCAAGTAATGTACATTAGTTGTGTGTGTGTCTGTGTGTGGGAATATTAAAATGCCATTTCTCTGCAGGGTCACTGGGTAGCTAAGTAGCTCCACATGTTCAAGACCCTCCCAGGGGTCCAGGAACTACAGCCCTCGGCCCACGTGAGTGTTAGTAGCCGTGGACCTGACAAGGACACAGAGCTCACACTGAGCTCTGGGGCTCATCCAGGGCTTTGGAACTCACAGAGACTGACCTACAGGCACAGGAAGAACCTTACACACAGAGCCCTTGGGACCCATCTATGCTTCTTGGGTAGAGAACTTTTCACTTTGATACTCCATGAGAAATACTTTCATCAGAAAACTAAAGACCTTGGCAGTCAGTCCTCAGAAGAAGAGCTATCACTGCAGAATACTAATGACCCCACTGCAAAGACATATAACACGGAATAAAAGCTACAGGTCATACGATATTGAATAATTAGCCCACAGTGAGCACCTCCTACGATGCAGCAACTAACCACACAAACTCTACTGTTGTTCAGTTTAAAATGTTCTAATACTCGTATTAATTTTTTGAAAACTTCATACAATGTGCTTTGATCGTATCTGCCCCCCTCCCCAGGTGTTCCCCCTTACTTACTCACTTTCTGTTTTCTCTGTCTATGAGTCTGTGTGTCCATCTATCTTTTAAACTCATCAAGTCTAGTTTGTGCTGGCTGACCTCTCCTGAGAGTGGGGTCACTATACCAAGTGTTACAAATATCACTGAAAAAAATAGACTTTTCTTCTCCAACAAACAATCACTGTCAATAGCTCCTCAGCTAGGGGTAGGACTTTACATGGCTGCCACCTACCCAATGGGGGGCTTCACACTCCCCTCCCTCCTCCATGTTGGCACTTTTTCAGGTTTGAGATTGTACAGGTTGTGTTGCATTCATACATGGAACTTATCTGCTGTCTCCATCTCTGTCTCCATCTCTGCTGTCTCCATCTCTGTCTCCATCTCTGCTGTCTCCATCTCTGCTGTCTCCATCTCTGCTGTCTGTCTCCATCTCTGTCTCCATCTCTGTCTCCATCTCTGTCTCCATCTCTGTCTCCATCTCTGCTGTCTCCACATCTCTGCTGTCCTCCATTTCTGCTGTCCTTCATCTCTGCTGTCTCCATCTCTGCTGTCTCCATCTCTGCTGTCTCCATCTCTGTCTCCATCTCTGCTGTCTCCATCTCTGCTGTCCTTCATCTCTGCTGTCTCCATCTCTGCTGTCTCCATCTCTGCTGTCTCCATCTCTGCTGTCCTCCATTTCTGCTGTCTCCATCTCTGTCTCCATCTCTGTCTCCATCTCTGCTGT
>NW_021604638.1:1264738-1270684 GCF_004785775.1 Grammomys surdaster | reverse complement strand
TCTCCATCTCTGCTGTCTCCATCTCTGCTGTCTCCATCTCTGCTGTCCTCCATTTCTGCTGTCTCCATCTCTGCTGTCCTTCATCTCTGGCTCCTACAGTCTTTCCACTCCGAGTTCCATATAGATCCCAGAGCCTTGAGGGGAGGGTGCAACAGAGATGCCCCATTTAGGGCTAGGCACTCCAAAGTCTCTTATTCCCTGCACTTGACATTTGTGGGTCTTCATGTAAATTACTGCAAGCAGCAGCTTCTCTGAGGAGGGTTGGGTGAGGCGCTGATCTATGGGTATGGCAGTATGTCAGCAACAGTCACTTTATTGCTATGTTCCTTTAGCAGAACGATCACAGTAGGTTTTATTGGGGCCCATGACATTTCTAGTCTCAGGCTCTTGGTACCATTGATAGTGTCAGGTATAGGCCCAACTCACTGAGCAGGTCTTCATCCCCCAGCTGTTTGCATCAGCATGCATACCCTGCAGGCAGGTTATTAGTGTATCTCGTGGGATTAGCAGCTGGGTGAGACTGGTGACTAATCTTCCTCCTCCGGTACTGTGCACAGTATCTTCTAGTACAATAAACACCCTTCAGTAGGGCTGCGGCTTCCAGGTGAGTACCAGCTACACTTCACATCCTGTGACTCAAGTGTCTGGTGTCTAGAGCAACAGGGCCTGAGTTCTGAAGCAGGTAATCAAAGCACTAGCGACACCTATAATGTATGAGAAGGGGTTTACGGAGTCCCATTGCCAACAACTCAAAAACAGGGAACCGCGTTTGGTACTGCAGGGAACTGTGTTTGGTACTGCAGGTTTTATTTCCTGTTTCTCCGTTATAAATTAGTTCCATTTTAGCTCTACTCATATATGTACATAGTTTAGGAACTCTCTGCGATATTAGGCTTCTATATGGCTTTTTAGAAAGGTCTTTAGAGCATGCAAAATTCTTCAATGTCCAGAACGCAAAAGAATATTATCAAGCTTGAAAAGAAGCCAAGCTGATAATAACCAGGAAAAAAGAATAAGCAGAAGTTGCCCAGAGGCGATGGAATTAATAGAAAATTCTCTTTAAGCATCAGTTAAAAGAATGTTTAAAATATATATATATTCCATATAATCCATGAAAAGCTGAAATACAAATAAGATCCCAGTGCATATCTGAGTGAAAAATATACAACAGAAAACAAAAGATAAAGGGAAATAAGTTAACAGCCAGACGACTGGGAACGTGGAAGACTCAAAAGATACAGCAAGAGGCTGCAGATAACAGCCAGACGACTGGGAATGTGGAAGACTCAAAAGATACAGCAAGAGGCTGCAGAGACGGCTCAGCGGTTAGAGCAGGGCTGTCCTTCCAGGGGACTGGAGTTCAATTTCCAGCACCCACATGGAAATTCACAACTGCCTGTAACTCCGGTTCCAAGGGATCCAACACCTCCTTCTGGCCTCCACAGACACTAGACACATGGTTCACAGGCACAAATGCAGGCAAAATATCCATACACATAAAATAGTAACATTTAAAAATTAATACAGTCAACTGTCCGAAATAAAGCAAAAAAAAAAAGTCAAATCGGTGAGAAATAAACTACATGGCAATGCAACGTGTGTAGCCGGGGAGCTGAGGTGGGGCTGCAGGAAGGTAGAGACAGCGCTCTGCAGTGTCAGCCTGAGCACAGATACAAGCCTACAGACTCAGAAACTCAAACAGTCCTGCTCTATGCAAAATGGCACAAAGGTCCGAGGCAGCAGGGGCATGCCACATTTATCCAACGGTAAAAATCAGTGACCAAAGTATCCTTCTTAAATATTCAAACTGCAGCTATAGGGAAAACCTTGAATGCGCTTGAGAGTGGGACGGGGGAAAGGTGACATTAAAGTGCAGAAATGAATAGAAAAGCAGACCTCTCACCAAAGAGAAAGAAAAGGAAAACAGGAAGACATGGCTACAAAGCAGAGACAGAGGCTGCACCTAGAGTCACAGCTTTCAAAATGTAAAGTAGTATTGACATCCGAAGAGTTTTAGATTTTTTAAGTCTGTGTGTGGTTGTAAGCAGCATGGTGTGGGAGCTAGGAACCCATACCAGGTCCTCTGGAAGGGCAGTGGGTGCTCTGAACGAGAGGCACGTCTCCAGCAGCTCAGTACACACTGTGAACCAGAGGTATGTCTCCAGCAGCTCAGTACACAGACCTTTTAGGACAAACAACTGAAAACACTACACTGCCAACAGACTGTATGGACGAAGTGGAAGACTGTACTCAGAAAAGCCGTGACACTGATGGAGCTTGGAAACCACTCCAGTGAGAAGAATGGGGACAGGAAAGTAGAGGCAGGGGGCTGCTGTTTCTCATACAACAAAATGTCTCTAAAATCCAGCTAACTGCTGGGCCTTTGGGAGGCCCAGGGTAAAGGCACTTGCCATGCAAGCCTGACAACTTGAGTGTCCCTGGAACCCACAGTGGAAGAAGAGGATGGACTGCCCAAAACTGTCCTCTGACCCTGCACGGCTTCGCCACACACGCACACACGCATGCACGCACGCACGCACGCACGCACGCACGCACATAAGCATCTCACACATAGTAACAGCAAGAGGGACAAAACCTAACTATGTCTAATGCAAAACCACCAACGACACACTGTGGGGCTCATGCATTTGTAGACTTGATACATGGCACCAAGACCAGAAAAAAAAAATGGCAAAAGCAGACAGACTAGAAAGAAAAGAATAAGGGCTCCCTATTCACGAACAAAGCCTGGCTGTGTCAAAGGCCTCAGTGAGATCGCAGCGCCATAGCTAAAGCACGTAAGCACTCCACTAGTGTAGGGCACAACCCGATACACACAGAGCGACTGTGGGGCTGCAAGGTGACGGTGTATAGAGGGGCTGGCCATGCAAGCCACGGACCCGAGTTCCAATCGCCAACACCCACATTTTTAAAATACCACTTGGGATAGTCTCAAAACTGGAAAAGTGCCAGGGGTCAGCTGTAGGAATCAACAGAGCAATAACGGACGTGCTAGAAGGCAAGGCCGGGGTTAGGTACTTCCAGGGACTGGAAGCTCAACACTGTTCCATCACCTCTTCCAAATTTAACAATGAACCTACTGCTATCACAATCAAAAACTAGCAAATGATTGTATAGAAATCAATACACTGCTAAGTTTACACAAAAAATTCAAAGTGTCCAGAACAGAAAGAACAATTTTAAAAGGAAAACACTTACTCGGAGGGTACAGCAAGACTGGCTAAAGAATAACCATGTCGCTCAGTGGAAGGTTAGACAAAACAGTGGTCTGCAAACCTGGAAGCCAGCTCAGTTTTCACAAAGGTAACTCAATGGTAAAGAGCACTCTTCTCAGCAAACAAAACCAGACAAGGGAAGGTGGGGAAATCGGACCTCAGTCCTCACATGCTGTCAAGGTCAGTAACTCACAATGGGCCAGACAAACACAAAGCAAGAAACAGTAAAAGACTTAAGAGCACTGGAGAAAGAACTCACAGAGCAACCAAATGACAGTCAGCCCTGCCACAACTTTCTCTCAGAAGCAGCAGCAGCCACATGGGGTGTCCCATGCCTGGGATTCCAGCACTCAGGAGGTTGTGGCAGGGGGATTGCCGTGAGTCTGAGGACAATCTGAGCTACAAGTTCCAGACTAGCCTGGGCTAAACAATGAGACCTTATCCCCGGCTTACCATCACCCAACCCAGAGACGATGAAGACAGAAGCAGAACCTTGCATAACAGTCCCACAGTAACAGATTAAACGCTGCTGAAGTTCACTGAATGTAAATTGTACATCCACAAGAACAAAGGCTTCGAGACATTACAATGCGCTTTTAATACTAGTACTGTAGAGACAGAGGCAGGTGGATCTCGTCCTAGGGAGCAAGGACTGTATAGCGAGACCTTGTCTTTAAAAAACAAAGAAAGGAAGGAAGGAAGGAAGGAAGAAAGGAAGGAAGGAAGGAAGGAAGGAAGGAAGGAAGGAAGGAAGGAAGGAATAATCAATCGACCAATCAAAAAGCACTAGAGAAGCCCTTCGCCCTCCTCTGCTACTGCTTCCAGGCTAAGCCCTACAGGGCTACAGCTCCACTCGGACAGCTGCTGAGCTGCCATGTAGGAAACAACTTTGCTTTCTTATGAGGTAGGTCCTGTGTAGAAAACTTGAACTCAGTATTGTATGTAGGCTGGCCTTGAATTTGAGATTGCCCTGCCTCCCCCACCCCCATGTGCTAATATTGGCAAGATATTTGCCGCTCTGCCCAGCTAAAACAAGTCAACACATGAGACTCCCTCTGATCCGGTCCGTGTTTATGAAGGGACTCAGGGACCTCAGGCATCCTTCGAAACCCAGCTAGGATCCGGAGGGAGCACAGCAGTTAGGAAAGCAGAGGATGAACAGTCAGGGAGCCCTTCATGTCCTCTTAAGATCTGGAAGAATGCAGATACAGGCTGTTGTGCCACTATGTTGCAGGCCAGAAAGTCCTATTTGCCCCAGTGGTACTGGAAAAAACCACTGGGTTCTTACCACATGGTCTGTCCAGTGGGAAGCTATCAACCTACCAGACTGAACATCCCAGGACCAGAACCTCACCTGATCTCTAGTCTACAGCAGCCATGTTTTCTCATCCCCTAGGGACTTGGACCACAAAGTTCAACCTGGTTACTAAGATCTCCAACAACATAACAGAGCTAAAGAGAATGGAATCCCCTCCCTTCCCACCCATGCCCTAGCAATTTCACACTCTAAGACAGAGGAGCAGGACGACAGGAGGGAGAGAGAACTCTCCCAAGGACAGGAATGCAGCTAGACATCAAAGTGAGCACATCCAGCAAAACTGACGGCCAAGCCAGCATTTAAGACCCAGATACCCAAGAGGCAGAGTATATGCCCACCTGTCATCCCACAATTTGAGAGGCTGAAACAGGAGGATTGCCAACCTGGGCTACATAATGAGTTCCAGGTCAGCTACAGAGTGAGACCTTGTCAGACAGCAAGAGAGACACAGAGACAGAGAAACACCTAGACAACATATAAAGTCCATGGTCAGTAACTAGGAAATGAAGACACCAATAGGAAACCACTGTAAGGACAAGAAGCTGGTGGGGCCAGGAAGAGGAGGCAGTCCACTGATCAAGGTCAGAAGCATGCACATAGACACCCATGAGCGCAGCTGCTACACGCTGAGCTACTAGGAGGGTGGCTGTCCTGATCCTTCAAAAAGCCCAGGCACTCCAGCAGAAGCAAAGGAGTAACTGTCCCAATGAAATACATTTAACTCAAGATGTGGAGACATACTGAACTAACGCAAAGAAAACCAAGCACTGCATCTCTCAGAGTACACACAGCTGCGAACCACTGCCAGGGAAGACTTGGTACGGAAGACAACTGAGCATCCTCAGTTCAGCAGCAAAACATTACCAGACCCAAGAGAGTGAGCAAGGCCCTGTTCGGAATGAAGAGCATCTTCAAAGGCAGGCACCACGGGGAAGGAGAAGCAGGCAAGGGGCGGCAGGAAAAGAACCTTAGGTGTGAAAGATGGGAATTGTGATTAAAACTTCAGTAAGCGGCTTAAGTAGCAGTTTAGACACAGCTCGAGAGAGAGTTAGTGAGCTGGAAGATTGATCTGACAAATTACCCACAGCACGGGGAGATGAAGGTGGCGGCAGAGGACAATTAGGACACTGGAGATGGGGAGCTGAGGCCTAAGGTAAGTCCAGTAGGGTCCTAAAGGAGATTACACGGAAAGAAAAGATACTGGCTGGAGAAAAGATGGACGGTCAACCTGAGGAAGTACAACTGAATAATCCATAACAAGGTCACACTCGGCCCAGAGGAGCACCACTCACAGAGCAGCAGGGAGGGTCCAGAGGAGCACCACTCACAGAGCAGCAGGGAGGGCCCAGAGGAGCACCACTCACAGAGCAGCAGGGAGGGTCCAGAGGAGCA
>NW_021604638.1:1225309-1264728 GCF_004785775.1 Grammomys surdaster | reverse complement strand
GGAGGGTCCAGAGGAGCACCACTCACAGAGCAGCAGGGAGGGTCCAGGCGCAGATCGTCCCACAGAGATGGATCATAGTCAGTCAACAAGAGGGGCGAGGACTCTCACAGCCTCATTTGGGGTAACCTTGGCTTCCAGCTGCCCTTTCCTCTGCAGGAAACAGGCTGAACAGGCTCACTCCTGTGATTACCTCAGAGAGGACTAAATGACCAAGACAGACACTGGTACACAGGGACGTGGAACTGAAGACAACAAGTGGATGCAGAAATCCCCATACTGTAAGGAGGCCCGCCAACCAGAAGCCTGACCCTGTGTGTGCGTGTGTCACACACATAGACGCACACACACATGCTTGCATGTGGGTCTACTCTGAAAGCTAGGACTTACTGCAATGACAGACCCAGCACCCCGCTCCTCACATTCGGAGGAGAGCGACTTCTTTTAAAAGCATCCAGACACATCACAGGTTTATTTACAATGCTACAAAGCTGAAGGGCTGAGATTTAGACTCCCGCTTTACAGGTTGGCATTTCAAAAAGGTTGAGCATATCTGCCCCATTGGTTTCCTGCTGTTTCCAAGTCCGAGCGGCTTCTCCCACCAGACTCTGGAAAGAGAGTTTATAAACAGAAATTCGCTGGGTTCTGATGACAGCTTATTTCCAAGTGTCACAGTAATTGTGTGGTTTTCCCTATCTCTCTCTCTCTCTTTCTCTCTCTCTCTCTCTCTCTCTCTCTCTCTCTATCTCTATCTCTATCTCTATCTCTCTCTCTCTCTCTCAACTCTGGCAGTCAGTTGTTTGCTAGGCTAGGTGCGATGAACTGAAGACCCTCATCCCTAATGGACAATCTCAGGAAAAACAAATAGTAGTTTATTACTTAACAAGGTAGTGAAAAGACCACTGATCTATCCAGATAAAACCACTTAACTTCTCTTGACTGCAGGAACAGAGTTTCCCTCACAAGGAGCCTCTTTCTCTCTGAATCTGCCCATTAAGTACGGGTGGCAGCTAGTTTATTTACTAAACCCTTCTCTGTCTGGTCAGTAAATATTGTTCCTTCTGGGCCTTCAGTCTGTTCTTCCTGACACAACAATTTCCTTGAAAAATATTAGCTGCTGTTATTATTATTAAATCACTGACTACAATATACTGCTGGTGTTGTCCACACTTCTCCGGCAGAGCTCAAGGCTAACCACAGCATTAGAAGTGTGGGGAGGGGTTGGAGAGGATTTCCAGAAGACATTCAGAGAGAAGACTCAGCATCACGTTCTCCCAATGCCTGGGCGTGACGGCCGAGCCACGAATCCCTTGAACCTCAAGCACCACAGGAGGGCTTGAAGACTATGTGGGAAGGCAAGATGGCCTAACGTCTCTGCCCAGTTGATTGAAGTGTCTGGTATGTGAGACAAACAAAAACCACTCTGGAGTCCACAAGTTCTATGACACACAGCACCTCAATGTCCAGAGAAAATGGGAAAACATGAACAAAATCCTAAACAGACTAAGAGGACCCACAAGTTGGGATTATAAAGAGTTTTAAGGCAATTCTTACACTTATAACATAAAAGTACTAATAATTTGTGAAAAGAAACAGAATCTCAACAAAAACATATTCCTTAGGAAAAAATAGCTCTGCAGGTAAGATAGGTAGCACCTCAAGTCTGGTGGCCCATTTCACCACAAAGTGATGAACAGGGTGGACATGGTGGCTTGTCCACAGTCCCTTCACTCCTGTGACAAGATGGAAAAACAAAGATAGGAGACTGCCCCAGAAGCCTGAAGGCCAGCTACCCTGGAACATGCAATGAAACCTCAAACAAGAAGAGAGACCCTGCCTCAAAGTAGGAGGAGAGGGTACCTCTGGCCCCTACCTGTGCCATAGAGTTCACACATGCTCACACACAAACACATGTATGAGCACACATAGACAAGACTATTTTTTCCAATTTAAAAGGCACCAAAAAGTAATTCTAGAGTTGAAAACAACACCTAAAATTCTAAAATTCACTGAGATTACAAAATTCTCCAGATCTTATTAGAGCCATACGGACCTTACCCTCTCAGTGAGCTTCATGGAGGCAAACAGGGACATCTCACCACTGGTCACCAAAAGACTCCACACATGGAGTGACGGCTGGCTGCCCCCTCCTCACACAACGTGAAGGCAGCAAGGCTGAAGCTGCAACATCCAAGGCCTGAGGGAAACTCTGTCAGTGCAGGACTTGACAGCCAGTGAGACGGCCTTCAAGAATGAGGTAAAACAAAGACACTGTCAGGTAAAGAAAAGTCAGAAACATTTTTTTTTTTTTTTGGTTTTTCGAGACAGGGTTTCTCTTTATAGCCCGGGCTGTCCTGGAACTCACTCTGTAGACCAGGCTGGCCTCGAACTCAGAAATCCACCTGCCTCTGCCTCCCAAGTGCTGGGATTAAAGGCATGTGCCACCACAGCCCCAACACTTCGTTTTTTAACACACAGATGACAACAAATGCTGGAAGAAACAGCAGGATGCATCGAGTGGCACCAGTTAGAAACCTCTGTCTCCAAAAGGAACCACGCACATGCTCAGAGACAGCCACTCTCCTCCCTACTGCCTTTATGACCTGAAAGGGCACGTGCTAGTCTGAAGGAAGATGAGCACCTCATCTGTGTGGGCAGTGGTCACACCCACACACAGGCTCAAAGGGGCTTTTCTCTCCACCATGGACTTAGCACCTCACCCCACACACAACAGCAGCCCTGCCAAGGCCTGCTCTGCCTCCACAGTGAGACCTTTAAACACTTGGCCTATCATACAGTACATGGAACACTTCAACTCGTTTCTGTAGAAATCAGTCCCCTGAGACTTTGATTGGCAGTATTCAGTCAGTCAGGCAGCCTCCAAGAAGGCGAGATCTCGCCTTCAGAAAACCAACTTGAGCTGTGGCATGCAGCTTGTACCACCCAGAGCTACGCTGGGGGAGGGAGGTATGCAGCAAGCACAGACTCTAATTAACATGCTTCTGTTTGACAGACAGAAAACAGGTCAAAACTACCCTAGTGCTGCTGCTATGTAAAATGAATGCTGACATTCAGTATCATATGGATAACTTGTTGAGCGTCGGTCACTCTAACAACGGACATAGTCGAGTCAAAGTCTGATGATTCGTATTACAGACATAAAGAAGGGAAAGGCAGAGGCCAGTTTTAAAAGTTAACAAAACTGACCTGAAAGAGTAGCAACTCTGAATTACAAGGAGCTTTGTCTATTTTCAAAACAGGATTTATAATCTTCGTCTTATACCCAGCAGCCAGGCTCACAGCCACATCCCCGGGACAACTCTGCACTGGTCACTGCTGGTGGCCAAATGGAAGCAAAGAGAAGCAGCACCAGACATGCCGTCGGTGGGCTCAACAGCAGCACTGCAGTGTGGGTCACCAGTCCTGGTGCCAATGCAGCCAGCAGTGCCCTCAGAGCATACACAGCTTGGGACAGCATCTCCCCACTCACATGTGTGCAAAACACTTTAAATGTTATTAAGTCACACAAGGGGAGAGTTAGTTCCAACTTAATTCCCTAACAAAATTAAAGAAAGTACCCGTTTGGTGCTAATGTGTCCCACACATTCCCCCTAAGACTAGTTATCTGTCTTTCCTTCCCTGTTGAGACAGAGTCTCATGTACCTGAGGCTGGCCTTGAACTCCTGATCCTCCTGAGTTCTTAGAATACAGGTCAGTGTGTGCTACTACTCCTGGAACGATAAATCTTCCTTTTTAATACAAAGGAAGTCTCTGTGAAGAATTTCTTGCAGGCAAGATGGGTGTAGCGGCTTTAATCCCAGCACTTGGGAAGCAGAATTGAACAGATCTCTTATGAGTTCAAGGCCTACCTGGTCTACATAGTGTCCAAGATATCCAGGGCTACAGACTAAATAAACCCTGTCTCAAAGGAAAAAAAAAAAAAGAAAGAAAAGAGGAGAAAAGAAAAGAAAAAAATCTTGCAGGCAGCAGTGTCTATCTAGAATTTAATGATGCTATTTTATTTCCTTCATATTGTACATTTCAAAATGGCTTCAAAATGGCTTCAAATGTATTTGATATAAAGAAAAATACACATTATACTCTGATAAAGTAAAAATAACAAAATGGCACATTGTGACTGATTTCTCAATTGATGCAATCCAAGGAAAATAATTTTACTAATAATGTCACATTCATACCTAAAAGAATTGCACCTCTTATTTCAAGCATCAAAAATTCATGTCCTTTCATAAAGCATTTTGCCTTGTGTGGACCAGTTAGTTCCTGGGCCCTTTGAGGCTCAGAAGATCCTCCCGGGGCTGAACTAACCTCCATTCGTGTAGTCACTACTGGCCTCTGACAATGGTGCAGCACCTTGTTTTAACTGGAAGCAAACGAGATTGAGGCTACCCTTCTTCATGGTGAGAAAGCCAGCCCCAGCTTCCGTGTGGAAGGCAGCAGTGTGCTGGCCAGGTGCTGAGGTGAGTTACCTCCCCATGACATTTTGCTGCTGCTGTTCATTATGTCTCTGAAGACAAACTAAATCAATCAACAACTGATGAGCTACATCCTAACAGAGCAGGCTGTCTCCACATGGGCACTCCTGAGGTCTGACCACTCTGCTGTGGGTCCTACTGCATCAGTAGTACCCTGTGCCTCAGACCCTGAATGCCAGGAGCATCCCTTCCCTTTTAGAGTGGAGGAGAGCACAAAAGTCCCCTGTGGCGAGTCACACCCAAGCAGCTCTCAACATGACTGACTGACTATCTGGAAGCTTCTGGTCAGGGGGAGAAGCCTTCTGTCACCACCAAAGCCAAACAGGTTCCCATCACTAGGGCTTGGCTCTGGTTTCCTCGGCCTAGTACACTCTTTCCTAGATGTCCTCTCAGATAACTGTCTTACAATACAACAAACAACAACAAACTGCATTCCCACCTCTTCTTCTATTTTTCTAGCAAACTCCTCACCTTTAGAAGGAAAATGGATGTTTGCTGTTCACCAGCCGCGTCCCCTCCCCCACCCTCCCCCCAGAGTATGAAGCTTTGATGAACTCATTGACATGCCTGGCACACACAGACACTCAGTAGAAGGTGCTGAATGAATGAGCGAATGGTAAAAACCTGCCGAGCTGCTTGCCTGTGTCCCCTGGCGACAGAGGCAGCACGTGAAGTGATGTCGTTCTTAAAAGGATTTTCTAGGATTTACATTTCCGGCCACGGCTAGGATGGCACACTGTCTGGCAAGTGTTGACAGGAACAAGGGGTGAGGCCTACATGATGCTATCGGGGCAGTTGACTCTACTGGAGCTGACAAGCCCAGGCTGCATATAAACAGCAAGAGTCCTAAGTACTCAAGTCAGGCGTGAAATATGAAGTAGTAGATGAATAATTCCTTGTTCGATTGTTTTCATCGCATGTTTTGCATTTGGAGAATAAAAGTTACCAGCTTCATTCACGAAAGCTTAATACAACGCAGAAAAGCAAGGCTTCCTGGAGAAAATAATCTCGAATAGTAACTTCACATCAACTGGCCCAATTAAAACAGAAAATAAACTAACACTGATCATGTTTTAGTTCATTTACCATCAAGAATGAACTGCCAGGGCCAGGTTCACAGGGGACAGCGCTAACTCTGCAACAAAAGGCAAATAAACAAAACAGGAAGAGTGCCTGGAGAGAGCTCAGCAGTGCCAGTGTGGTCTGCAAGGAGGGCTTTCTCCCAGAAGCTCATGCGGTTGGCACCCAGTCTCTGTCCATTGCAGGGTACTGGATACATGTGCATACCACACACACACACACACACTGAAATACACTCACACACACTCAAATACACTCACACACACACTCACACACACACTCACATACACACACACCACACACACACTCACATATACACATTTACACACACACACACACACAGCCTGTATCTACTGAACTGTGCCCAGAGTCCCTGCTGTCAGCAGCTGTGGCTGTTACCTGTCTTACAAGAAAGAATTCCAAGCTCAGCCCTCCACAGCGGTGGTCCCTCCATGGCGGTGGCCCCTCCACGGCGGTGGCTCAGATAGACAGCTCATTTCTACCATCTAGCCATGCCAACATAGTTCTGAGCTCACACAGCCAAAACCAAGATCTTATTTGTGAGGTTGTATCCATTTTGCAAAGAATAACAAGACTTATTTTCCTCTGATCATAAACCAGGCAATTATAAAAACAAACAAACAAAACCCCATTTAATGATTTAAAAAAATGTTTTTAAAAACCCTAAAAACCTATAACTAAAAAAAAAGGGAATTATCCCTCACAATGCTAAACTAGTTACTTAACATTTGTCTTAAGAAAACCAAATTACTATTGTCAATACCTTTACCATTCAACAGGTGGACTGTAGAGTAAATGGGACAGGAGGCTCCAGCGAGCCCACGTATCCAGCCCTGAGGGCCTGTGAAGACATCATTGCCCTTCATGAGACATCGGCTTCTTATAGCAGGCTATATAGGAGCAAATGCCTAAGTCTACTGTTAGAGAAACGTGCTTCACAGGGCTAAAAGACAGCAGATCAAATCTAAAAGACAGAAAAGAAACTCATCAGATTATTTTACAGAAGAAAAGAATCACAAGATTAGTATGAACGCAGGTCTGTAGACAGGAAACGTACTGTGGAGACTATCTCCATTCAGTAACCCAGAACTCAGCAAAGCCCTGGAGTCCCCAGATACAAAGGCTCCTGGGGACCAAGTATTCAGATATCTACCAAGTCCAGTAGGGAAGAGCCAAGGGAAACGACACACACAGACAAGAGGCGAGTCCTGCTGGGAGAGGGAGCAGACGCAGCTTTCCTGTACCAAAATGATCCCTAGGCTGGGCCCTCCAGATCAAGTGAGGATTTGTCATTAGGAGAGAAAAGGACATTGCAGATACAGGAGGAGCACAGCAGAGGCAGGACGGTCATCTTCTCTGGTCCAGGGATACAGAAAGTCTCACAGGAAGCCACCAGTCCCTGACTGAGTAGCCACAGTATAATTGGTTTTAAGTGGAAAGGTGAGGAAAAATAAACACAATAAAACATAGCCAATGAGCTTCCTTTATTGGTCCAGACGTGAGCAGGACTGAGGCTGCAGGCAGAATGTTCCAGCACGTCCATCCCAGCAAGCATTTTCATTAAGAATCCGTTCTCGGGGCAGTCCTGATATTTACGACCCTCCATTCAACATGTCACCCTGTCACTATAACTCTGTGTGAGCTATGACACCCTGGGCCAGACCAATTATCCACACAATCCAATATCCTGTCTCTGACACGGTACTAGGGGACACTGGACAGAGAGCATGACGGACGTGGTCCACCATGTCTAGGTCTAGCTCAAAGTACAAGATTAGTTGACAAAGGCCAAGGTGGCTAATGTTAGTCACAAAAGTTGTACTTTAAAAAATAAAAAATAAAAAGGAGGGAAAGAAGACCTTAAGGAAGCCATCATCACACATGAGAGGGTTTCACTAGTCTCTCTATGAACAGTAACTAAGTTTCTAAGAGTCCTATGAGATCTGGGGGAGACTTGCATAGCCATTCCCCATCCTGCTGTTCAGAGGGGCTCTCTCTCTCTCTCTCCCTAACAAGTTCCAAGGATGAATGCAAAACCTTAAATGGTGTCTGTCTCTACTAGCTAGACCAGACCTGACAAATCTCAAAAAGCCTTTCTGACTGGTCACTGGCTTGTCTGGGCCCCTGTTGATTAAACTGAACTTCAAAGGCAAGTTGTATGAACAAAATCTGTTTAGATCACTGCCATCCGCCAACAAGCCCCCACAGGCTGGTTTATGAGCTCTTGAGAGCAGAGCAATGGCTCATAATGCTTTCCATGGCAAACCTCTGAGGACCACTGATGGCTATGCGTAGCGCCATGCTCTCAAAAGCCCAACGTAATTCACGGGCAGACATCCTTTCTACACCATGCCTACATGGAGATTCTTCTTTGATTTGTGGCTTTAATCACAGCTTCCAAAACCTGTCATGATTTACGGCTGTGACTTTTACACTGACAGTCAATGGAAAACATTTACTCAGGTTACCTGATTGGTGAGACCACTGTATCTAAGCAATTCCTAAGCCTCACTTTGGTGTGACACATCTCAACTTGTCTGCAGACCCACTGGCTGGGGGCAAACCTGGAGAAGGGAATTCATCATTGACACAGTACTGATAAATAGAGCACAATTATTTAAAGACACAATGAATTCACTAATCAGACTTGAGGCACATTTAAAAAGATGGAAAGGACCTAAAAGATGGCACCAGCCTCTGGAGTAGGGAGGTTTCTGTCTTCTTCCTGTTAAAACTACTCCAAAGTATCAAGAAGCTCTGACCTAATAAGAGTTGCTTCTCTTTGGCCAATCTGCTAGTGGGTCACACTTCTCCCAGACAGGAACAGACTCTTCTACAGACAGACTAGAGCCTGCAGGGCTCATGAGGCCTGTGTTAGTTTGAATGAGGATGGCCCCATAGGCTCATATATCTGAATACTTAGTCCCTAGTTGGTAGAAATGTTTAGGAAGGATTAGGAGATATGGCCTTGCTGGAGAAAGTGTGGCACTGGAGGTGGGCTTAGAGCTTTCAAGAGCCAAAGCCATTCCCACTTAGCTCTGTTTGTCTCAGGCTGATAATTCAAGACACGAGCCCTCAGCTACTGCTCCAGTGTCTTGAGGCCACATTCCTTGTATGATGGTCATGGACTCTAAGTCTCTGAAACTGTAAGCCTTTAATAAAGTCTTTACTCTATAAGTTGCCTTGGCCATGATGTCTTCTCACAGCAGCAGACAAATAAGAGCGAGGTAAAATCCTCCTGCTTTTCCAATCCTGACACTCAGACCACACCTAAGCACTGCTCTTTGGCCTGGATGCTTTGGTTTTTTGAGACGCGCTAATCTGCATATCCACCAACCACACAAAGCACACCCATAAACTTCACATACCATATAGGTATACACACACACATATACATCACAATTCATACAAACATACCCATAAACCACACACATATACACACACACCCAACATAAATCAAGCATGACAAACATGCATATGCACATCCACGTGGGCCTGGATGTATGCTGGTGAAGCTTTATCAACACAAGGAAGGACTGAACTTGGCTCAGGGCAAGTGTTTTGGTGATGTCTCCGTGAAATGAAGCTGTCAGTGTTGGAGCAGTGAAATCGTGGCTTGTGGCTAAACTGGGCCCACCTGTTGAGGTGTCTTTCCTGCTGGGTTTAGTGAGCAGAATATTGTTTGAGGACCACTGCTTAGCTGAACAACCTTTGACGAGTTACTCACACTTGACATCTGGTCTCCTGTGGGTGCTGGGGATGAAGACATCCGCTCCATCCCCTGGGTGGATGAGTAGGGAGCACTGTTTATGGTTTTGAAATTTTCAGAGTAAATACTAAGAGTACCGATGGAATCTTCTATTCACAAAGGAAAGCCCCTCTCCCTCAGCTTCTCCTTGAATTGGTGTGTTTTCTCCTGCTAGGCTATGAGTCCTGAAAGCAGGAACCAGTCCCCAACACCCAGTGCCCAGTTACCACCTGACAAGCACTCAGTAGGTGGCCACTGGCCAATGGGCCTCAGCTCACCTACTTAACTTCCTATGCCTTCCCAACTCACTCCCATTTGCTTGGGAGCTGTACGGAGCAGTCAGTCACTGAAATCACTAAGTCTCTCAACTGTCAACTTGTTTCTAGTTCCCATCTTGGCTAACCCTTTGAAGTAAGTAGTGTCCACTTATTTATTCCACTGCCAAAAGCATTCTTCTCTAAGTGCTGGCCAGTGCCATTTGCTGTGCTTGACCATGGCAACCCAAGGCCAACACAACTCATTTTGATGAGCAAAGGAACCACTTGGCCATGCCCATTGCAAATGTTGCCAAAGGGTAGCACAGAGTTTGGGATCAAGGAGAATGGGCATCTAGCCCTATCTACATTTATCTGTGTAGAGATCACACAGGTTTTCCCATGAGACCTACCTCTGAGGTCACTCTTCTCTGACCACTGGAAATCACTGAGTCTCATCCCCTGTGTCACCCGTCCTTCTAGGGAGCCTGAGAGCACATGGCACCCCTCCCTCTCTGGTCTGCAGGTCTACTAACACTCCTTTCCTGACAGAACAGCTCAACGCTAGTCATACCCTGGTTCAAGCGCTCCATGACATCCTAAGTAGAAAGGAAAGACATCCCTTTGCAGGGGGCTGAGGACATGTGGCTGTGCCTGCTCCTCTGCCCTAGCCTACGGTCATCACTCACTGGGTGCCAGACACACACATTCTGCTGGCCCTTTTGAAGGGCCATCCTTGAACTATTTCTTGGGCTCTTCTTCACATGGAAACCTCCACCTTCAGTGCAGCCTGGACTCAAGAGCCCTCACAACGTCCCAGAGACTGTATTCTCTGGCCCCTTGACACACAGAGCCGCCCAGGCTCCAGTCAACGCCTGGCACTGGCTTTCTGTTTTGGTTTGGTTCCCCTTTTTTGAGAGTACTACTCTGAAGTCTCACCTGGACTAGAACTTGGGATTCTCCTGCCTCAGCCTCACACATGCTGGGAGTACACACACAAACCACCACACCTGGCTGTCCTGACACTCTGGATCACATTCACGACTGTCTGTCCTCACAGCATCTCCCACAACCTGAAACTACGACACTGGTTCAAATTAACCAGCTGCACACTGGTCTCTGTGGCTGGACCCATTCACTGCTGGGTCTACCATACCTACTGTAGTACCTAAGACTTAATGTACTTGTAGTAAAGTTCTGATGAATGGATGATGTCTCCAATGGTTAGAGGCTGGAACAAACTCTGCACCAGGATTTCCTGGGACCATTCACTAGATTGCATGAACTATTCTGAACAACTTGTTTAACCTCTCTCGATCCCTGTCAGCCTTGCTCAGTAACAACGGCGGGTCAAAAGTACTAACCTTTTATAGTATTTGTACATAGTTTTATTTGACAAAATTTCTGCCACCCCTAGTGGAGTTTTATCTTATGCATGTTTATTTACTGTGTTTATGAGGGCATGCATATGTACCATGGTGCAAGCATGGAGGTCAGAGGATAATTTGGAGATGCTCTCTCCTTCCACTACGTGGAAGTCCTAGACACCAAACTGAGGTCAGCAGGCTTGGCAACAAGAGCCTCTATCTAAGCCATCTTGGCAGCCCTGTCAATAATGAAACTGCTACAAACACTCAGAAGAGAGTTTCGAGAATTCCACTTCCCTTCCACTCCTGCCTGGTCCTTTGGGCTGGGGCAGACACAGAGTTGGTCTGCTCCTGTGGAGATACTGAATCCTGAGCCATCCTAGAGGAGCCACTGCACTCAGAGCAGCAGACAACAAGGTGGTTTGCACTTGGGAGACATCGTATCCTGAGCCATCCTAGAGGAACCACTGCACCCAGAGCAGAAGGATTCCCAGATCCCAGAGGTGGCCTGAGTCCCAGGAGTTCTTCCACCTAGGAGATTAGGATCATAAGACCACAGAGACATCTGGATTCTGAGGAGCTCTGCAACAAGCAAGATAACTGGAAATACAGACTCCAGTCTTACACAGTGAGGGCAGGTAACACTAGAGTTAACCAGACGGCGAAAGGCAAGCGCAAGAACATAAGCAACAGAAACCAAAGTTTCTTGGCATCATCAGTACCCAGTTCTCCCAATATAGCAAGCCCTGGACACCCCATCACACCGAAAAAGCAGAATTCAGAATTAAAATCACTTCTCATGATGATGATAGAGGATTATAAGAAGGACATAAGTAACTCCCTTAAAGAAATACAGGAGAGTACAAGTAAACAGGTAGAAGCCCTTAAAGAGGAAACACAGAAATCTCTTAAGGAAATGCAAGAAAACACAAAGAAGGAATTAAACAAAAACATTCAGGATCTGAAAATGGAAATAGAAACAATAAAGAAAGCTCAAAGGGAGACAACCATGGAAATAGAAAACTTAAGAAAGAGATCAGGAGTCATAGACGCAAGCATCACAAACCGAATACAAGAGATAGAAGAGAGAATCTCAAATGCAGAAGATACGGTGGAAAATATTGACACAGTTGTCAAAGAAAATGCAAAATGCAAAAAACTCCTAACTCAAAACATCCAGTAAATCCAGGACACAATGAGAAGACCAAACCTAAGGATAATAGGTATAGATGAGAATGAAGATTCCCAACTTAAAGGGCCAGTAAATATCTTCAACAAAATTATTGAGGAAAACTTCCCTAACCTAAAGAACAAGATGCCCATAAACATACAAGAAGCCTACAGAACACCAAATAGACTAGACCAGAAAAGAAATACCTCCCGTCACATAATAATCAAAACATCAGATGCACAAAACAAAGAAAAAATACTAAAAGCAGTAAGGGAAAAAGGTCAAGTAACATACAAAGGCAGACCTTTAAGAATTACACCAGACTTCTCACCAGAGACTATAAAAGCTAGAAGAGCCTGGACTGACATCACACAGACCCTAAGAGAACAAACACAATTGCCAGCCCAGATTACTATACCCAGCAAAACTCTCAATCACTATAGATGGTGAAACCAAGATATTCCATGACAAAACCAAATTTGCACAATGTCTTCCCACAAACCCAGCACTTCAAAGGATAATTGATGGAAAACGCCAACACAAGGAGGGAAACTACAACCTAGAAAAAGCAAGGAAGTAATCTTCCAACAACCCCAAAAGAAGATAACTATACAAACATAATTCTACCTCTAATAACAAAAGTAACAGGAAGCCACAATCATTTTTTCCTTAATATCTCTTAACACCAATGGTCTCAATTCCCCAATAAAAAGACGCAGACTATCAGACTGGATACACGAACAAGACCCAGAATTTTGCTGCATACAAGAAACGCACCTCAGTGACAAAGACAGACACTACCTCAGAATAAAAGGGTGGAAAACAATTTTCCAAGCCAATGGTCCCAAGAAACAAGCTGGAGTAGCCATTCTAATATCAAATAAAATCGACTTTCATCCAAAATTAATCAAAAAAGATAAGGAAGGACACTTCATACTCATCAAAGGAAAAATCTACCAAGGTGAACTCTCAATTCTGAACATCTATGCTCCAAATGCAAGGGCACCTACATACATAAAAGAAACTTTACTAAAGCTCAAAACACACATTACACCTCACACAATAATAGTGGGGGATTTCAACACCCCACTGTCAGCAATGGACAGATCATGGAAACAGAAACTAAACCGAGACACTTTGACATTAACAGAAGTTATGAACCAAATGGACTTAACAGACATCTATAGAACATTTCATCCTAAAACAAAAGAATATACCTTTTTCTCAGCACCTCATGGTACCTTCTCCAAAATAGACCATATAATTGGTCACAAAACAGTCCTCTACAGATACAAAAAGATTGAAATAATCCCTTGCATCTTATCAGATCACCACGGACTAAGACTGATCTTTAATAATGACAAAACCAATGGAAAACCCACGTGCACATGGAAACTGAACAACTCTCTACTCAATGATGACTTGGTCAAGGAAGAAATAAAGAAAGAAATTAAAGACTTTTTAGAATTCAATGAAAATGAGGACACATCATACCAAAACTTGTGGGGACTCCATGAAGGCAGTGCTAAGAGGAAAACTCATAGCTCTAAGTGCCTACAAAAAGAAACTGGAGAGAGCACACACTAACAACTTGACTGCACAACTAAAAGCTCTAGAACAAAAGGAAGCAAATACACCCAGGAGGAGTAGAAGGCAGAAAATAATCAAACTCAGGGCTGAAATCAACCAAACAGAAACAGAAAGAACAATACAAAATATCGACAAAACCAGGAGCTGGTTCCTTGAGAAAATCAACAAGATAGATAAACCTTTAGCCAGATTAACCAGAGGGCACAGAGACAGTATCCAAATTAATAAAATCAGAACTGAAAAGGGAGATATAACAACAGAAACTGAGGAAATTAAAAAAATCTTCAGATCCTACTACAAAGACCTATGCTTAACAAAACTGGAAAACCTGGATGAAATGGACAATTTCCTAGACAGATACCAGGTCCCAAAGATAAACCAGGAGCAGATAAACCATCTAAACAGTCCCATAACCCCTAAAGTAATAGCAGCAGTCATTAAAAGTCTCCCCACTAAAAAAAGCCCAGGACCAGATGGTTTTAGTGCTGAATTCTATCAGACCTTCAAGGAAGACCTAATACCAATTCTCTTCAAACTATTCCACAAAATAGAAACAGAAGGAACACTACCCAATTCGTTCTATGAAGCTACAATTACACTCATACCTAAACGCCACAAAGACCTGACAAAGAAAGAGAACTTCAGACCAATCTCCCTTATGAACATCGATGCAAAACTACTCAATAAAATTCTAGCAAACCGAATCCAAGAACACATCAAAACAATCATCCATCATGATCAAGTAGGTTTTATTCCAGGAATGCAGGGATGGTTCAATATTCGAAAATCCATCAATGTAATCCACTATATAAACAAACTCAAAGGAAAAAAACACATGATCATCTCACTAGATGCTGAGAAAGCATTTGACAAAATTCAACATCCCTTCATGATAAAAGTCTTGGAAAGATCAGGAATTCAAGGCCCCTACCTAAACATAGTAAAAGCAATTTACAGGAAACCAGTAGCCAACATCAAACTAAATGGAGAGAAACTTGAAGCAATCCCACTAAGATCAGGGACTAGACAAGGCTGCCCACTCTCCCGCTTCCTATTCAATATAGTACTGGAAGTCCTAGCCAGAGCAATTAGACAACAAAAAGAAGTCAAAGGGATACAAATAGGAAAGGAAGAAGTCAAAATATCACTATTTGCAGATGATATGATAGTATACTTAAGTGACCCCCAAACTTCCACCAGAGAACTCCTAAACCTGATAAACAACTTCACCAAAGTGGCTGGATATAAAATCAACTCAAATAAATCAGTAGCCTTCCTCTACATGAAAGATAAACAGACTGAAAAAGAAATTAGGGAAACGACACCCTTTACCATAGTTACAAATAATATGGATCATCTTGGTGTGAATCTAACCAAGCAAGTGAAAGACCTGTATGACAAGAACTTCAAGTCCCTGAAGAAAGAAATCGAAGAAGATCTCAGAAGATGGAAAGATCTTCCATGCTCATGGATTGGCAGGATTAATATAATAAAAATGGCCATCTTACCAAAAGCAATCTACAGATTCAATGCAATTCCTATTAAAATCTCAACTCAATTCTTCACAGAGTTAGAAAAGGAAATCCTCAAATTCATATGGAATAACAAAAAACCCAGGATAGCAAAAAATATTCTCAACAATAAGAGAACTTCTGGAGGAATCACCATCCCTGACCTCAAGCTGTACTACAGAGCAATAGTGATAAAAACTGAATGGTATTGGAACAGAGACAGGCAGGAAGATCAATGGAATAGAATTGAAGACCCAGAAATGAACCCACACACCTATGGTCACTTGATCTTTGACAAAGGAGCTAAAACTGTCCAGTGGAAAAAGGACAGCATTTTCAACAAATGGTGCTCGTTCAACTGGAGGACAACATGTAGAAGAATGAAAATTGATCCATTCTTATCTCCTTGTACAAAGCTCAAGTCTAAGTGGATAAAGGACCTCCACATAAAACCAGATACACTGAAACTAATAGAAGAGAAGGTGGGGAAGAGCCTCGAATACTTGGGCACAGGGGAAAAGTTCCTGAACAGAACACCAATGGCATATGCTCTAAGATCAAGAATTGACAAATGGGACTTCATAAAATTGCAAAGTTTCTGTAAGGGAAAGGACACTGTCAATAGGACAAAACAACAACCAACAAACTGGAAAAAGATCTTTACCAATCCTACATCTGATAGAGGGCTAATATCCAATATATACAAAGAACTCAAGAAATTAGACTCCAGACAACCAAATTACCCTATTAAAAAATGGGGTATAGAGCTCAACAAAGAATTTTCAACGGAGGAAACTCGAATGGCCGAGAAGCACCTAAAGAAATGTCCAGTATCCTTAGTCGTCAGGGAAATGCAAATCAAAACAACCCTGAGATTCCATCTCATACCAGTCAGAATGGCTAAGATTAAAAACTCAGGTGACAGTAGATGCTGGCAAGGGTGTGGAGAAAGAGGAACACTCCCCCATTGTTGGTGGGACTGCAAGATGGTGCAACCACTTTGGAAATCAGTGTGGCAGTTCCTGAGAAAATTGGACATAGCATTACCTGAGGATCCAGGTATACCACTCCTAGGCATATACCCAGAAGATGCTCGAACATATAACAAGGACATATGCTCAACTATGTTCATAGCAGCCTTATTTATAATAGCCAGGAGCTGGAAAGAACCCAGATGTCCTTCAACTGAGGAATGGATTCAAAATATGTGGTATATTTACACAATAGATTATTACTCAGCTATTAAAAACAATGAATTCGAGAGGTTCCTAGGTAAATGGATGGAACTAGAAATCATCATCCTGAGTGAAGTAAGCCAATCACAAAAGAACACACATGGTATTCACTCACTGATTATTGGATATTAGCCCAGAACCTTGAAATGCCCAAGATGCAACTCACAGGCCACATGAAGCTCATGAAGAAGGAAGACCAAGTGGGGGTGATTCGGTCCTTCTTAGAAGGAGCAACAAAATACCCAAGGGAGCAAATATGGTGACAAAGTGAGGGACAGAAACTGAAGGAGGGGCCGTCTGAAGACCATTGCACCTGAGTATCCATCCCATGTGCAGTCACCAAAGGTAGATGCTGATGTGGAAGTCAGGAAGTGCATGCTGATAAGAGCCTGATATGGATGTCTCCTCAGAGGTCTTCAAGAGTCTGACATATTCAGAGGCAGATGCTCACAACTAGCCATTGAACTGATAATGGGGTTCCCAATGGAGGAGTTAGAGTGAAGGCCATTGGAGCTGAAAGGGTTTGTGGCCCCATGAGGAGAGCAACAATATCAACCAACCACAGCTCTCAGGGTCTAAACCACCAGCCTGGGAGCACGTAGGGAGGGATCCATGGCTTCAGCTATATAGGTAAGAGCGGAGGGCCCTGCTGGGCATAGGTGGAAGAAGAGATCCTTGACCTCATGAAGCCTGGATGCCCCAGGGGGTGGGAATTTTGAGGGTGGGGAGGTGGGAGTGGGGGGGTAGGTAGGGGTTACATCCACAGAGAAGAAGGAGGAGGGGTGAGGGGATAGGGGGTTCCTGGGTGGGTGGGGGATGGGGTAAGGGGACAACATATGAAATGTAAATAAAACATCCAATAAAAAAAAATATGATTCTCTTTTAGGAAACTGAATTTGCATAAGAAATGCATCATCTAAAGCAACATTAAGAACCTATATTGACCACAGAACAAAAGGGTATACTGAGGAAGAATAAAGTATATGATGAGAAGAAGAGAGTCTCGCATCTTTAGTCCTAAGAACCAGCAGCTTGGGCTGGAGAGCGGATTAGCAGTTCAGAGCACACTGTTCTCTCAGAGGAAAGGGGCTTAGCTCCTAGCAAGGACTCTGGGCAGCTCACAGCTAGAGGGGATTGGATACCTCTGGCCTCCATGGACACTGTCTCACATGCACAAACCTACATGCAAACACACACATAAAATTAAAAAGAAACAAATAGATAAGATAAATGGTGGTTTTGCACCACTGCCTGGGTAAGTGGCTCTCCTGCCTGAGCTCCCATGAAGGAGTTCAAGCAGAGCATTCAGAGCTTTTCTTACCGCCTCCTTAGACCAAATCTGACTGGTCGGGTTGTAGATTCTGCCTCTGCAGCCTCCAGTCCTCTTTCCCAGTGTCACCCCACCCTTCTCTCTACACCCCATTTCCAACTCTTCCATCAAATACAAAAGCGGTCATCTGGAAACTGTCTTACCACACACTTTCCAGAATGCCGACTGGCTTCCTCAGCCTGGCTCTCCTCTACTGTCAGTTCCCTATCCTTGCAGCAGACTGAATCACTGCTTCCATGAGGCCACTGCTCTTGGACCACTCTCTCACCTGGGCTGAAACTCGGTAAGTCTGCTCTGTCCCCACTGTCTGCCACCCACTCAGCTAGGGACATCTTGGGAGCAAGGGTCTCTTCTGCTTCCCTCCTCAGCACTTCTCAAGGCCTAGACCAGGCCTGCTGGAGGAGCCGGTGAAACATCTGTTACAAGGAAGAATGACTATCCAGACGAGGAAGTCAACTACATGCCACCTTCTATATCTTCCCCATCAGGGTTAAGACCAACTGGCATTTTGAAGGGCAAAACCACTTTGCAAGCCAAGCCTGATGGTACAGGCCTATAACCACAGCTACTCCAAAGGTGGAGGCAGGAAGATCACAAGTTCAAGGCCTACAGAGCTCATTTAAAACTTTCTTGGGTAACTTAGGGAAGCCCTGTTGTAAAACTCAAAAGTAAACATGACAGTGGGGAGTGACTCAGTGGCAGAGCACACTCATAGCATGCAGGGGACCTAGGGTCCATCCTTAGCACCAGGAGGGAAGCAACATTTATTATTATTATTATATTATTACTATTAAGATTTTAATATTTTATGTGTATGAGTGTTTTGTCTACATTGTCTACATGTACATACATGTACCATGTGTATGCCTGGTGCCTGTGTTGGGTCCCCAGAGGCTGGTATTCCAGACTGCTGTAGACCACCATGCAATGCAGATGCTGAGACTTGAACCTAGGTCCTCCATAAAAATTAGTATTCCTAACTGCTGAGCCAGCCTTACAGCCCTCAACAGCTTACTTTTTTACTAGATTATGTTGCAAAGATTCTGCTTAAAAATTTTATTAAAGTTTCTCTGTGAAATGACTTGACTTTAATTTTGTGATGAAGAATGCCACTGACGACATTTTTTTTTCTAAAGACCCTCCAGGACTTCCTGACACCGTCTATTTGCCTCCTGATAGTCTGAGCGGAATGAGACTGTATCAGGCTGTAAGGGAGCTATCTGGACTGGCTGCCCTGCTCATCCACCCAGAAAAAAGAGCGGATGTCTTCATCCCCAGCACCCACAGGAGACCAGATGTCAAGTGTGAGTAACTCGTCAAAGGTTGTTCAGCTAAGCAGTGGTCCTCAAACAATATTCTGCTCACTAAACCCAGCAGGAAAGACACCTCAACAGGTGGGCCCAGTTTAGCCACAAGCCACGATTTCACTGCTCCAACACTGACAGTTTCATTTCACGGAGACATCACCAAAACACTTGCCCTGAGCCAAGTTCAGTCCTTCCTTGTGTTGATAAAGCTTCACCAGCATACATCCAGGCCCATGTGGATGTGCATATGCATGTTTGTCATGCTTGATTTATGTTGGGTGTGTGCATGTGTGGTTGGTGGTATGTATAGTTCATGTGTATGTGAGGTTTATGGGTATGTATGGCCTATGGTATATGTTTGTGTGTAGTTTATGGGTATGTTTTGTGTGATTGGTGGTATGTGTGCTTCTTGGTATGTGTGTATGTTTGTGTATACATGTGAGTTTTGGGGTGTGTTTGTGTGGTTTGCAGCTGCATAGTTTATAGTATATGATTTGGGGTGTATGCGTGTTGTGTGTCTTTGTGGTTTATAGTTCCTTCTAGGGTATATGCTGGGAAAGGAGCAGGATTGCTTTCAGAGTGCATGGATGCATGTGTTTGTATCTGTATAGTTCATAGAATATGAGGATGGATGTGTGTGTGTGTGTGTGTGTGTGTGTGTGTGTGTGTGTGTAGTTTATGGTTGGTCTAGTAAGTAACTTTAGAGCCTACAGCTGTGTCATATACCTTCTATCCTGAAAAGCCAAACATTTTTACTCCCTGATCCTTCATGGGTAAACACACATTGGTCAGTTCCTAATTTAAAGACTGCTTGACTGCCTGAGTTTGGCTCTATTCTTCAAGTAGTAGAATCCTCACCTAGCTCTTCAATTATTTTACTTGACAGGGAGATTTTAGTAAAAACAGGTGCCAATGTTTGGATCAAATTCACATTGCACAAAGAAAAACCTCAATGGCTGCATTTATGGCTCAAGTTAGCACACTGCCTGCAATGGAGGTCCACAGTGGTTGCAGTCTTTGCAAAGAACACTGCCACGAACAGTGTGTAGGTGAGACACAGTGTGCTTTGCTCTGGAGGAAGTCTTTCACTCAAGGTTGAACCACCGCTCCTGCCAGCATCTGGATTCAAAGACTCTATCTATATTCCACGGGCTGAGCTAATCCTATTTTCACCGAAGATCCAGATGTCATTTATTGGCACCTTGCTTTTCTCATAAATAGAAATATGCCCTCTCCCAACTTCCTTCACTGATACCTCTTGAAAACTAAACATCTGAAAAGAAATGCAGTCTCCTGAACATTGATGTATTTTTACACAAGGGTCTTTTGAAGCTAAATGCTTCTTACAATAACTCACAGCATATTCAGAATGGAAATCCAGCCTTCCAACTCCTCCTGCAAACGTCTGATCATTTGTGACACTTTCATCTCATTTTTAAAAACCTTTTACTGTGGGAAATTTCAAGTATGGGAAAATGAAAGGCTAGCCCCCAGCTATTAGCTTCTCCAAGTCTCAGCATTCTGCCATTGTGCTGGAGGAGCCCCCCTCCCACCGTCTTGTTTACTATTTGTTATGGAGTTTGAAAGCTGATTTCACACACCAAGTCATTTCACTCATGAATGCTTATTGCTGTCAGGGCTCTTCCTTTGAAGAAAAACATGATACCATTATCACGACAGAGAAAAATAAATTGCAATTCTTAATATTACCTAATACCCAATCTCACTTCAGTGCTTTTTCTTTTCACAGTGGTTCTGTTCAACGGAGGATCCAAATATGAGCATATACTGTGTGTTCTTGATTGGTCTCTTAGGCCTTTTTATATGTACCACAGAGCCCTCTTATTTCCCATTCATCCTGCCCTGGTATACATTTAAATACATTTAAATGCTAACTGGATGAACAGATCTTATCAACAGTAACACCTCTTCGGCCTCTGCAAGATATAAGCAAACCCCAACATTTGAAACCCTCAGGAAGACTCTGAGGTGCCCTGACTCCCCACCAGCAACCCCACTTGAAAACCTAAGGAAGATGACCTCTCCTACAGACACTGTCAGGAGAATTCAGATCACTTCAAGTCAATCCTAGAAAATCACATCTTTTCTGTGCTGCTTTGGCCTGGAGACTCTGAATGATTTAGAAGCAAGGCACCCCCTCATCATGCCTTCTTCTTGAGATTAGCCAAACTTAAATCAAGAATCATGAAGTAAATCAGACAAGCCTCAGAATCCATTACTGTTATCAGTAATATATCAGTCATATAACTGTAACATTATTAATTTGTACCTAGGCCATTCAGGACTTGTCATTATAAAAAGGATGACCTGCACGCTGCCCACAGGAATCTGACCTACACCAAGAATTAGTCCATTTCAGAGGCTCTCAACCCAGTGGTTCATAACCCCTTTGGGGATCAAACGACCCTTTCCCAAGGTCTCTTATCAGATAACCTCCATCTCAGATATGTACATGACGATTCATAACAGTAGCAGAAACATAGCTATAAAGTAGCAACAAAAATCATTTGACGGTTGGAGGTCTTCACAACATGAGGAACTGTACTAAAGAGACACAGCAGTAGGAAGGCTGAGAACCAATGGCTTAGATAAACTGCCCAAGGGAAGATAGATAAGGCACCACCCAAACTGACAGACACGCCCCAGCTACTGGGTGGAGAGCATTTGTAAGGTCAGTCTCCCCAGTAAAACAAAAAGAACAGAGTCAGAAGGAATCAACTTGTCCTCTTTAACATCCATGGCACACTAGATGACACACTGACCACTCTGATTCTCATTCTTATCTGCAAGACGGGCTAATCCCACACACTTCCCAGAGTAGCAGCCAATGTTAACCGAGTGTTTACTGTGCACAAGGACTCATGTCACCTTCTTTGATGGTTTAATCGTCACAAAATCCCTCATTATGCAGCCCTGGCCAGCCTGGAACTCAGTATGCAGACCAGGCTGGCCTCAAATCACTAAAAGACTTATGAGGTATGTCGCTACTATGCTCGTTTTGCAGAGGAAATGACCAATGGGGCTCTGAGTGGTATGGTGACCTATCCCAGATCCCACTCCAACTGGAGTGACCCAGGACTTCACCTCAGGGCTGACTCAAGAGCCAGGCCTCTTCACCACTCACTTTATTTTCTCTCCAAGTGTCATGCTACATTAACAGAGTTGACACCTCACCCTCTAAGGGATAAAGTGTTGTTCAACACTGTAATGGCCTACCAAAAAGTCTCAGCCAACATCAACTCCTATCAGGGACTTTCAGGTAGGGAAGGGAAGAAGCAAGTAGCTCAGGGTTGGGACTTAGGAAGCCCCAGTTGACTTTGGTGATTTGTATCATTCGAGGTGTTTTGCCCTCAACCACCAGGAAGCCTCCCTGGGTTTGGTATTCTTCTGCTCCTCTCTAGCCTGTGAGGGAGATCTAGGGAATAGTGGCTGTTTCTAGTTCACCTTTGTAAATTCGCAAACCCAACAAATGGCCCAAGCAGGTAGAGGGTAGGCGCTGAAAAAAATCTGTTAGAAAATCCAAAGCTTCATCCATCCATTAACCACAAATTGGAACTTGCACTTCGAAGGTGCCATCTCTCTCAGCCACTGTCCCTTAAGATAATTGCAGAGAAAAAGGGTCAAATGGAAGAGATACACTCAAAACAAGGGAAGCAGTGGGCTCCATGAAGACATAGAGCTGGCCAGGCCCACAAGTCCAGTGGTGCTCCCACGCTCTACCTATGAACCCAAGAAGGGTCCTCCCAGGTTGGGACTTGCTTTCCCTCTCACAGCTCCCAGAACAGCTAGAGGAGAAAGTGACAGGAGGACAAGTTTCCAACAGACCGAAGACCTAGCCCGGGAAGGAAGGCCACCTGAGGAAGCGAGCTCGAGGTAGACTCGATCTGAGGCTCCCGTCCCGTCTAAGTGCACCCCACAGTCCTCTGAGAGGGACCCAATGAGGGGCGGGGCGCCCCAACTGTTACTTACAGTCGTTTAAGTCATCCTGCAAGTCCACAAAGTACAGAGGGATCTCTGAAAAGCCAAAAGACACACGAGGGGCTACACAGAGGCTGCGCAGGCGGCGAGTCCAGGGCTCGCGGGAGTGGGATGAGGGGGTCTCTCGGGGAGGGGTAAGGGAGAAGCCGGAGCCCCCGGAGCCTAGACCCACTCACCCGCCATCTTGGGATGTGCTAGAGGGCGGAGCTGGAGGCGGGGCGAGACCAGAGGTCACGCCCATCCATTGCGCTCCACCCACCCGCCTGGCCTCACTCACCCGCCATCTTGGGACGGGTGGAAGGTGGAGCTAGAGGCGTGGTAACTCCAAGATTACGCCCCACCCCGTTCCTCCCACTCCTTAGAGAAGATGGGGCTGGGGCGGAGCTGGAGGGTGGGGCGACGCTGAGGCTCCGCCCCTCGGAGCTCTGCCTACTCGCCTGTGAGCCGCGAACCGGCCGCCCCGCCCTCGCGGAGAAGGTGGCTGCCGAAGTGGGCGGGGAGGTCAGGTGACCCAGCTGGCGTCCCAAGATGGCGGCCGCGGTGGCGCCGGGCAGGCCAAGGCGGTGTCCCGGCTGTTGAGGTGACTCCGCGGGACAAGTGACCGGTCGGCCGGACCGGAGGGCCGCGGCAGACGCACGGCCTCCCCGAGTGTGCAGCCGGGACTTGGCGGAGAGGGGGCGGCGCCGGGGGATGCTGGTGCTGGGCCGGGCCTCTCCCTTCTCAACTTAGAGCGGCGGCGGGCCCGCACCCCTGGTTCCCGGGCCATGGCTCTGAGGGAACTTAAAGTGTGCCTGCTTGGGGTGAGTGGCGGCAGGCCGGGTCCGGAGGGTCGCGGAGGCCAGGTGGGCGGGCCCCGGCACTCCAGGGCCCCTTGCACCCCTTTAGGCTTTGCACGGGACGCAGCCCCCCCACAGACCCTAAGGGCGGCGGGACCACCAGGCTGTGTCCCACTCAAGGTCCCGAGGTATCAGGGTGGCCCCCGGCACCCCGGAGCGACGCCCTGTTTCTATCCCACAGTGAAGTAGCCCACAGGTAGTTTTCTTCCAACTTTTCGAGGGACACCTTTAAAGTTAGCCAAGTCTCTGAAAGTTAACCCCCCCAGCAGGCCTTTAGGTTTTATGAACAGCCCTGGCCTCCTTTCAGCAATGTGGGTTGGTTTTTGAACTTTTGGTAAGTCTTTGACACTTCTGCAAGAGTTACTTTCCAAAGTTTGCTCTTCGGTATAGCAGGGAGGAGTTCATTACCAGGAAACCTCCAGGACTTCCAAGATTCAGCTTCCGGTCCTCTCACAGTAGTTTGGCCTTTTCAGAGCCTCCTGATGATCTCCTTCCCGAGTTTCTGTTTTAATGACCGAAAAAATATTCCAATAACTACATGGTTTTTGCCCCTCAACAGGGTGGGGCTAGGGTTCATCCCGGATTACTCCTTAACTTGTGAGCGCATAGTTTTACTGGTATATGTTAAAAGGCCAGTGAGTTCAGTCACTTTTCACACAGAACAGAAACCTAAGAGTTTTTTCTTCCTTTGGGAGGGAGCAGGAGTTCAGTCCCAAGACAGATCCCAAAACCTTGAACATCCTAGGCAAGCCCTCCAACTGAGTTGTATGTCCCCATCCTAGGCAAGCCCTGCCACCAAGTCGTATGTCCCCAGCTTGCTTGCTTCTGTATTTTAGCAGGATCTCAAAAAGTTGCCCAGGATAGTTTTGAAATCTCTCCTCAACAAGTCTTGAACTTGGAATCCTCCTGCCTTTGCCTCCCAAATTTGCTAAAATTGCAGTCCTGTACCACTAGGCAGGCCAGCATGGGTCTTTCAAGAGGTCCTACTTAGTGCCTCTTAAAAACTACAGACACCTTCCCCGGTACTTTCAAGAGGGTTTCTCACTGTTTGGCCATGACTGGCATTGAACTCAGTTCATAGGCTAAGAAATCTGCCTGCCTCTGTCTCCCAGGTGCTGGAATTAAAAGCATACACTCTTGTGCCTGGCCTCCATAATACATTTTGAAATATAATTACTTTACTGACTTACTACAAAAGCCTGCTTGTGTCTCTCCATCTACAGTTGGAGATGCTTTTTCTGGAATTCTCCGCTTTATGCCACAAAGTAGTTTTGGGCATCTACAAGTAGGTTAGTCTCACCTCAGTCACCCGTCTTCCTCTCTTTCAGGATACGGGTGTGGGTAAATCGAGCATCGTGTGGCGGTTTGTGGAAGACAGTTTTGATCCGAATATCAATCCAACCATAGGGTAAGAGAACAAGTGTATTTAGCATGCATGCATTTATCTCCGGGTGCATGGAAAGTCAGCGCAAGCAGAAATGTCTTCCTGGTGTGATTCCTGTTGTCTTGAGCACAATGGAGTTTTGAACTGCTAGGTCTTGAAATGACTTCAGACTGAGAATAAGAACTTCAACATAGAAAAAAGACTCAGTTGACATAGGAGTTTACAAACCCAATTACACCTTGAAAGAGAGCGAATAAAAGCACATCCTGGTCCAGTTAGTTCTTTGGAGCGTATCAGTTAGAACCTAGTTTTGGTCCTTGAGAAGAAATAGAATTGGATCCAAGCCCTGTTGAACATTGCAGCACTGGGGACAGTATTGAACTCGTGAGTTAACTTAGAAATGTCGTGGTTTGGGGTGTTTTGGTTGGTTGGTTGGTTGGTTGGGCCTTGTTTGGGGGCTTTTTGTGTTTGTTTGTTTTTCGGGTGTCTGGTATGTTTTGGACTGTTGAAGTTGACTAGCGCGTTCTTGAAGATTTTATTATTTTTGGCTAGGGATGTGTATGTTTGCGTGTAAGTCTGTGAGTGTGAATGTGAGTGGCCACCCTTGAAGGCCAGAAGCATCAGATCCCCCTGGAAGTGGTTATGAACTGCCTGCTGTGGTGCTGGGAACCAAACTCGGGTCCTCCAGAAGAGCACTGTGGTTTAACTGCTAAGCCATCGCCCCGTCCTCTTATAGATTGTACAAAAATCTTTCTATTAAATCTCACGGGGTGACCATGGAATTAACACTAATTTTTCTCTTTGAGAACCTGAGCTCTGTAGGATCTACTACCATGTTAAGTTTGTACAACTAAGCATTGACTAGACACTTCCTGTCTTTAAAGAAAAGTTGTCTGTGGTTCATCATCAGGATGTGATATGGCTTTGTGCCACATAAGGAAATACTTTACAACTGTGAGGGAAACGTCACAAGACTGCTGCTTGAGAATTTGATCAAATCTCCAGGTCTCTTATGCAAGGGGGCATCATGGAGATGAAACCCACCACTGTGTTTACAGTGAAGACAGTGCCCTTCCAGAAGAATTGGGTGTGTCCGTGTGTTGAAAGTATCACCTCCTGCTCCTCAGGGCTTGTTGGTACCTGCACTGCAGAGAGAAGTGCAGAGACAAGCCGTGCTGAGGAGTCACTGAATGGCATGCTTCATGACAGCCCAGTGAGTCACAGCCCAAACCTCAGAACCCACACGTGCTAAGACACCACCTCCTTTACTAGCAGATGAGGAGAGAGAAAAGCTAGGAGCCCCTTCCTTGCCTTGGCCCACTCAGGCGCCCTCCCACTGGGTCAGACTGCAGCCATGGCTCACATTTTATAGGAAAGACTACAAAGCCCCCTCCTTTATCTTTGTTTCCTCGATGCTGAGTAACAGCCCAGTGACTCCAGACTCTGGAGTGCTGGGTTCTCAGCTCCTCGTCACTTTCTCTAGCCTACACCTCTGCTGCCTGTCTACCCTGCTGTCTTCCAGCAGCATCACAACCCAGTCCTGGGCTTAAGCTGGGAGAGAACCCACCACTTTCTCAGCTGTTACTCTGTAGCCCATTATCAACACAGTCCCACCCACCATGTCACTAAATCCACCTTCTCTTGCCCTGGGAGCCGCTGCAAACCCAGCAAGCCCAGTGAATATGTTTCAAAACGTTTATTCATTTATTGGGTACCAACCATGTGTCAGGTATTCTGGGTGCTGTGATTTAAAGCTGGTGTCAGCAAACTGTAGTCTTGTCCTCTGCCTTCTCTCTTGGTAAATCAAATGTTACTGAAGCAGTCTCACACCTGCCTCTGCTGTTCCCAGGCTGTCCTGATCAAAGGCAGGAGTCCTGTGGCTCATGAAGCCAGGATTTGCCACCTGACACTCTGGCACTTTTATTTGGTTTTGCAGCATGGTCTTCTCTAGCCCAGCCAGGCCTGAAACTTACTATATAGCGTTCAGTCTCCTGTGTGATGGAAGAGCAGGTGGCATCATATGTCCACCTGGCGCTTCTCAGAATACATTTGCAGAATCTTGATTTGGACACACTCTGTTCCTGCCATGATATACATGTAGCTTCCCTGTAGGTTAAGAGAGAGATGTGTTCTCTATCTGTTGTGTGGAAAATGACTCTTTGCCATCACTCTGTGATAGCAGCACATGGCAGGCCCTGACCTCTCTGGCCATGCTTGTCCTTCGGGGCCCATGGAAAACGTGAAGCACTTAAAAACATTGGCATTGAACTATTGAAAGATGAGGGGATTGTACTTGGCAGAAAGAAAGTTAAGAAAGTGTGTATTTGAAGAGAAGTATGCCTGTTGGTAGCAGTGAGGAGGGGTAAAGAGTACCCCGAACAGCCAGCCTAGCAGACTGAAGGAACAGACAGACAGAGGAGGGGTCAGGAGGCTAGCAAGGACAGAGGACAAAGTGAGACCTCCAAGAATGGCCATTGAGACAGGGATCAGGCATGGCTCCCTAGAGCTGGGGGGTGGGGGGGAGCTAACAGGAGAGATGCAGAGCAGGCATGATGGAGTAAGGTACTTTTGTCTTCGGTTCCTTTGCCTCACCCATGGCTGCACTCTTTCACTGCTACGTCTTGGCCTCCCCTACTGCTGAAGGAAACTTGGGTTTCTTCAGATCATGTCCTCCACTTTGTTCCCAAAGCACCCTTTCCCCTGGATCATAACCTAAAGTCAGCTTCTCCAGGCCTTTTCCTTGTCTGCTGGCCCATGTCTCCAACCCATGATTTTGACTAGCTCTCTGGAGAAGTGGATGCCTAGCTCTCCTCTACTCCTAAATGTGTGTTCTCTGATGGCCCAAATGGGTTATGGAGTAGGAAGTTCTTCACTGCAAAGAACCTTCCCGTTTGTGATCTTGAGTTGAGAACTCAGTAAGGGACCTCAGTGAGCACTGGCTGGAATTTCCAGGTTAGTGACTGGGGTTTTGTGGGATTTGTCAGGTTCATACCTACTTTTGGGGGTTTGACGAGAATTCACTGATGTAGCATAAGGATTGTATGATAAAGGTCGACAGTAGCTGGTCAGACAACCACAGGCTGTGATCCCATCTTCAGGGAACACATGTAGAGGGCGACGAGGCCCTCATTAGACTCACCACTGGGATGAACTATGGTAATCCTTAGGAACTCGTTGTGTCCCTTGGGTGTGTTGGAGTAGTGAGAGTGCAGTCACTGTGGGCGTGTGGGTAAGTCTCATCCATTAACACCAGATTGTCTCCTAAGAGCCAACCTGAAATGGCTTCTACTCTCCAGCTAGCCTGTGCCCTCTGGTGCTCCACAGACACCTGGCAACTCTACATGCTTGTGACCATACTTATGAACAACCTTTGAGAGAGAGACCTGGTCCTCTGTTCTTCTTTGTCTGAGTAGGGAGCAGGACTAGCATGTCTTCAGATATTGACGTTCAGCCTCCTCTTCCCAGCCAGTACCAAGGTATCAGTTCTCATCCAGAACCCACATTGTTACCTGACATGGAAGCCTTCACAGTGAAGCACAGACACTGGAGTACCTCTGAATGCAGCTCTGCCACTTGCTAGCTAAATCCATAATCTGTTTCTTCACCCAAGTAAGGGTTACAACAGGAACACCTCCTTATTGTTTGGAGGGTTTGAGCTAATGCAGATAAAGTGGTTAGCAGAGGGCTGAAATTGTCAGAGCTCAATAGATGATAGGATTATTCTGATCTGCTACTTAATTCTTTTTCTGAATGTTTCTAAGAGCTTTATTCCCAGTATGCCTGGGTATCCCTCCTAGGAAAGTTGAAGGCAGGAGGATAAGAAGTTGCAGTCCAGCCTGGACTACATAACAAGATCCTCTTTTAGGGGGAGGGGGCTCCTTACAGGAAAGAATGATGTCATAGGGCTTGTAAGTTAATCCAACAGCAGTGTCTACTCTGACCCATTTCTTAGAGGCAACCACTGTTGCCATGACGTGCAGCTATTTTCTGATCTTTCCTCCAGATCTCCTCACAAGCATACATACACGGTGCCCCTCCTCCCACCACCACCACCATTTTAGGCGTTATCTACTGATTGTCTTTAAAGTGTAGGGCCTAGCTGACCCACCTTCTGGACATCTCTCTTCCATTTTGCTATTACAGGTCTGTCATTGAGTAACAACATGGCAGTGTTTCAGTGCACACCCTTGTCGTAGGTGGGCTGCGTATTTCCTAGCTCTCATTATACTTAGTCGTTGTGGGCTTAAGTGACTTAATCTCTTTATGACTACATTTGCATTTTGGGACTCTGATTTCTTATGGAGGTGCTTGTGAAAATTGGGGTAAAGTACATAAGTATAGTGTATAGTGTCACATTTTGTTCAAATCTTGGGCTGTTTGCCTGCCATTCTTACTATCCTGGGTGTATCACACGCTTGTCTGTGTATTAGACATTACTTGGCTGTGTCTTGCAGTTACATGTTCCATTCTGTGACAGATCTTTGCACTCTGAATTGTCTTCTGTGGAACAAAGTTCTCCTTTGAGTCTGCCCACCTCTCGTTGCTTGATCTCTAGCTCTGCCCTTCCCTCCTCCAGGTGGCTCAAGAAGCTTCTTCCAAGTCTGCTTTTAATTTTCAGATAAATTCGGTGCTGGGTGTGTGCTGCTGGTATGTTTTGTCTTAAAGCTCGCTCTCTCTCTCTCTCTCTCTCTCTCTCTCTCTCTCTCTCGCTCTCTCTCGCTCTCTCTCTGTCTCTCACTGAGGTCCTCTTGTCACTGCACGTACCCCTCGTGTGCGCCTCTGTATTATTGAGTAGTAGTCCATTGCATGAGATGCCAAAATGTATTCATTGGCTAATCGATAAACATTAGAGTTTATAAAGTTTTTTGGCTGTTATGAATAAAGCATATCTATTTGGACATAAATTTACTTTCAGGTATATATCTAGAGTCATCTAGAAGTACCATTTCTGGATCATGTACTAAATATTTATTTAATTTTCATAAGAAGCTGTTAGTTTTCCAAAACATTCATAGCAGTTAGGTGTAGTGATATACATACACATTTAATCCCAGCACTTGGGACGTAGAAGGCAGGAGGATCTGTGAATGCAAAGCCAGCCACGGCTAATAACGAGGCCCTGTCGCAAAACAAAACAGAAAAGTACTCATAGTATTTTATGTTTCATCCAGGACATAAAAAGTGTGTAAGTTGGGATGATTCCACATCCTTCCTAAATCTGTCAGTCCTCTTTGATGCCAGCCACCTCACTACCCATGGATGTTCTCACCTTTCCTGCACTTATTCCTATCTATTCAAATATTTGCCTAGTTCCCGCTGTGTTGTTCATTCAATCAATAACTTTTTATTCTACCAGTGTCTTTTGAAGAACAGTTTTTCCATTCTATTCATAACATTGACTTGTGTCCCGTATATCCCAGATGAGAAGGATTTTCTCCTGTGTTCTAGATTGTGTTTTTTAGTTTTAGTTTTGTTTCTATGCTTTGAGACAGTCTCACTAGATACCCTGACTGGCCTAGAATTCATAGAAATCTGCTGCCTCTGGCTCCCAAGTCCTGGGATTAAAATGTGTTCTTGATCTAGTAGTCCCATAGCTTCCTTCTAAGATTGCCCTGAGGGCTGCGTCTCCCTCCTAGTGTGTCTGCTGTGTAGGGTGATGCTGTTCCTATGGTCCCTCAGTCATTAGCTAGTGTGGAGCTCAGCGGCTGTTCCAGTAAATGGCCTTTGGACCTCTGTGAGGAGTGGGCTGCTGTGTGGGGAACTTGTTACTTTGGAAACCTGGCAGTCATCTAATTGTCGTACCTTTCACATTTGTTTTGTGCTTATAGGCTCTTTGCATCTGTGTCTAAATTTTTAGAGCATCTACTAGAAATCTGACTGGAAGTCTTCTGACGTGTTTGGGGGAAATTGGTAATCTAACAGTACTCCGATCCATGAACACAATAGACTCTTCTGTTCTTTAGGTCTCAGAGTGTTCTCTCTCTGTCTCCCCGCCCCGCCACGTGTGCACGCAAACACACACACACCCTTTGAATTCACTTTGTAGTTAAAGCTGATCTTGACTTTCTAGTCTCTTTTACTTCTTTCTTCCTGACAATGCTTTTAGTTGTCACTGTACAGGCCTTATATATTTTAATCTCAAAATAATACATTTTTTTCTGGTTTGGTTTTGTTTGCTTTGAGATTCTTTGTTGTTTGGGGGCTTTTCTCTTTGGAGCAGGCTATTTAGGAATAGAGTCTCAGTGTATAGCCCAGGCTGTCCTAAAACTCATTATCCTCCAGCTTCAGTCTGGTACTATAAATGACCTTTCTTTCTTTTAGTTGCATGCTAATAATACATAGACACACACTTCTGTGATTTTGCTGAGTTGGATTAGCTAAGGCAACACCTTAAAGAGTTCCTTGGGCTTTTCTTGGGTGCACAGTGAATCCCTCACTGGTCAGGCACTTTGCTTCTTCCTTTCTGGTTTATACACATTTGATTTCTTCTGCTGCTTTATCACACCAAGTAGACAAGTGTAATAAAGTGAGGTTAGGGTCCTCTGTTTAGGTGTAAATAGCTAGCACTTTTGTGTTCCTGACTTTTTGGCAAAAAGGTTTCATCTTGCCTTTTTACAGTTAAACTAAGTGGCTGCTCCTGCTGTCTGGCTAAGGATGTCCTTTCTACCCTAAGTTAATAGAAATTCACTTTAATTTTATTAGGATATACATATGCATATCCTTTTGGCCTAGAACATGCTCAATCCTTGAAGGTTGTGTGTTTACTACTCTGTGAGGTCTTTGATGTATGAATGTTAACAAAACCATGTGCTTATTAATAGGGTCGTTTGTATGATCCTGTTTTTCTGTTGCCCTAAAAGGAGTATTTCAACAACTCTGTATGAGGCCGTGTCTATTGCTCTAACTTGTTAATCTTTATTGTTGCCTAGATACTGAATGTCAGTGTATGTAGCGTATTTTCTTGGTGCCCCCCTCCCGTGTAAGATTGCTTGTTCTGGATGTGCTTTGGTATAATTTAGGCTCCCTGAGTTCTCTTTGCATATCTTAAACCTAACTTGTTTAGTAGCTATGTATTTCAAGCAGGTTTCTTACAGATTGTATCCAAGTAGTTTTGCTTTTACATGCACTCTGACCACTTGACCTTTGCCTTTACAGCTTCATGGAGAGCCCCTTTTACTTGAAGTGTTTACATCTATGCTACCTAATAGAGTTGCTGCTAGCCACATGTACAATTAGAGTCTTCAGTCATGCTGGCTACATTTCAGTCCTTACCAGGAATGCAGTGGCTCTAGTTTAGACCCTTTCTGTGTATAGTAGCTGTTAGTGTGGTGTGGTTTAAATCTGACATCTTGCTGCTTTTTCCTGTGTCCACAGTTCCATTTTATTTCCACTGCCATCTTATCTGACTACCTCCTTTATGATGATGAAGATGAAAATGGTCGTTGCCTAGGGTTACAGTCTCTGATTCACAGTTTGTGTTCAGACAATAGCATGAATCACGTGCTTTGTGGATGCCTGTCAGCACCTTCTGTGGCTCTCGTGCTTTGTTTTCATGGAGGCTGCTGTGGGTTTGCTGTGTAGTGGTGGTCTTTTATAGGTGCCATTAGCCTTTCTGTTCTCCATCTTTGTGCCAATATTAAAACCCCTCTTTTTTCTCTTTTTTCTTTTTTTTCTTTTTTCAGTCTTTATAATAAGTTGCAATCCCTAGCATTGGTTGAGTGTTTTGTTATTCAAGACTGACTTGGTTGCTTTAGGTTACATTTCCATATAAATGTTAATAATTATATTGTCTGCTTTCGCATACACCAGCGTGCTGACCCTCACTGTGGTTTTGATTGGCCTTCCATTGTAAATTCTTCCATTCTAAATTTACAGAGCCATTTAGAGAATGACATGTTAATCTTGAATCGTAGTTTATGACTATGGATTATCCTTCCATCCCAAGTGTCTATAGCCTTTGTTTTCTCTCCGCTAGTGCATTTGCACATCTGTCATCAGTTAGTTCAAGGGGCTTGATGTTTTTTAATGCACTTGTTTGCTATGAAAATAGTACGTGGTTCGAAGTTCACTGTTGTTGTTGTTGTTGTTGATTGTTGTAGTACGGTTTGGTGTGTAACCTTGAACTTGGAAGCATCTTACCTTAAGCACTGTGAGAAAGGTATGTGCCACTACATGGAGCTACCACTTGAGGTTTTAGGCTTTCCTCCAATGGCCTTCCTGAATTTGCTTATGAATTCACTTACATATGTGCAATGTTTTTGTGTTTTCTATACACAGTTTTCTATCATCTGGGATGGGCTTTGTTATGCCTTTGACTTTGCGTCTCTATTTTTGTTGGCTACAGAGGATTTCCTTTACAATGTTAGTAAGAAGGAGTGAGGCCTGGGGTGCTCTGACACTGCTGTAGTCATGCTGGGAAAGAGTCACTATGGCACCAGGAGATGTGCTCACTAGAGGAGTGTGTGTGTGTGTGCATCCCTTACCAAATCTTTGTTCAAAGAAGATGTCCTTTCCCTTGTCTGCTAGGGTTGATAGTGTTGACTTGGTGAGCATGTTTTTCTCTCTGTCTGTACTGGGCTAAATACATGCCATGTGATTATCATTGTTAGATTTTTATAGCATCCATCCATGAAGATTGTGACCTGTAGTTTTTATATGTCACTGATGTCTTGTTGCTGTAACACAGTGGTTGTCGACCTGTGGGTCACAATCCTTGGCAAATTTCTGTCTCCAAAAATATTTACATTACAACTCATAACCGTAGCAAAATTACAGTTATAAAGTAGCAATGAAATAATTTTATGGTTGGGGGTCACCACAGCATGAGGAACTGCACTAATGGGACACAGCTTTAGGAAGGTTGAGAAGCATGACAAGCAGAGTTTCTGACGGGAGGCATCTTAAGTAGGAGAGGTTACTTCAGCTAACAATTTAAGGTGACACAATCCATGGCGGCAGAGGGCATGGCAGCAGAAGAAAACAGCTGGACACATTGCATCTGCAGTCAGGGAGTAGAGAGCTGGTGGTCAGTTGCTCTTTTCCCCCTGTTAATTAGTCTGGGCAACCTACATGATCTTCCATCCTCCATTAACCCAATATGGAAACTCCTCATAGATGTGCAGAGTTGTCTCCTAGGTGATTCTAGATCCTGTCAAATTGAAAACATTAACCATCACAAGGCCACCCCTTAACAGCTTAATACCCAAGCATATTGCTTTTAAGTTATAACCTTCCACCCTTGTTTCCATAGACTCACAACCATCTCACAGTGCAAAATGCATCCAGTCCAACTTCTGAAGTTCTCATAATTAACAGCACCAACATGGTTAGAAGTCCAAGTCTCCTTAAATTCAAGACAATCTCTTAATTGTGCGCTCCTAAAAACTAAAACCATGTTATGTAATCGCAGTGTCCAGTGGCATAAAGTAAATAGTTACAATTCAAAACAGCAAGGAAGGACTAGGTCAAAGCAAGACTAGACCAAGCATTACAAACTCCAAATCCTGCAGCTCAGCATCTGGCTTCTGAAACCCATGACGGAATGATCTTGGCTCCAAAGGGCTTGGTTAGCGCCACTCCTCTTGCTTTGCTGCCTGTAGCACATAGAGCCTCTATTTGGCCAGCTCACACTATAACCTGCACCTTTTCTTGTGGATGGTCCGTGGTCCTGGAATTACTGGTATCTTGGGATCCATTGCAACTTAGGCCTCACCTTCACAACTTCACAAAGTGTCCACTTGGGCCTTCGTTGTGACCCCAACACACAGCTGGCCTCAATGACTTCTGGAACCTCTTGATACAGGACTCTGTGATCACCCTTAGTCTTTCATACTTATAAAATATGGCCACCACTACCAGCTTCTGCCGTGAGCCTCGGGTATAGCCTTCCTTCCTGAGCTACAGTTGCTTCAGTCTCTTGTGTGCTGACCCTAGGGGACACTTGCCAGTTTTCCAGCAGGATACCCCTTCAGACATCCTCTAAGGGGTATATGTGTGTGTGTCTATGTGTGTGTCTATGTGTGCTGTATGTGGATTGTGTCTGTCTGTCTGTCTTTGTGGTGTGTATCTATCTGTCTATGTGTGCTATATGTGGTATGTGTCTATCTGTGTGTGTGTGTGTGTGTGTGTGTGTGTGTGTGTCCCAGGCTGTCTACAAATTCCTTTCCCTGCTGAAGTTTGCATTTTTCATGTCTCTGCCCTATCTCTCACTGTAAAAGACCTTAATAAGAGCAGCAAGAACTATCATGCCACATCCTGAATATTCTCTTGTCCTGAAATTACTCCATTCATCCTCAATAAGGTTCTCAGGACGCAGGCAGAAAATACAATATCATTTTAATGGCCTGTAGCCCAGTTCCTAGTTTCCCTCTGAAATGTCCTGAGCAAGTCTTCATTGTTCGCATGCATGTCTCTGCAGTCTGATCTTCTAGACATGCAGCAGACATGCAGCAGGCTCTGCTTACGGTCTCTGTGGTGCACACCTGCAGACTCCTCCACATTCCTCCTGCAGATTTGCAGAGCTTACAAGTCACCCAATTCTCAGGACCTTTTTTTTTTTTTATTTCTTTGTCACTGTTACAAAGTGCCTGACAAGAAACAACTTAAGGGAGGCAGCAGTCAGTTGCCTCTGCAGAGCAGCAGTAGTGTGCTTCTTTGTGTTTGCCCAGGACCCAAGCATGGACATTTAGGGTGGGTCATCCTCAGTTAATCCAGTCTGGAAACTCCTCCTTCATGTCACCCAGAGGCTTGTCTCCTCAGTGATTCTAGATCCCTTCACATCGGTGGTGTTAACCATTACAGTTGGCTTTAGTTAATGTTACTTGTTAGGATTTGCGTGTACATAACAGAGACTGTGATGTCATTTCCTTTTTAAACATGTGTCAGATTTGTATCAAAGTTATGCTTATTCAGTAACACTGCTTGTATAAAACATTCCTTTTATTCTTTGAATGATTAGTAAAGTTTGTCAGTGTTTCCATCTGGGCTTCAAGCACTCTGTGTAATAGAGTTAATTAAGGCGTGAATTCCATTCATAGTTGTAAGGTTGTTCATATGCAAATTGTCTGTTACTTGTGGCTCTGGTTTTGATAGGTTGCACTCCTTAACAGCCTGAATTCCTCCCTGGACTTCTTCCACCTTGCTAGTTTATCAGCATAAGGCTGCCAGGCTTCCTCCTGACAGCAGCTTTCATTTTGGATGGTCCACTGTGGCCTATCTGGTGTCTTTGCCTTTGTCTTGATCAGTATATGAAAGTTCCTCCTCTTTATATCAGTGTTTTCCTCACTGACATTTAGTCTTTTGTTCCGCATTGTGCGGGCTAATTTTATGTCACCTTGACACAGGAGAGAACCTTGACACAGGAGAGAACCCCAGTAGAAAAAAATGTCTTCATTAAGATTGGTCTGTTAGGCAAGCCTGTAGAATATTGGCTTAATTAGTGATTGATGTGGGGGCCCTTTGTATCATGGGTGGAGTCATCCCTGGGCCGGTGATCCTGGGTTCTGTAAGAAAGCAGGTAGACTGAATGCCCTGCACCTCCCTTGGGCAGCACAGTGGGAGATCGGGGTCGGGGAGAGGGGGAGTATTGAGCCAGCTGCCCCTATCTCCCCACCACTACCACATGAACACCAGAGAGAAAGCTGGCCCTTTCACTCACCTGCAGGGGGTGGGGGACAGGGAGGGGGACGAGTGATATGAGCATCATGAGAGTAGGCGAGGTGGCCCTGCCATTCACCAGCTATAGCACTTGGGAGAGTGGTCCCCACACCTTGACTGGGCAGCACAGTAGAGCTGACTCTGCTGGTGTATACACACACACACACACACACACACACACACACACACACACGTGTGATCCCTCCCAAGAGCAAGAGAGCAGACCTTACCCTTTGCCCCTTACGAGCTGCAAGGCTGGGTGTAGCCAGGGCAGTATTAGAGAGCTCACCCAGTAGCCAGGCTCAGATCCACAGCTTAGAATTGGCCCACTCCAAAAATCTATTTTATCCATGAACTGCTGCAGTGCATGAAAGGGCCAGTCCTGCAGATCCAAAGCTATAGGGCCTCCATGACACAGGGCAACAATATGAAGAGTCTGGTGAGTATCTAGCACTGATGAGTAGCAGAAGCCAGGGGCCTGGGACCAGACCAATGACTCACTGCAATGCACTTCTGTAAGTAAAGATGTGTGGACAGCAGACTGTACTGTGGGACACACTGACACACTACAGCCTCCATGTCGAGATGTTTTCTATATGTTTTGTATATTCTTGGTGTTATTTCTATTTTCTTTGAGGTCAAGGCAGTTGCAGGGGCTGAGGGCGTATATGAAAGGAAGGACCAGGGGATGAGTGGGGTTGGGGCGCATGATGGGAAACTCACAGAGAATCAGTAAAAAGTTAAAAAGAAAAGAAAGCAGTTTGAGCAAGCCAGTCAGCAGCACCCCTCCATGACTTGTGCATCAGCTCCTGCCTCCTGGTTCCTTTCCTATGTGAGTTTCTGCCCTGTCTCTCTTCAGTGATATACTAAGCCAAGTAAACCTTTCCCTCTGCAACTTGCTTTTGGTCATGGTGTTTCATAATAACAGTAGAAACCTAAGACACAATTTGAAAGGTTTGTGTCTTTTAAGTTAAACCTTAACTAAAATAAACATTTGTTTTTATTATTTTTATTTATGTGTATGTGTAGGTATATATATGTGACTGCAGGTGCTCCAGAGACTAGAGGTGTCAGGTCCCCTGGAGCTGGAGTTACACATGGCTGTGGGCTGCATGTGTGCCATGAATACTTGGAACTGAACTCAGGTCCTCTGCAAGAGCACTGAGCCGTCTCTCCAGCTCAGCAGATTTGTGTATTTTGTTACCTTATTGACATTTAGTTCTAAGTATTTTCTGATTTATTATTGGCTTTATCTTTGATCCATATATCATTTAAATATGTGCTTCTCAATCCCAGACACAGGAATAACTTAGTTAATTTTTTATTGGGTTACTCACAAAGTTATTGTAAAATGAGAAAATGTATTCTGTGATTCCTTCTTTGGATGCAGTGTGATGTGCTGTCTTCCTGCGTGCAGTGCTCTCAGCAATGCTAGGTTTGTTTGCAAATCTGCCCTGCTCTTGGTGCTGGTATGGGCATGGCCAGGCCTAGTTACTCCATCTATTCTCAGAGGTGCACTGTGGGCTTTAGGAGTGCATGGTCATGTCATCGAAAAGTCAGGATTGTTTTACTCTTCGGATGGCTTGGTGGTGGTTTAGTTGGATCTTTTTATTTGTTGTTTCCCCATGCCTTGTTCACAGACTTAGCTCTAGACAGTGCTAAGAGCTAACATCTTTGCCTGTCCTCAGCCTTGAAGGGATTGTTTGCTCTGTACTGTTGATGTCTTCAGTAGTGTGCAGCATGTTGTTGGTCACTGAAGTTGCCAGTTACGAAGAGGAGGCAGTCTCTGTGTGTCTCGTAGAGCAAGCAATTTTGTCAAGAATGGTTCTTGAGTTTTATCCTGATACTTTATCTTCTTAGATGTTATTTTTTTTCCTTTCAGTGGTGGATTGCTGTATTTATATATTGTATGTAATAGTTGTCCCAATACTTAGTAGCATCAAACAACAAGCATTTCATGCACCATGTTTTCTGTGGATTAGAAATCCAAGTAGCCTGACTAGTGTGGCTGGGCTCAGTGTCAGTTATGGTGCTGTAACATTGGCAGTGCTAAAGAAGGCTTAACTACATGGCTGCGAGTGGAGGCCTCTGTTTCTCTTCCTGGTTCTCTGGCATGTGAGCCTGTCCCCAGAGCTACTAGAGCACCCTCACAACATGGAGGAGGGAGGAACCGAGGGAGGGAAGGAGGCAGGGTGGGATCTGTAGTGTCTTCTGGCCTTCTGAGAGTCATCTACTGTGGCTTCTGTTGATACTTTAGGACCATCTCAAGTGGCATGTCTTAGAACCTCCACAAACTGGTTTATTCCATAACCCATGTCTACCTGTGTTATTCCATAACCCGTGTCTACCTGTATAATTCCATAACCCATGTCTACCTGTGTTATTCCATAACCATGTCTACCTGTGTAATTCCATAACCCGTGTCTACCTTTATAATT
>NW_021604638.1:1223639-1225299 GCF_004785775.1 Grammomys surdaster | reverse complement strand
TCCATAACCCATGTCTACCTGTGTAATTCCATAACCCGTGTCTACCTGTGTAATTCCATAACCCGTGTCTACCTGTGTAATTCCATAACCCGTGTCTACCTGTGTAATTCCATAACTCGTGTCTACCTGTGTTATTCCATAACCCATGTCTACCTGTTACAGCCAACACAGTGACATCAGAGAAACCAAGACTGAGAAACATTTGACCTGACAACTGGTTGATAATCTCACAGACTGAAAGGTTGAGGAGAAGCTAAAAAGTTGACCAGACTAAAGAGAGGTGTCATGACAGCACACTGCAGTATGTGGTTCAAGCTGGGGTTCTGTTGACAGGCCAGCTCTCACCCCGCTCATGGAAATGCACTCTCATTTGTAGAACTTGTACTAGCATTCATGGTAATGGTGCAGTGTACCTTGAATGTATAAATGCTTATACTGGAAAATAAATTGATTTTAATTATACTTAACATTTATTTCTGTAGGTCCAAATAGTTTTGTTGTTTAAAATGGCTGTTTCACTATATAGTGGTCCCACACCCTGCCCCAGTATCATGAAAAGACAGCCAGATGTTTGGTGTAGGAGTGAGTGGGTGCAGTGCAGTGCAGTGGGGAGGCACTGGGAGTTCATGGGGGCTGCATGGTGGGGTGCAGTGGTGGAGGTCTTGCTGCCTGGTGAGAGACTGACCCTTCACTATAGGAAAAGCCAACTGGGTTATTATCCTGTTCTCACGTGCTCAACACAGACCAGCACCCCACTCCAGTCACTGCTTCGTGAATAGCAACCTACTTAGCTTACCTCATGGAAACTTTATTCAGAGCAGGAAGAAAAGAAATAACTTAATTCCTTCTTGTAAAAAGAGTTTCTTGTGATCATTGACCTTTATTCTATAGGTCTGCTAGTATGCTGTAGGACTGTTGTGCATGGGTTTTCTCAGTTACTACCTGCTATGGTCTGCATTACATTCTCACTCCCTTCAGTCCTCCTCAGGACATGTGTCATTTACATCTTAGTCCTGAATCGAGGTATGGAACCCTGTTCTAGGCAAGTGTTATTCACTGGTCCGTATCTTCTATCCCCAGAGTCTGGTAGTTTTTGAGACAGAGTTTTCACAAGTTGCCCGAGCTGGGCCTGGGTGTGGTGGTGCACGCCTTTAATCCCAGCACTTGGGGGGCTATAAAGAGAGACCTGTCTCAAAGACTTAAAAAAAAAAAAAAAAGAGAAAGAAAGAAAGGACTTTCAGGTCCATAGAAAATAGCTAAAGGGGTTCAAAATTGTGGGTGAAAATCTTTGCACGGGTCCAACCAAATGTAGAGACCTGGCTTTTAAACAGTTTACATTTTTAAATTATTACGCTGTCTGTCATTTTTAATTGTGGAACGTTGTTCTAACTTCATTTAGTTGGATCTCATTGGGAAGGCATGGCTCCCAGAGATGTGTTTCATATCTTTGTCAAAGTTATATGTTAGACTTATTATTTATGGTATGAAGTAAACAGGACAGTAAGTAATAAAATATGACTAAGATTAAAAACAAAACTGTAAAGTAATGTATTTTAGAGAACTCATAGAGTGTAACTTTTTTTCATTAAATGATAAATCAAAGATCAAAAAAGAAAGAAAGAAAGAAAGAAAGAAAGAAAGAAAGAAAGAAAGAAAGAAA
>NW_021604638.1:1174459-1223629 GCF_004785775.1 Grammomys surdaster | reverse complement strand
AAAGAAAGAAAGAAAGAAAGAAAGAAAGAAAGAAAGAAAGAAAGAAAACAAGTTGCCCAAGCTGGCCTTCAATTTACTCTAGCTCTGGTTAGCTTTTAACTTCTGATTCTCTTAACTAAGGTTATTTGCAGTCCTGTGCTAGTAGGGTGTATTAGTTATTGTTCTGTTGCTGTGAAGAGACATGATCAGCATTTCTTTAAAAAGAAAACATTTTTTATTATAAAAGTTGGTGGTTTATTATATAAAATTATGATTGGCAGGCTACAGAAAATTTTTTAATCAAAAGAAAACATTTAATTGGGCCTTTGCTTACAGTTTCAGAGGTTTATTGTATTTTATCATTATGGTGGGGGAATGGACAGACATGGTGCTTAAAACAGTAGCTAAGAGCTTTATATCCTTATCCAGAGACATCAGACAGAGAGAAAGACACTTGACCTGATGTGGGCTTTTGAAACCTTCCAGCCCACCCTAGTGACACACTTCCTCAACCAAGGCCATAACTCCTAAGCCTTCCCAAACAGTTGTTCTAACTGTGGACCAAGCAATCAAACATAGGAGCCGATGGGGTCCATTTTCATCCAAACTGTCACACAGTCCTAGATTTTTTTTAAGACAGTTTCTCATGCTTTAGTCAAAGCAAGCCTAGAAAAACGTACACGCATACTCACACACATGCATGCACATGCTCACACACTCACACAGTCTGAGAATCATATTTCGGTACATCTGTTCCCCTTTTTTGTTGACTTCAATTACACTTAAAATACTTGCTCTATTGAGCAAAGACTAAGTAGTAAATAAATACATTAACACATCCTGTGTAGCATGCAGGAATTCTCTCTAAGCAAAGTTCACCACCCTCCTCCACTGTTTTATTGTAAAGACAGCTGTCAGAGTCCTGAGCATCTTTGGTTTTACTTTTGAGACAGGGTATTTCACTGTGGTTTGGGACCCATTGGTTAGGCAAGGCCAACTTCATGCATCCCAGAGGACCCCCCTTTCCCCACCTCCCTAGCCCTGGGGTTGTAAGCATAATCCACCACACCAAGCTTTTTATGTGGGCCTGGGGTTTAGCCAGACAAGTGTGGTGATACAAATATTCTTGGCCCAGGAAGTGGTACTATTTGTAGGTGTGGCCTCGTTGGAGTAGGTGTGTCACTGTGGGCATAGGATTTAAGACTCTTATCTTAGCTACCTGGAAGCCAGTTTTCTCCTAGCAGCCTTCAGAAAGAACTCTCAGCTCCTCCAGTGCCTGGTCGCTGCCATGCTCCCACCTTGATGATAATGGACTGAACCTCAAAACCTGTAAGCCAGCCCCAATTAAATATTGTCCTTATAAGAGTTGCCTTTGTCATGGTGTCTGTTCACAGGGGTGAATCCGTAACTAAGTGAGTTTTAATGCTTGCATAGCAAGAACTTTACTGACTGAGTAGCTGTCTTACCAGCCCCAATGCTGACCCATGCTATAGCTGTTGTTAAGAGACTCTGAAGCCCCACACCTGTAGATGTCAGAAGACAGCTTTGAGGATCTGGTTCTTTCTGTCCACCTTTCCCTGCATCCTAGGCACTGGACTCGGATTGTAAACTCACCTTTACTCGCTGAGGTGTCCTGCTGGCCCCACTAGTAATCTGACACCGTTGTGCTTTCAAAGTTACCTTCCTATTTTTGGTGATTCTCCCTGTTCCTGCTACTTTAAAGTTTGAGCTCCAGCTTCATCACTGAGCAAGCTGAAGAAGACATGCTGTTTGTGTTTCTTCCTGGACTGTTTGTCTTCTTAGAACACCTATTTCCTCCACCCTGGGATACCTTTTGCCATCTTTCACCTAAATTCTGTTCTAGGTACTTCAAATTTATGATGTTTTTTTGTTGTTTGGAGGTGCTTTTGTGTTGTTTTTTGAAAATGAATCTTGCCATATAGCACACACTGATCTGAAGCTGTTTATGTAGCCCAGGTTGACTTGAAACTCACATTCCTCCTGCCTCGGCCTTTTGAGTGTTGTAATCACAGACATGTGCCATTGTGTTTCTGGGCTTGTGTTTAAATGACAGTGCCTTAGCAAGAGAAAGATTGTGATGCATAAGGATATTAAGGAGATATTCAATATTTTCATGGCCGGGTCATGTTGCCAGCTGCAATTGTTTCATTTAATTGCATTGTGTTATTTCATCAGGACATTAATATGAGTAGGAGGGTGTTGATTTAAGACAAGTTTTAGATCCACTAAAATTAATTGTAGGTTTGTCCTTGAAGCCCGTATTTTCTTTGGGCCCATTAGTTCCTCAAGCTCAGTGTTAGTGCTGTGTAAGTGTTGCCAGCATTGATGGGCTCCGTCCGTCCTGGTGCTGTTTCCGTCCATCCTGTGGCAGGATTGATTAGAGAGCACTGGTTGCTCTTCCTTACAAACCTCCTGGAGGTGCTTTGCTGAGTCCACATTCCAGCTTTAGGCTCTGCACTCCCTTCAGAGTTTGCCTTGGTACATGATAGTTATACCATCTGCCTTATAAGTACTGTTTTAGCTCCTATGGACTCTGTCCTCACTGCCTGCAGAGGTGCTCACTTCACTTTGAAGGATGTATACTCTGGCTTGGGCAATTCCTTACTTGCTTCTTCTAGCCTTTAACGTTCAGTGTTCAGATGGGCCCTGGTGTTTGTGTTTCTGTTGAACAGCTCGCCCTAACTGTTTCTTCTGTGTATGTAATATCTGTCTTTAGTCTCTAGCTGCTTTGGGAGCCCATGATTTATCTCTTGTTTGCCCAGTTTAGCTTGATACACAAAATATATAATACTCCCTGGGTTCACCAAGTTTCTTGGACTTGAAATTTGACATTTACAAAATGCAGACATTGATAACAGTGATGTAGGAGTTCTGTTTTGTGTGCCCCACTTCCTCATCTCCTGTCATCCGGGAGTTCTGTGTGCAGATTGCTCGGTGAGCCACGGAAGCCTCGGAACTCTTCTTTTCTCTCTCTTTACTTTTTCTCTGAGAATTTCATCATTTCTACTTATTTGTCTTCAGTGCAATTGATCCTTTTGTCTGCTGTCTCCAGGATTCCAATCGCATACCGTATCTGGTACCTTCCAAACTGTTTAAATACCTGTACTTAGTTCCGTGTGGAGAATGACTATGCCACAGTACCCATGTGGAGATTGGAGGACAATGTAAAGTTCCTGTGTGGATCCTGCAGAGAAAACCAAGTTTTTAGACTTGCCAACAAGCACCTTTACCCCTGAAGCCATTTCACTAACCCTCAGCTGTTTTGTTGTTGCTAGGTTAGTTTGGGTTTGGTTTTTGAAGCCGACTTGGAGTTTGTTAAATATTATTAAATACATTATTGAAATACAGATGTAAGCACAGCCTTGAGAGTGAACTTGGACATGTAGAAGAAGGACAGCGATGCACACCTCGGAGCAGCCCCTGCTCTCTGCAGAGCAACAGCTCCTCCACGTGTGTCTTAGTTGCTCTTTATGTGAATTTGGTAGCTTTGGAAGTCACATCCATTTAAGCTATTCACGGATATAAAAGATTGGGTGGAAATGTTCACTTATTCCTGTTATCGGCTGCAAGACTTTAAAGTGGTTTACAGAGTATATGGTTCAGGTTCCCAGGCCATTAGACAAAAACATGGATCAAAGGAAGCCTTGTTATACTTAAGTCACAAGCCAAAACATATTGATTGTAAACACAGTTTATAATCTTGCTAAAGAGATTTCTCAGCGGCAGATGGGAGGGCCTCCTTACTTGTGATGCAAAGGGTTCTTTACATGTGATGGGAAGGGTTCCTTACATGTGATACGAGGGGTTCCTTACATGTGGTGTGAGTGGATCCTTACAGGTGATGGGAGTGGTTCCTTACAGGTGATGGGAGGGGTTCCTTACAGGTGATGGGAGGGGTTCCTTACATGTGGTGTGAGTGGATCCTTACATATGGTGTGAGGGGGGTTCCTTACAGGTGGTGTGAGGGGTTCCTTACATGTGATGTAAGTGGATCCTTACATGTGGTGTGAGTGGATCCTTACATGTGGTGTGAGTGGATCCTTACATGTGATGTGAGGGGTTCCTTACATGTGGTGTGAGTGGATCCTTACATGTGGTGTGAGTGGATCCTTACATGTGATGTGAGGGGTTCCTTATATGTGGTGTGAGTGGATCCTTACATGTGGTGTGAGTGGATCCTTACATGTCCCCTTAACTTCTTCCCATCTTTCTGCTCAGCCTCAATTTTTCTTTTTGAGACTTACATCATCTCTTTGAAGGTTCGTTGTTCTTATTTTTTAAACACAGTCACACTCTGTAGCCCAGGTTGACTTGCAATTCACTATGTAGCCCAGGCTAGCCTCAAACTTGCAGTGATCTTCCTGCCCCAGCTTTCTAGCTACTAGGATTATAGGTGTGAGGCACCACACCTACTTTACACTCCTTTGATCCTGAATTTTCTGAAGCTTCTTTCTGTTGAACAGAGATGAAGACCCTGTTCTCCAGGTGTGAAAATCCAACGTTAACATCTCTAATGGGGACAGAGAGTCCAAGCTTGGAGACTGAAGGGTTATCACTTGATTGAGGTCTAAAAGGAAGGATATATCATTACTCAGTATATAACTACACACACAAGCATTGCTAAACCTGATCGTAAGAGTAGCACCAGAAACATGCACTTGTGTGCTTCTGCGTGTGAGAGCCAGGGGTTAATATCCAAAGTTTTCTTCAGTTTCTTTCCACTTCATCTTTTGAAGCAGTCTCCCTTGGATCCTGAAGCTCACCAATCTTGTTAGACTGGCTGGCCAATCAGCCCCAGGAGTCTACCTGATTCCTCTCCTCAGTGCGGGGGATTATAGACACGGCCTATACCACACACAGCCTCAGTGCCAGGATTATAGACACAGCCTATACCACACACAGTTTTTTACAAGATGCTATGTATTCAAACTCAGTTCCTCACAATCAGACTCACTGTATGATCAGTTTAGGCAAAAGTTGAACTGGAAATGTACTGGAGGAAGATTTCTAGGACTGGAAAATGTTGTGACTATATTATTTTGGTTGATAGGTACATGAGACTATGAAGTTTTAAAATTCATTGGCCTGAAAATATTATACTATATTTTATTGTACATCAACTCCACATGTTCTCATTTCATTTACTGCTGTGATAAACTACTCTGACTGAAAGCAACTTGGAGAAGGGTTTGTTTCAGCTACTTCAGGTGGCAGGTCATCACTGAGGGACAGGAACCATGGAGGAGGGGAGCCCTACTGACTGCTTCACTCTCTGCCTTGTTCATAGGCATGCTCAGAGTTTTGGTTTTGTTTTCATTTTTTTTAAGATTGTTTATTGAGAGAGTGGGGGGCCATATATCCTTCTGTATAGGTAGATGTTGGCGAGGTGGGGGGGTGCCTATGGAGGCCCGACCCTGGAGGTAAAGTTACACTGGCAGGGTATTAGGAACTGAACTAGGGTGCTATGAAAAAACAAGATGTGTTGTTAGCAGTTGAGTGTGTTCCAGCCCCTCTGCTAGTTTCTTTATACCCCTGGCTCTAACTGCCTAAGAATGATGGCATGGCCTGTCCCACATCACTCAAGACAGTCAACATCCTCTTAGACTTTTCTGTGCTGTGGCAAGTTTATAATCAAGGCTAACCAAGACAATACCTCAATATATTACAGTTTTTGTAAAGCCCCATCTTTATAGTGATAGAAAAATGACATTTTTTTCTGTCCCTATATCAAAATAGCTGAGATGATTCATTTACAGAAGGCAGGAACAGTTCTTTTAGTTTACAGTCTTGGAGGCTTCCCTGGATGCTTAGTTGACCCCATTGTGTGTTGCTTCTGCCCTGTGCTGAGGCAGCAACCATCATGAGAGAGTATAGCAGAGTAGGCTCCAGGACCTCATGGCTGAAAAGCAAATCAAGAGAAGTCAGGGATCCTCAGTCCCTTTTGACCTGTCAAAGATTCATTGCACATCCCAGTAAGGAAACACCTGTGAAGTTATTCCTCATTTTCACAAAATGGTTGAGGTAAAGAATGGTCAGTTGACTCATCTCATGGCACATGGCATCAAAGCGAATCAACCAAGCTAGAAGACTCCTTGAAGGTCTGCTTCTCACCCAGTGTGCAGTGATTGTCTCCTTCTGTCTTGCCCAGCAGCTCCACTTTCAGGACTGTCCTACAGATAAGATAGCACCTGTAAACTCCAAACTATAGTTCACCCCCTTGACACTGTTAATTACTGTAGAAAGTGTAGTGAAGCCACTTGAAGAACAGCTGAAATATATCATTGCACGTGTGCCTAAGCGCCTGAAAAGTTGCCTCAGCTGAGCTGAGCTGAGCCCACTGCCCTTCTTTCTCACCAGTCACAGCCAGCTGTCCCTTCCTTCCCCCTGTACCTGTCAGGCCTTGCCCATCTTTGTCCAGGATCATGTATGTTTGTGCTTACCTGAACTTACATATTTCACATGATGAAGTTGAGAAGATTCCCCTGGAACTAGACTTAAAGATGGTTGGGAGCTGCCACATTGGTGCTTGGGAGCTGAACCTGGGTCCCCTGTAAGAGAAACCAGTAGTCCTAACTGCTAAGCCATCTCCCTGGCCCCTGTCAATGCTCTCAGAGTGCATAATGTTCCCCACTGCGGCTCTTGTGTCTCCTGCCCTGTAAGGTCTATCACACACACCATGGGCCACTGAGGACCTTCTAAGCATGTCAGCTAGCATCTCTGCTTCTTCTGTCAGTGGCCCATCCTAGCTCTGAGTTTTCAAGTAGTGCACATGGTTGAGTTCAGATGGAACACCAGTAAAAAAGAAGTGAAGTTAGTCTATGAAACCTACAAGTATTTTGATTTTACCAACATTGCTGTTTAGGTAAGGCTTGGTTTTAAAAGAAGGGCTGGTTTTTGTTAGGGTGTCTGTTGAACAATAGTACAGAGAGCAGCCAGGGCAGAAAGATCACCTCCGTGGAGAGGCACTAGCTCACCACATGCTCTCATCCCAGCAGTCTTCTCCCTGCCCTAGCTTTCTTTGGCCTCTTAACAACACTACAGCTGCTCCTCCCTGTGGACCCCAGTTCAGGCCAGACTGCTACAGGGGCAATCGGTCCTCGTTCTCTGCTCCAGGCTCCACGATGCTCTTCATGTGCTTGCTTGTCATTTATGCCCATGTGCACTGCCATCCTAACTTGTAGAAGCAGCTCCCCTTCCTGTGGAAAGTCTGTGACCCGTGTTCATTCATCTCCTCACACCACAGCAGCAGCCTGAGGAAGAACATGGGTGTTCCCACCTGTAGTTCTGGAGACCAGAAGTCTAAAACCAGCTTCTCCAACCTAAACTCAAGGTGTTAGCCAAGCTGGTTCCTCCTGGAAGTTCCCAGGGAAGCCTGTTGCAGCTTCTAGTGACTGACTGTCTTGCTGTGGCTTCCTCTGCCACCCTCTAGGCCCATCGCTACACTCCCTACTTCCATCTCTACATCATCTTTTGAAGCTGGCACGGTGGCGCACACCTTTAGTCCCAGCTCTTGACCTCGAGGCCAGCCTGCTCTACAGAGCAAATTCCAGACAGCTAGGGCTACACAGAAAAATTATGTCTCAAAAAACCAAAACCAAAATCAAACAAACAAACAGAAATCACTGCCTGGCTCTGGCTGCTCATGGTCCCATGAAGCTCTTTTGTGAAGAGCTTTTTAAGGATCTTCTAAAGTGTCTGTCTCCCTGACCAGCCCTCCCAGTTGAGTTTCTCAAGGGCAGTGGAGAGGTCTTATTCTCCTTGCCTACCAGTGTTTGTACAAGGTCAAGTGTTTGGAGCAATAAGGCAACACAGTGCTCTAGCTGGGGTCCAGTTAGCTGTCCTGGGATCCCAGCAGCCCTATTATGGCTCTGACCCTAAGCAGAGATGAAGATTCACAGTCCAGAAGCTTACAGTCGGGCTCCAGGTTTGCACACAAGCAGGCACACAGGAGAGGGTTGACAGAAACTGACACTTAGCTGAAGCAGTTGTCATTGTTGACTTTGTTTATGACATGAAAGTATTGTAAGTTATTCATAAAAAGTATAGGAAAGAGGAGGTCAAACTCTTTAAATAGTTTTCTGGTTAAATAAATCTCTTCCTAGGTTTTCAATATTTTCCAAAAAAATTTCGAGCATGTGACCAAGGTGCAGAAAATAAAGAATTTGTAGGAAGTAAACACAACCCTAGAGAACAATCTGTTATGCACCTACCAGTATGAGTGGGTGGCAGCTGCAGTGTGGCCTGCTAGCCCTTACCCATGGCTAGTCTCCGATAAGGAGTGTGGAGAATGGAAGAAAGCTATCATTGTAGGTTGCATGCTCGTCACAGCATTTGTAGGTACTCCTAAGACTGCTGCTAGAACTGAAGCTCTTCCCACCTTACACTCCCAAATGTTGAGATTATAAATGTCGACCACCACACACAGGCAACATCTAGGCTTTAAAGACAAGGCCCCAGATAGATGTTTGCTCTGTTCAGCAAATCCCCTCTGAGCCCCAGATGCTCCTTGAATTGCCCTTCACCTTCCCAAGACCTTTGTCTCTCTTAGAGGACCTGTAAGGGTCATCTGTCTTCATGTCTTCATGTCCATCTTGGTGTGTGTCTAGCAGTGCACTGTCAGCATGTGTAACCATGAGATCTAGGGTGTTCATTTGACAATGTGCTGCATTGTTCATCTTCAGCATGCACCATGGAGGAAGGAACTTCACCTCCTATGCCAATCACAAGAGAGATCTCAAAGTAGGGAGTTTGCAGTCATGCCATTGTCATATCTGTATTCCATATGCCATATGCACATCTGTATTCCAGGCGCGGTAAACAAGTTGCTGAAATTAAAGAAAAGAAAAATTTTAAACACTTTGTAGCAAGTATTTTTATTGAGAACACATACTCTGACCAAAGATCCTGACTACTTGGTGTGCATGGAAGTCATATTTTTAGAGTATCATGAAAAATGGAGAAGCATATGAAAGGTGTTGTAGCTTTAAGAATAATGTAGTAGGGACTTTAGATTACAGAGGTAATAAGATCTGCCGAGGAGACTGAAAAGAGACAGCTTAGTCGTGAAAAATAAGCTTCTCAACCGAGTAAATGGCAGGCTGGGAAATAGAAATGTACCCTTTGAATGGCAGGGAGCCAGCGCCTGTTTTTCAAAATGCAAGACACTGAAGTTATCATCCCCTCTGCGTCATTTAACTTGAACGGTCGAGGAGGGATCTAAGAGTTGGAGCAGTGATAGCAGGAAATTGGAGTAAAGTCACCCAAAGATTAGGGTTTGATTTAAGGATTTATTTCAGGGGCTGAGGTTTGAGTGTAGACTAAATATAAAATGAAGACCCAAACAACTCTTATCACAAAATTGGATGCAAGTTAATAAAAGACAGGCATGGTCACATGGTGTGAAAGGCAGGCTTCGAGTTTGTGACTGACAACCTAAAGGTTGGGTCCAGTATGGGGTTAGACACCATGTTGTGTGGTAAAGCATCTCCATTGTATAGTTAGATCAGTTATGACAAGTCTTGTCCTCAGAAGACAGCACTGAAGCTTTGGCAAGAAATTCTTATTTATGTCCAGTAGGCAGTCTCTGTTCTGGTAGCTAGCCCAGAACCCAGCAGGGACCATTGAGAAACAGCAGACAACATCACTCCCAAGTCTGATACTAGTCTAGATGTTACTACTACAGGGAGACACCAAATCTATATGTCAAGGATAAAGTGATTTAAGATAAATTAGAATTTCACTCTCTTAAAATCAGCAAGAATGGTTGGTGCTATAGAGTAAAGAGACCATCTTAAGGGCTCAGAGGAGGGGAGGGGAGAGAGTGACAGATTGAACTTGGAGCTTCAACCCATGAATGAGATCATATCACCCAGTGAGGTCCTAGAACGTCTTCTACAGTGAATTGCAAAGGCTCTCATGACCACAATGGGGGATCACAGTGAGTGTCTGCAGCCATCCCAGGTTTTGCTCGAAGCCCGTGGCTAGCACAAGGGTTGAGGCTACTTGCTAACTAGGCTTGAAGCCTGTGGCTAGCATAAGGGTTGAGGCTGCTAACTAGGCTTGAAGCCTGTGGCTAGCACAAAGGTTGAGGCTGCTAACTGGGCAGAAGGCAAGTAGAACTCTCAACAAGGCAGCACTGCCCTACTGCACCACTTCCTTCTGCTACGTTCTGGCCAAGCTGGAGCAGAGCCTTCCCTAATGTTTGAGTGACACTTCATTCTTCATGCTGGGGTACAGGGGAGTGGACTTTTAAATAGCCTGTGGGCAACCACAGTAAATGTTGACTAAGTTCCAGGACACCAAAGAGACGAGACAGCTGCAAATAGTGCCCTACTACAGAGGAAAAGCTGTGGGTAGCCTGGGAGGATGTGCAGTGGGGGCCGTGTGGAGTGGTGGGGCTCATTCTTCTCAGATATTGAAGACCTCAAGACTTCAGCGCTGAGTCTGTGTCCTCTGACTCATGGAAGTCTGTTTTCATGAGGGAAGCAGTTGATGGCAGGGAGGACTTGCAGGAGTTCTGAGCTAAAGGAAGTAACTCTTGATCCCTGCGTCTTCCTTCCTCAGCTTTCAGTCCACCAGGAATACGGCCTGGCCTGTCTTTCCTGCTGTCACACCGTAGTGTTGTTGATTAGAGCTGAGTGGCAAACTTTTAGGACTTGTTGGAGAGTTTGAACTGAGTATTTCCTGAGCAGTGACACTATGTCTTCTCTCCTCACCGATAGACGTCTGCACAGGACTTAGACCAGACCAGACCAGACCAGACCAGACCAGACGGTTCCAAGTGGTATTTATTCAGGAAATAGGGCAAAGATGGGGTGGGGGGAGAAGAAGATGGAAGAAGAGAGGAAGAAGAGAGCGAGGTCAGGGGGTTCTGCCTGTTTTATATGGTCGGTGATGTAGCCTCTCCCAGGTGTAGGTGGGAGGTAGCCAGGTGGATTCTGGGAATGTATGACACTAGATGTGATGTCACTGCATTTGGAGCCCGATACCAGCACTCACCTTCTCCAAAGCCATGTAGTCTCTGACTTCTAGGTCTTTCTGAAGTCCTGTTGCTGTTTTAGTTATTGATTTAGTCAGAGTGACTCACCAGAAGTTCCTAATACTTGAGCTTTATGGAGAACTTCTATCACAAAACTTTCCCTGGGGCTCCATGGAGTATAGCTAGGATTGCCTTCTCCACTTCCTCTCCACCCTTGAGCTGAGGTTTGGGAGACTGCCTGCTGGGCCATGAGTTTATGTAAGTATTTCTAAGAATTCTGACACTTGAGGAGCTCAGTAGTCTTCCAACAGTCCTTGTAATGCCCTTTCCTGAAGATTACCTCTAAGTAAGGCTCTGGCATGCCTGAGAATGTCTAGCCATTGAATCGTTGTCCAGATTACAGGATTGGGGTGTAGTTCAAGAGTACAACTCAGGTTTGCTGTGCTGACTCAGACCTATAATCTCAACACACAGAGGCTGAAGCAGGATCATGAGTTCAAGACTAGCCTGGGCTATAAAGGGAACCCATCTTTAAGAAACACACACACTCACACCCCTTATTTCTAGGTTCTTTGAACTAGAGTCGGGAAACAGGGGAAACAAAGCACTCCCCAGAGGATAGCTCCAGGCCTACATCTCAAGATGGAGAGTGTCAGGCTTGTGCTGTGGCCTTGGGCTTCTCAGAAAGGCACAGGTAGTTTTACTCAAAGTCCTGCAAAATATATAGGATCCCCTAATAACAGAAACTTTTGAGTCTGACCATGGCTGGGAAGTGTCCTATGGCTGCCTCAGATGAGAAGCCTGCTGTGTTCACGAAGCACAGTCCTCTAGGGCAGAGGTTACCGCTGCCTTGGTCTGGCTGTCCCAGAAGCCACCTGTCCACTTTGGTTTAGCATCATAATTCTGTGAGCTCCAATGCTGTACTGGTTCATACTTAGTTATGTGTGTGGCACATGGTTTGAGAACTGGGGGAGAAATCTAAAATGGTCTGAGGTGTTGTGACTACTGTACAGTGGTCTTTCTCATGGGGCCAGTGTTCATTCAGCAAGTAAAACTGCAAACCCTATTTGAAAGCAAACTTTCTTATGACACGCGCCTGTTTGAGTGACGGCACCTTGCACTTTCCGAGGGAGGCTGAGCCTCCTCATTGCTGACCTGTCTCTCAGTTCTCAGGCTTCCTCCTCTTTCAGGCATATGACCTAATGCTTTATTTTAGCAAAGGCTGTAGCCAGCATCTGGCTACCCCTCAGCACTCCAAAGGGATCTGGTGAGGATACAGTGGGGAGCTGGGATCCTGAGTGCTAAGTCTGAAGTGATGAGTCCGACTGGGGCTGGACACGGGTGTTAAATAACTGTGTTCTGATCATGTAGCTCTCTCTTTATAGGGCATCGTTTATGACCAAGACTGTCCAGTACCAAAATGAGCTACATAAATTCCTAATCTGGGATACAGCTGGACAAGAACGAGTAAGTCACTCTTTAATTTACTATGTTTTTCTGAGGCCCAAACCAAATTACAGCTCCAACTAAACTGTCATCGTCCCTGTTGTCCGCCGTTCCTCACTTCTTTGCACCAGAGACACATTTACTTCCATTTGCGTGGGCCAGCCTGTTTCTTTTCAATTAGAGCCACAAAGTCCACTGATGGAGAAAGTGATAATGGGCACTGAGGGCATTTTTATACTTTTTAGTGTCTTAAAGTAAATGCTGACTAACAAGCCTGATCAAGTTCCTTGAACAGAGTGTGTGATTTGGGGCTCTGTCCTCTAGTAAAGATGTAAGAGAATTAGTGGTACAAAAGGGAATTAGGCACAGCTCATTTATAGCCGCCTTTTAAAAGCTAAAAGAGGGAACTTTACAGCATCTAAACTTTGAGGTTTAAGTGGACGGATTAGCTAATGCGGTGCCTAGCGACAGGCCTGTCTGTAGTCTGGCTGTCCTTGCCACAGGGCAGAGCCATTGAAGAGCTGCAGCTGCACAGTGGGATGAGATCTGAGGAAGTGGGGAGCAGGACAGAAGCCCCCCTCTGCCTCATTGCATCTTGGACACCAAGTCCAGTTTCCCTGATGAGATACCCGTAACAGTCACCCCATCACTCAGCTAGGTATAGTTTTCAGATGATTCTGTCCAAACAGAGCACCTGGCAGGTGCAACGTACTGTCCTAAGCTCTCAGTACACCAGAGATTATCAGAAAAATGGTTTGTCGTCACATTCTTATCTAAGAAAGCATGGGTACTGTGTGGCAGAGAAGAGTCACCCCAACAAATGGAGGACGCCACACTGGCGTCTCACTGCACATTTGAGCAGAGGCTATGCCTCAGCCTTGCTGCTGGCTGCCTTTAGTGTGAATTCTGTGTATCACTGTATCAGAGCTGCTGCCCTTCTGTGTTGGTGGCTGTGTGCATCTAGAATGGAGGCTAGGATGGCAGTCACTGTCCCTCTCCATCCTGCAGAGGCATTGCTTCCCAGAGTCCTACTGGATGGATCTACACGCTGTCCTAGGACTTTCCCTGTGTCCTTGCACGGGATCCCAGGTTTCAGTTACCTCCTCACGTGGTTGATGCTCACATGCTGCCACACGTGCTCCATTAGCATGGTGAGGTTTTACGCCATGAGAGTGAAAGGAATGCCCAGGCATGCCTTCCTCTCTACTCAAGTGCTCGCAGGAGCCTGACGACCAGGACTGCCTGCTTTTTGCCCCCTCTTACCTGCCCACTTCCAGTGAACTCTTTAGTAGATACTGCTTGCTATGTGGTACGATCTGGCCTTCCATCCCTGAAGTACCCTCCTGCAGCCCTTAACCAGGAGATCCTGAGGCTGGAAGAAAATTGGGAGAGGAAGACTATGTGTGGCCAGTTGTCACCATTCAGAAGGCCATGCCCAGGGCTCCCAATTTCAGGGTCAGTTCAAGGATTACCATTCATCCAGAGCTGGACTCTGCTCTGCCTCTTCCTGCCAGTCAGCTTGGGTGCTTCTCCGGTGTGCATGGCACTCTATAGTCTATCTCCTATCTTCAGTCCTTCGCCTGGTAACTCTCCAGCCTTGAAGCTCCTCTGTCATGCAAAGAGGAACTGTCCTAACACCCCTGTGGCCAGAAAGCTGTGCTTCCTACACTCAGATCTGGAGGTTGTCTTGGCACCTGTTGGCCTTGACCTCTTCAACTCTCTACTCGCTGTCTTCAGCTGTCTTCATTGTGATTCAAATGTTCTGTAGCCTTTTGACTTCTGTTCCTGTTTTCCTCCACCCAGCCCTGACATTCAGGAGAACCCAGACATTGTGGGGAACAAGGCTCAGACTCTTTTGTCTTGTTGAGGATCCTTACCTCCAGCTCTGTTCTAAGGGACCCCTGAAGCCCATGTGTCCTGCTCCACTGCTGACCTCCATGCAGGTCCTTACACATGCCTGCTGTCAGCCCTTCACATATACTGGTCCTTCTCAATAATACATGCTTCCTCTAGCACTCACAGGCTTCTTATCAGCTGTTGGTGTCAGGGAAAATGGTATACCTCAGGGTTTTCTGTACCTCTTGTCCCTCAGCAAGGCCTCAGGTTTGTTCTCTGTCACTGCCCTTGTTCATTTTCTAGGACACTCATTATGAATCTCATGTCTGCTTGGCTATCGGCTTTTATTGACAGCTTCTCTCACTGAGATGTGAATACTGAGAGCTGTGCCTGTACTGCTGTGGTCCAAGTACCTGAGGGCAAACTAATGCCCAGGGGTTAATTGGGTAGGAGCAGATTAACTCTGTTTCCTGAAGTCTTTACTTGTCCTCAACCATGAGATTGTCACTTTTTTTTTTTTCCCTGTCTTGCATTAGATTGTGGCCTCTGAGAGGCAGGGACTGCCTTTCTGGTGCTCACAGCCTCCAGTACCTGGCTTCAATGTTAGTATTCTTGTCAGCTGCCTGGTAGTCCACCTTGTGACAGATGAGGACAGACCGTCTCTGCCTACTGTGGCTACATGTTTATTGCTTAGCTCTGTAGTGTTGAGATTGTTGGTGGGAATCCAAAACCATTGCAGAATCAAAAGGCTTTTGATAACTGAACAGGCTTCCTCCCATTTGACCCTCACATCTGTTGCCACATGTAGTTCTGAACGATGGCTTTTCTGACAAGTTTTCATGGATCGCAGACTGATTTCACTAAGTTGATGAAAGCAAGCAAGAATTGAATGGCATGTGAGTCTGTGACTGAGGGAGCTTGTTACATGAAAAGGAAGGAAGTGCTGAGAAGACAGCCTTTGTCTATCAGAAGGTTAAGAGGCACCTAGGAGAACAGACTGGAGCCCTGTGATGTTTTCTAAGTGACTGTCTCTGAGGCCTGGGAGAGTCCACTGTGAACTGAGAGGTCTCATGTTATGCTTGCACATTCCTAGCCAGAGCAGCTCGCCAGGCCATCTATCTCCTCACCAGCTCTAAAAATCAGCTCCTGCCTGTGAAATTAAGCCCAAGGTTTCTCAAATGCTGGATTAAATGAAACTTGTTTTCACGGTTATATTTATTTTCTTAAGACTAAGCATTTATGAGTGCTTTGTCCACTGTTTGCAATTTGAGCGAGCTCATCTTGTTCCTCTACCCCAGCACACACACAGATGACTACCATGAATGTCTGTCGTAAGTCCACCAAAAAGTGCAGGACAGCATCCCCAGTGCGGCCTGCCTGTGTGGCCCATCTGTAATGGCTGTGCTCACAACTCCTCCGGCTGACTGTTCCACAGAGGTCAGAGCCGTGAGAAGATTGTCCGTCTTTACAGTGCTCACCTACGCGGCTGTAAGTACTTACCTAGACTAGCATGAGGACAGCTCAGGGACATCTAGAGCTGGGCTTGACAGAGCAAGGGCCAGGTTGAACCAGGTCCCCACTCTTGTAAATAAAGTTTTATTGGAACACAGCCATGCTTGTCTGTTCACTGTTGGTGCTTATACTCCACAGTAATCCTGTGACAGAAGTGAGAGGGCCACAGAGCTGATGCTGTTTGCTGTCTGATCCACAGTAGGAAAGCTTGCTGTCCCCTCATCCAGAGCCAGATCTTTGGAATCTCCTTTTCTGTGTTTGTCTTCTTTCTTCATCAGAACAGCAGGGAAGACTTTCAAAGTCAGCAGGGGAGTGTCACTCATAATGGCCATCCTGGCTTATAAATGTTGGATAATGCTTTACAAAGTCTGTTTGAAAGTGCTGCCAAACACTCAGTGAGCAAGGCTGAGGCCTCACACACAGGCGTGGGTCAGGCCTCTCAGGACACCCAGCTAGCTCCTAGGACTAGGACACAGGATAGCAGAGTCAAGCAGGAAATGGTTTTTTTCGTTTGTTTGGTTGGTTCGTTGGTTGGTTGGTTAGGTTTTGTTTTTCAAAACAGAGCTCCTCCTTGTAACCCTGGCTGTCCTGGAACTCACTCTGTAGACCTGGCTGGCCCCAAACTCAAAGAGATCTGCTTGCCTCTACCTCTTGAGTGCTGGGATTAAAGGAGTATACCACCAACCAGAAAATGTCGTTTTAAGATGATGCTAATGAGAGATGTCTGAGAATGCTAGAGCAGCTGGGCAAGAGCCACGAGCGCTGGAGAGGCAGGGCCCAGAGAGCAGGGCCTCCTCCGTGGGCCTTGGGAGTGTGCAGAGGGGACACTGCAAGGCAAGGCTGAGGAGAGACTCACTGCTGCCTCTTAGAACAGCTGGAGTTTAAGTCCAATGCACACGTTAGAAGGCAGTGATAGAGTTCTGAAGCATTGTGATGAAGCATTTCATTCAGAAGAGAGACAGTATCCTGGTATAGCCGTGCTAACAGTGTTCGAAATCAGTCTCAAGATGATGAGGGTTGCCACTCTTCAAAATGACAGTGTGGCAGCCGGCTAGTGTGCGGTTATTTGTTATACGTGTGGGGACTCGAGAGCAGAGGAGGACCCTGTGAGGAGAATCTGGACCAGAGTTGAAAACAGGCCTTTAAATCTGCCCGAAGGTTCACAGAATGGTAGACCCACGGCAGATTGGAAGCTGTGCAGAAAGGACGTTCACATCACAGAGAGTGAGATGCTAAGATTGGGAGCCATTGTGTCAAGAACAGATAGAGAACTTGGAAGAGCAGGGAAAGAGGGGCAGGAAAGTCTGGGCAGTCTCAGCAGCACCGGACCCAGGAGGGATGAAGAAGCGACAGGAGTGCAGGATAAAGACAAGAGTCTCATGGTTGATGGCTGAACTCTTCCACTTTGGTGAAACATCAACTCTCAAGTCTAAGGGCTTCAGCAAACCTTTAAATACAACAAGGGCCCTAGTTAAACTGCCAGAGATATGTACCAGAGAACAGTGTAAGTGGGTATGGCTTCTCAGGAGCAGTGGAGGCAAGCCAGTGGGCAGATGTGTACACTGTAGATGTACAAATAAGTCCATCTGCCATAACCATCTCCCAGATACAAAACCAAAGTTGTCTTGGGAGGCGAAAGTAAGAGTTGGATAGCAGCAGCCCCAGAGAGGGCCATGGAGCTCCTGCCAACATGAAGAGCACTGCTGCCGACATGAGGAGCACTGCTGCTGACCCGGGCAGTCAGGGCCTCTGGACAGCTAGCTAGGTCTTCCAACTATTAGTGTGATTTGAAGCGCTTAGCAACAGCAGCCAAAGAATGGTGATGTAGACAAGGTTAAATTCATGCAAGATTCTAATAGGCAAGGTTAGACTCACGTAAGATTCTGCTGTTTTATAGGAAGCATGCATTCAAAATAGAAATGGAGCAGAGAAAGTTATATTGTAGTTTCGAGAACCACCACCTAGTAAGTGATGCAGGAAAGTATAGCTACAAAGCTAAGAGAAGAGGCTAGGGCTGGGCGCACAAGCCCAGAGTTTGAGCCCCAGCAGCACACAACCCAGGCACACTGGTTATGCCCACCATCCCTTCATTCAGGGTCATCCTTGGATACATGATCAGCGGGTACCAAACGCACTGTAGATGGGAGAAAGGAGCAGGGCCATTTTTTAAAAACTGAACAAATATGCAACAAATCCCTCGACCTGTGTCTAGACAGCAGATACTTTCTTAGATGAAAAGAATCACGTGCCCAACTGTGTGGGCAGAGGTGGCAAAAGGGCCATGTGACAGACCTCATGCATCTTCCCTCATGGGGTTGCAGTCCAAATGTCACCACTTTATTGGGAGAGTGATCATGAACTCAGACATTAGAGAGACACAGGATTGCCGTGTGTGTTCTATATGTACACCCAATGATCTCTGAGGAGAGTGCCTACCAACCAGGCACCACAAAGGGAGCAGGATGCAGTGCATAGATGGTGCATCACTCTTGGGGACCAGGCTTCAAAGTCGGAGTGTAAGATGACAGTATGACTCTTGGTAGAGGAACGCCACACTGGGACATTTGCCCAAGACCCAGATTTGAGTGAAGAGAGAGCTTCACGTTTTCTATCCCACAGTCATCCAAGGAAGTGGCCCATTGAATTACCCTTGCTTTTGCCCTCTGTATCCCTCTTTAGTGTGTGGGGAGTGGAAACAGACCCTGTGCTTACATCGTGACATTGTGGAAGAGAGACTGTGAGACCTATGCATGGAGATGTCAGAAAAGCAAGCTGCAAATGCATTCAAGCAGTGAATTTAAATGTGTGCGTTCATGTCTAGGACAATGAACATCTAGATTACAGTGTGGTCTCTTTGACACCCAGTAATGTAGCCGCTCCTCGGAGAACCATTTACGGCATGTTTTTATCTCCTTAGTTTGGGAAGCCAAAGTTTAAAGGACTATTGAACAAATGAATTTGGGAATTACTACATTGAGTTCAATTAAAAAGCTTTTTTAGCCGAAACAATTGTTTATTGCCCCATATTCAATTCCTATAAAGCTGTTTTCTAGACTATCTTTTGAGACATTCCTGCACTACAGTCTGTCTTTGCCTTTGGTAATTATGGGTTCTTTTGCTGTAAAGCATTATGGCATCTTCTGTGGCTTCAGAGAAAGATTACCTTTTGTGCAGGGATAATGGACTTCACAGTCTGCTAAAAGGACATCCTTCCCTGGCCATCCGGTCTCATTGCTTCTTCTCCCTCTGCAGTTCCGTGCGTTGGCACCGATGTACTATCGAGGGTCAGCAGCAGCCATAATCGTTTACGACATCACAAAAGAAGTAAGACTTTATTCATTTCTCCTTAGCTGCCATCATGTGTTGCTCAGGCCTCTAGCTACTCTCCTTTCTTACTGCAGGAGACGTTTTCAACACTGAAGAACTGGGTGAGAGAGCTCCGCCAGCACGGCCCTCCTAGCATTGTTGTTGCCATCGCAGGGAACAAGTGCGATCTCACTGATGTCAGGTGAGTTATTAGACAGAGATTCCTGGGCCGATTGCGTGTTCCTTTTCTAATGAGCCATATCCAGGGGAAGAATCTAGCTTTTATTTTATCTCTGACATTGAAAAATTTCTTGTGTTACGTGGCTGGCCCTGAAGTTTCAAGCTAAAATGAAGACTTAAGGCATTTGGAGTTAATTATATTACATGTGGACAGGTGTGTAATTTACTCTAACATTAGTGGTATCACACATGACATTATCTGAGATTGTTGTCTCCCCAGGCTGCTGTGACACAGAGTACCTGAATACAAAACGTCCATTTTATTGACAATCTCTGTGTATCACATCTGATTCAACAAAGGAAGGGCCTTGGCTTTGCTTTCAGGGCGGGGGCGGGGGGGAGGTTAAGGGGTGTTTAATATAGAGGTTATAGAAAACCTTATCAGGAAGATCATGTAACTGGAAAGACTGTCCAGGCTCATGCCACAGCTGATCCAAACATCCTTCTGCTTCCATGGGGGTGGGGGCAAGGTCTTAGGGGCAGAAACTCTGACTAGCAACTGTTGCCTTCCAGAGAGGTCATGGAGAGAGATGCGAAGGACTACGCTGACTCCATTCATGCCATCTTTGTAGAGACCAGCGCAAAAAATGCAATAAACATAAATGAACTCTTTATAGAAATTAGTAAGTATCTCTGCATCTTGTTGGTTTCCACTATTCAGGGCAAACACAAACAGAACTCTCTGTGGTTAGAGTCTCAGCGTGTTTGCTGCAGTCTCTGAGACTGTCCATGAAAAGAGATTTGAGCAGATGAGAACAGCCAGTGTCTGTCCTGTGGGTTTCTGGGTGTTGTGTGATAATCTCCTTTCCAGAAAGAGTGCCTCTCGATATTGGAGCCATTCTGTGCTCTCCTCTTCTAAGTGTGTCTCCGTTGCTCATCCAGAGCCATCAGAGAGGAACAAATAATAAGGTCTGGAAAGATGGCTCAGTGGTTAGGGTCATACTCTGCTCTGGCAGAGGACCTGAGCGTGATTCCCAGCACCCACGTCCGTCATGCTCTCAGCCGCCTGTAACGCCAACTCCAGGGATCTCACACTTCTGCCCTCTGTGCATGGCTGTACTTTTGTGTTCTTACCTATATGCAGACTTACACAGAGTTCAAAGTACTAAAGATTTCTAGAAGAAGAAAAGAACAGAATACCTCAAGGGAAATGAAATATGTATATGATCTGTTTGTTTTGTTTTGTTTTTAAGAAAACCTCCAAAGCTAGTCCTCTTTCCCATCTGTCCCTCCATGAGTCTCTTCCCTGTCTCTCCTAAGAGTTGACAGGGAACTTAGGTGAGAAGATGCCGCCTCCAGCCTGGGACTCTCTGGAGATCACATCTGTGTTTATTCATTTCATTCCAATTCATCAACATGTTTATTGGGAACTGCTCCAGACTCAAGGGAGCAGCCTAAAGAAGATAGACAGAGCCCTTGCTCCCTGAGAGTGCGTGTTGTGCTGAGGGCGTCAGGCAGTGAGCTCCAGATAAATAGGGTCACTTCACATAGTAATAAGAGAGAGGAAGAAAGCAGTTGTGGTACATGGAAGAGTGTGGACAGACAGTCCTGGAAAGCCCCTCTGGGGAAGAGTTGGGAGCTGAGGCCTGATGAGGGAAGACGGTGGGGAGGTCTCTGAGGCAGTGGGACGGGACCTTGCCCCGACAGTACAGGCCTTGGGAGAGTTACATGATTTGCTTTAACAGCACAGCCAGCTCCCAGAGCAGTCAACCAGGCGTAGTGCATCTACGCCCATTAGCTGCCCTTAGGTTGAAATCTAAAGTCTGTGGAAGCTAGATGGACTCTTGGCCTTGAGGAGGGTGAGAGTCATGAACTGCAGGAACCACCAGAGCCGTACAGGGCCTGCCAAAGAGAGCAGGCCTGCAGCACCCGTGGCTGGGATCGCAGCAATTGGGCCCCTCTGAGGTCTGGAGATCAGGGCTGTTTGATTTTCATTTTGTGTTGCTCTTTTGAGACAGAGTCTCAAGAGTCTTAATTTTGTAGCTCAGGCTTGAACTCAGAGCAATCCCTCTGCCTCAGCCTTCCAACTACTAGAATTTATGAGTAAACACATCTGTGATAGTTTAGATGGCTCAGAGATACGGATTTTTTATGTATGTGTTCCATTGTTTCATTTTGGCCATTAATTTAAAATTTTCTCGAGTCAGTCCTTTGCAGACATCAGACAGCCGGTGTGGTCTGCCATGAGCTCACCCAAGCATCTCTATTTCAAGGCTAAGACATGGTGTTCATAACTAGCAGGCAGTCTGGGTCATTCTTGAAAGACAGCCTACATTTTGTCAGTGCTCTTTACAGTCTTTTGAATGTCTGCATAGATAGAGTGTGTCATCTGTTGAATCCATTCCTGATTTTGTCATGGGTTCTTTTTCTAGTGTTAAAAATAAACATGTAGTGAACTATATAAACAACAAAGCCTTATACCAAAACCTAACAAGCAGGGTGCAGCCCTATGGTAGTGACTTTCCTGTCATGTTCAGGACCTCGGGTTAGGTTGCCTGCACTGCAAAGAGAAAGAGACAGACACACAGTACACACGGTAACTGAGAAGTACTGAACATGGCCAAGAGATGGAAACCAGACAGAGATACAAATCATCTTTCTTTTTTGCTCAGTGAGTATTGTCAGGTAACTTGGACCTGGTATACAGGCTGTGGGTTGACACATAATGTACACACAGGAAAGGGCAGCTTAGAAGCATAAAGGTAGTAATGCATTGTCTCAGGACTCAGCCTGTTGAGGCACTCACAGCACTTCCTACCCCAAAGGAGAACCCATCCTGATAGTTGCTTTTGTTTCCCATGTTTTATTTGAGGTTTTTTGCTTGTTGATTTTTTTTTTTTTTTGAGACAAAAATTTCATTCTGTAGCCCAGGCTGGCCTGGAACTATGTCTGTAGGTCAGGCTGGCCTTGAATTCAAAGAGATCTGCATGCTTCTGTCTCCCAAGGGCTAGGATTAAACGCCGTGCCAGCACTTTACTGCTCCATCTCCTCCACTGTCTTTATCTTCTATAGCCCAGGCTGGCCTCACACTCATTCTATGACTGAGGGTGACCTTGATAGCCTCCTTTCTCTCCCTCCCAACTCCTAGAATACACTTGTACCACCATGCCTTGCACTCTGGACTGTGCTAGGAATTGTGAACCCAGGACTTCATATGTGCTAGGCAGGTTCTCTTTCAACTGAACTACGTTAGCAGCCCTATTTACCCTCCGTGCCCTTCTTCTTATTCTATAGTATGTGCTTAAATTGTACACCCCATGCAGCTACAAATGCAGGTACAGTCTCGTTCGTGACTGGTATGTATTAGTGTCAGAACTCACAGTTGGGAGAGGAAGAAATGAGGACTGTTTCCGGTGTAGTCATCCCTTCTGCTGTTGACAAGACACTGGGCAGTTGTTTCTGACTTAGGGTAACTGCTGGCTGCACTGTTGAACACCCTGTGTCCTCTGGGGAACATCTGGATGCATCCTGTGTCCTCTGGGGAACATCTGGATTCATTTTGCTTGGTATCTCTGCGCCTAAGAGAAAGATTGCTGGGTCCTTAGATTTGCATGTCTTCGTTGTGACTTTACTACCAAACAGTTTGCAGAGTGGTAGTTGTGCCAGCTGCTGCCCACAGAAGTGGCGTATGAAATGTCTTCCCTGACAGTCTGTAGGAGAGGCGGGACCTGCATTCCCGTGTCCACTTACAGACTTCTACCTGGACGATAGCTGGCACCCTCCTCTCAAGAGTTCTTACCCTCTTGCCTGCCTTCCTAATGACTCATGCCTTACTCTGGATATCAGCCCTGATTGGTTATGTTGGAAATACCTTCCCCTTGGTTTGACTTTGTTTTCTGAATCAATCCTCCAATGAACTGGGTGCTTAACCTAAACTGAATTCAATGTGTCCTTATTTTCCTTTGTGATCAGCAACCTTTGGCTGTGCTCAGACCATAAAGATGTCTCTTGCTTTCTTCCAAAACACTTGTTTAAAAATCTTCTTCACATTCCAGTCGCCTCTGTGGTACCAGCTGTATGTCCATTTCCTTTATTGAGAAAGCCATAACGACAATGACCTTCAAGAGACTGGTAACTAGATTTGTAACTGATTCACAGCAGTATTTGCAACACATTTGGAAAATTGGAGAACACTTTCTGCCCATGTAGAAGTGATACTGTATCCTGTCTACACAGGTTACAGCTCACAAGACTTGGCAACCATACCCACAGAGTTGTCAGGGATTGTCCCTCAGCCTTGCTAAAGATGCCCCTGTCTAGTTTCCTGGTTTAAACAAACAGAAAGCCTTTCCCCAGTGCAGCGCCACTAGATCTGGGAATGTCACAGTGGAAAACAAGCAAGACTGAGGGCTCAGGGCCCAGTTGGAGGATGCCAGTCACATGGAAAACAAGACCGGTGTCCTGCCAGTATTTGAGGCATTGGAGTAGCTTAGAAGGGGAAAGGCAGGAAAGCCTTTGTACAGGCAGCCTTGAGTCCTGTCGTCCAGGTGGGTGGAAAGTGACTGAAGGTTGTTCTTCTCCAAGTTGACATTAGCCTCGGGGCTCCAAAGTGAAGCCTGCCCTCTCTCGTGATGTCATAAGAGATAAAATGCCACAGCTCTTTAGAAAGCAGGTTGGCAGCGCCTGTCAAACATTAAGGTGCACTAGGTAGTCAGTGAGAATGTGGTGTGTATTCGGATAAATGCCGTGGGGTAGAACAGGGCCCTGGCTCCTCTCTTCCTGTTCCGTAATACACACACACACACACACACACACACACACAGTTGCTCGCGATCAACAACCATCAGTAGAGGAATGGTTAGTGGAGGAGACAGTGAACATGCTCGACTGTTCCGAGCAATAGCAGTGCACTGTGTGCTGTGAGACCATGTGGTGGTGGGGAGGGGAGCAGTGTGCTGTGTGCTGTGAGACCATGTGGGGGGGGAGCAGTGCACTGTGTGCTGTGAGACCATGTGGTGGGGGGGGTGCAAAAGAGCCAGGTACAGTCTAATTTTTGGATTTAAAAAATTTACTAACTGCTGTTTGGCATCCTTATTTGGATCCTGGAATAGAAATACAGGATGCTAGTTTAAGAACGGGTGACATCTGGAAGACTTGTGGCTTCTGGTGCTGTGGTGATGTTTTGTTCTTCAATGTGGTAGGTATCCTGTGGCTCTGGTGAAGAGGTGTATCTGCCCCCTGTCCTCTTCCTCATCTTCCTGGTCTTAACCTGGACAAACCGTCCTTGATGAAATTGTTGTGTTGTGTTGCCAAAATCGTGTCTGAGAAAGAACTTGTTCCCTCTTTCCTCTCACTCTGCTGCAGGTCGAAGAATTCCATCCACTGATGCCAACCCGGCATCTGGCGGCAAGGGCTTCAAACTCCGAAGACAGCCATCGGAGCCAAAGCGAAGCTGCTGCTGATGACCCAGGGCCTGACCTTGAGGAAGAAGCAGGTGGTCCTAGATGCTGCAGGAGAGCCATGCCCTGCCACTGGCCGCCACCTCATGCTCTTTATGCAAAAAGGACTCAGAGAACCAGCTGTTTGGTTCTCTTGGAAGACTGCAGCAGGTATCTCTGTCTGCAGACTTCTGTCGGTGGACTCAGGCATGCAAAGGGACCATGCACGTCCTTGGCTGTTTACCTAGCTGAAAGGAGCATCTGATAGATGGATGGTAGGATTGAATTGCTGGTACTTTTGTAATCAGGATTTCATGTATCATTTGTAAAGGGAAGTGAGCACTTTGATGGATATAAGGGAAAGAGCTGTCGAGATGGGCGTCTCCTCGGTCCTCCGCTCCTTGTCAGAGTCGGGTCATTAAAATGTGGGAAGTGGTCACAAGCAGAGGGGTGGGGGTTCCTGGGACAGCTTCCACCATTTCTAAAGCACTTTCACACACAGTACATTAATGCCGCCACTGCTGCGGCTGCCGGTTCACCTTGGGTTTGCTTCTGACCCTGTATGTGTCAGAACCCACGCACATTACTTATGGTCACCCTTCTCCATAAACACTCGTGGTCCAGGCGATGGGGTAGAGAAGCTGCTTGGAGCCAGCTGAGTTGCATGTGTTGAAATTGACGGGCAGTGGTTTAAAAAGAAGAGATGAGAACAAAGCAAATGAGTCTTTTGGTGGGATGGGTTTTTGTTTTTATTTTTTTGTCCAGTTCGTTTTGGTGGGAAAAACAACTGTGTGCTGCCTAGCATATGTAAATGTGTAGTCTATATTTATGAGACCATTGCTTAAAAATTATAAATTATGTAAATACATTAATAACTTCTGAATTCCTCTTAGTCCTGTGCCCAGTCTCCTATGTGCCCACCCGTTTTTCAGCCTGTCCACAGGAAACTCTGAAACCCATTTACCTTGTGCAGAGCATGGAGCACTTAGCTCGCAGCTTCCTTCCTCCTCCCCTCAGCCTCCTGCATCCCATCTGGAAGTGGTAATAAAGACATATGCCTCCCTGACAAGCCTGACTAGTCCTTCCAGCCCGGGGCAAGAGGGAGCCCAGCACCCGCCATCCACCTAAGGCGAGAGGGAGCTTCTCTCAGCTCCTCCAGAGAGCTCGGACCAACTGTTTTAAAAGTGCTTTGCTTATTAACAGCCGGTTCACCTCTCCCTCCTTTATCTTCTCTTGCCTCTGTCAGTACTTCACACTCTTTTCCCTCAGGAGCCTAATGAGGTTTTTAATATAATCTAAAAATAAAGCACCCAAGTGAAGCGGCTGGGAATTTGTTCCTGGCCTCAGTTGGCGTCCTTCCAGCCTGGGTATTGTAAAGGAAGGAAATTTACAAGATTAAATAGGAAATGAAACAGCTTGAAGTTCAAACCAAATTGTGTTTTCAGAGCTGTCCTTAACTGAACAGTCAAAACTTTTAAAAACAACTGTTACTACTTTATGCCCCTCCCCCAGATGCTTAAGATGGAGAGGGTTTAATGGAATGGCAACCCAGGCGACACTAGACCTGAGCAAGGCCTTGTAAACTTCTCAAACTGCTTATCCTTACTGAAGTCAGACTTTGAGACCTCTATATCAACAAAAACAGTGTTGCTTGGCTCATGTGGACAGAGCTGCCCATGTGAGACCCTTTCTGTCTCATTTCACCAAAAGATGGTCTAGTTTCTTGACCTGAACAGTTGAGTAAATTCTGGATGTCGTTGCACATGAGTGTGCAGGAAAACACCTCTGCCCCTACTGCTCTGCAGCGTCCAATGGCTGCTCTCTTCTGCAGCTCCCAGCCTTCCTAGCTGCCTTCCCTTCACATGGAGAGAATGACTGACCATGGCTTCCTGTCTTTTCAAGAGCATGAGAAGCATAGACTCTGTGTTTATGTCTTCCTCTCTGTCACCAGTCTGTCCTAGACACACAGGGGCTGTCCTACTTACGGTATTGTGCTGTACTCAGTGACAACAGATTTCCATCAGGCCCCGCCCTTCCTGTTTGGTAAGCACAGGGAGATCTCCACTTAGTTTCCTCTTCTTAAGAACCCACATGAAAATGGAGTCATAGTGGCTTCTGACCACATTTTAGATTAAGCAGGAATCTAATATACATTCTTTGTTTTCTTGGCTGTTTCTTAAGAGAAATAGCCAGACTCCAAAGGCATTAAGACACAGCCCCTCCAAAAAAATCTTTGGTTCCCTTGTGACGCAGGGCCATTTTTAAAAACTTTGAAGAATGAGCAGAAGAGAAGAGCTTTAATTAACTGCCGGTGTGTATTGATCCCTTTCAGAGGAACTTGAATAAGCTCCTTGCAGGTGTCCGATCCTAAGAACCACTGTCTCTCCATGTCTCCTTCTACATAAGTGTTTTTCTGATTCTGTGATAACTAATTAACTATCATTTGGTGATTAAAGGAACATAGCGTGAGAGCCTGATTAAGTGTCCTTCAGTGTAAACTCTGAGAAGTGATTGGGGAGAAATACCTGCTGCAAGCCCTTCTGCCTCCCAGTGAAATGTCGTCACCCGCTTGTCAGCTGCCTCCAAGATGAGTGCTGGACATGGCAGCCAAGAGATTTATTCCTCTTAAAATAACCCGGGTCCTTGTTCCTTATCTATGACGGCGTTTGAAGTGTCCGCCTCCTCTCCTTTCCATGCCTACCCAGGTCAGAGGCTTGAGATTTTCTCATGAGAGGCTTGGCTACTTGAAGAGGCCAGTGGCCTTGTTGAGATGAGCTGCCCAATGGATTTTTTAATAGATGAAAGGGAGGGAGGGGGCCACCCACATTTAGTTTTAGGACTTCTCAGTGAGTCTTACATGTATTCCTTGTCTCCAGGAGGAAAATAGGTCTGGGGGCTTTCTAAAGCTCTAAGAGACACAGTACTGAAGTTGCTTTGTAGTAGGTAGCTGTCTCCTGGCACCCCAGGCTGCCAGACCAGAGGGCCTGCTGCTATGTTTCAAGAGTACCACGTTTGAGTGTGTAGGATTGATTTGGGATACATTGCATGCCAGCACATCAGGCTCCACATCCCAAAAGGGAAAGGTTCACTGGCGACATTGACAGGGTACAGCTCAGTACTTCTTCACACACATTCTTTCAGAACCCTCAGACACCCGTGTGTGTGGAAGACCCTGCAGGAGTCATGAAAGAATCCTCACCTGGGACCCCTAAGCTAACATGCAAGCCTGCTTCAGAACATGGCTGCCAAACAGGCTGGCTTTTATCGTCAAACTTAGCAGGCTGTCACCCTGACTGGTGAGCACAGGATGACCGTGGGAGCTAGCTCCTGGAATCCCCTGGAAGTCCTCATTTAAACTTGTTCTGAAGGAACAAGCAACATACTCTTTGTTATTTGATTCCAAGATATGTTCCACCTCTTAACAGCTCATAAGTTTCTAAGGAACAATTGAGGTGCACCTTCAAGATTCAAGCTGTCCACTATGTCTTGCTTGGTCTCCTTGACTTATCAAAAAAAAAAAAATATATGTGTAAGATGATTCTTAGGATAGCCATGAATATGTTTTTGTTTTGGGAGTTGCTACTTGCTATGAAGTCTGATGACACAAATTCAATCCCTGAATTCTATATAATAGAAGGAGAAGAATGCCACAGGTTGTCCCCTGATCTACACACACACACACACACACATACACTACATCAGTAAATGTCATAATTTTTAAAAAGACCCTCTGAGCATCCTGTTATGTCGAGGATAGATGGAGCACTGTGTGGCTTTGGAAAAGGAGGGTCAGATAGAATTCAGCCCGCGACTCCGAGGGATGACCTCAGTGAGTTCCCTGTGGCAGCAGAAATGCTCTTCTCGACTTCCAGTAACAGAAAACCAGGCAATTTGATTATCTGATTTTCGAGAAATGTTAATGGAATTCCAGGGCATTTGTCCCATTTTATGTGCAAATGAAAGTCTAAACTATATGAGAAGGATACTACACTTTGCAGGAGCTTCCCTTCTGCATCTCGGAAGGTGATGAGCGAGGGACCTGCCGTGACGAAGTTCATTAAATGCGCTGCGAAGGGCAGACGGATAGAGCTTGGGGTGGCCGTATTTCTCAGCTCGTCCTTCAGGGTGCTCTTAGCATGGAAGAGGGTGATTTACTCTCCGGAGCTAGGACTTCCACCAGCATGCATCACGTTTAATTTGATGGTCTGTACTATCAGAAATAACTAATATCTGTGTTCTTTCCTCTCAGAGAGTAATCAATTATAGATGTGCTAGAATATTCTGGCTTCAAAACAAAAGGATTCAGAAGTTTAATAATAATAATAAAAAAAAAAGTCTCAGGCCTTCCATCGATGCCTTTTTATTATGTTGAACATTTCGGGTAGCAAGATTAGAATATATAAATAGTAGATGGTGAGATTAAAATCATAATGTCTAACAAACTTAAGAAAAAAAATGTTTTAATTTGCTGTGAGTTCATTTTATGGTGCCCAGCGCCTCATCAAAATGCTGCATAATTACAACAAGCAAAAACCTGGGTAGCTCTCCACAGACAGGCCTAAAGTGCCAAATTCTATCTGCCGCCTAATGAGGAGTCCTAAGACAGCAATGATTTTTTTAAAGAGCCTTCTTTAATTGACAGTTTTCAACTACGGGTCTTAATGTCCTCCTTAATCGCACAGTAGAAACAGCCTGCTGGCTTCTGTGTGCCACTTCTGATTCAGGAACTTTCCAGTGTTTTGAAGCAGGTTGTTTACTGCAGTCCGTTGGAGGGAGTCATCTTTAAAACAGCATATTGCACACGGGGCCCGTGGTCTTTACTCAAAACCAGCATTGTCAAGGAGACCCCAAGCATCAAAAGGCAAGCTATGTGCTTCAGCCACCGCTCCCCGAAGCAGCGACTAAAGTGGGCCCCACGCTCCCCTACTCCAGGCCATTGCTGGGCCTGCCCACACTACTGTTTGCCTTGAGAACTAATCCTAGCATTGGCCATCAGTAACATTTGGTTGGCATTTATACTTAAGTAATCCATTTTTCCCCTTGGAAAAGCTTGGAAGCAAGTCCAGAACTTGGTTCCCTCCCATCCATGTTTGAAGTTTACTGCATGAAACTTTCTCAACTTGGGTCATACCCATGATATCAGACGGACCAGTCAGCTTGGTGGAGGAGGATGATTGGCAGCCGGGTAGTCAGAGCAGCTGATCGAAGCTCTATTTTTAAGACATTTGTTAGGCTGTTGTAGACAGAGCTTTATTGCCCTGGGAAGGATCTTTTATTTTTTTTTAACTCGCTCCACTCAGTCTTTCCGTCATTTTACACCATGAGTCACTCACACACCGTCATCAGTCATCACCCTGACCTTCAGAAATTACGGCCCGCCTTCCACAAGGACTGGCATGGAATTCTCCCTCAGGCTCCCTGCCCCAGCCACCTCCACAGCTGCACACGTGACGAACCCGTCTCTGTAGGGGGAAAGAGCCTGTAGAAGGGCAGTGGGCAGCTTGAGCCCGAGAGGCAGATACAACTCCATTGACAGATCTGTCCGTAGTGACTGGGCGATGGGCTGAGGCATCAGAACTCCACGGAGTTTGTGAGAGAGCGCTTATGGGGTGTTTAAAAGTCCAAATCAGACATCTAGAGAGAAAAGACAACCTAAGCCCTTGTACCAGCAATCCTTTTTCTTCTGAGAGCGCCATCCCTTGTCAAGACCCAATGTCAGGAGTAAGCAACCTGTGCCTTTTACAGTAGCATCTATTTGAAAATGCAGTTGCCCCTGGTTTCCCAAGCCTGGTAGTGCTCTAATAGCCTGAACTTAAGCCACGGTGGCTTCACAATGAATGACATACTGCCTGCTTACCTGTACCACTTACTGGGATGAGGATTTGCCAAGCCTGTATGGATGTTCAATGACTATTTTTGCAGTCTGACCTTGGGCTGGACCTGAGTCTATGTAAACTGTATGATGTCTGTTGTTTGTAAATGCCGATTAAAGAAAACTCAGCCGTTTGCTTTTTGTTGTAAGATTTATGTTTCGTGTACTTCCGTTTGCAGACAGTAGGTCTGGCACGCTTTGGAACAGTGTCTCTTCAGCTTGACTTCAACCATGTGCTTTTACAGGGTGTGGCATGCTCTGTCACTAAAAAGTTTGTGTTAAGAATAGTGTAAACATTTTGTTAATAAAGTCCCATGTTTACAGATGCATGTCTCAGCCTCCAGTACTTCTCTGTGACATTCATCATGATTCTTTTTGTTTGATTTTTTTTTTTTGAGATGGGTTCTCCTTGCGTAGCCTAATGTATTCAGCACTTCCAATTATTGGGATTTCAAGTTATACACACCACACCCATCACCCTTTATATCCTTCTAACCACATATTCCAAAGACACTGGAGACATTTTGGGGGCATAGAGTTTGAGAAAGTAACGGTGGTGTCTGGTGGAGGGTTGGTGTATCTGTGGTGTCTGGTGGAGGGTTGGTGTATCTGTGGTGTGTGGTGGAGGGTGGTTTTATTAGCCAGGAGTAATCACACATAAAATACATCTGTCTTTACAGGCCATTGTGTTAAGAGTCTCATGACTCAGGGGAAGTAACTTTACAGGTTGGGTGACTTACTTTGTCATTTGTAAAATATATAAACATAAAAAAAACACCGTAAGTCTGTGTCCAGCCCAAATGGTGATAGGTATACCCCAGAAACATTTCTGCCCTGTTTTATGTGTGTCTATGTCTATGTCAGTGTGTGTGTGTGCACATGTGAAGGCCAGCAGTCAGCACTGAATGTTTTCCTAGTGTTTTCCGCCTTAATTTTTGAGACAGTCTCTCTCACCACACCAGTTGGTGAAAGTAGCAGGCCAGAAAATTATACAGACCCTGTTTCCACTTCCCCAGCCCATTCCAGCACCCATATCCTTTACATGGGTGCCAGGGGTCACACTCAGGTCCTCCTGCCTGAAAAGCAAGCATGTCATGGCTGAACACATCTTCAGCCCTGGTTTTCTGACACCAAAGAGCCTTCGTGTCCTCTCACATCGTGCGTACGTGCTTGGAGACATCTAAGCACACCAGCCGTGTGGGTGTGCTGTTGGGTCTGGCCTTGAGTCAGAACAGCACGAAGCACTTACGTTCGCTCCTGCCTACATCTCTATGGAACACTATCTGCAAACAGATCCTGCACCTGTCCGTTCTGTATCCATAGGCACTGGGTTGCTTCCAGACTTGTGCTGTTACAGGAAAGCTTTGAGCATTCCTGGTTGCCTGTTTGGTCTACTGGTGCTTGTTTTGGGTTTAAGACAGGATCTCACTCTAGACCTGGGTATGGTAGGAATTCATGCTGTAGTCCCGGCTGGCCTGGAGCTCGTGGAGAGCCACCTACTTCTGAGAACAGGGGTGACAGATGTGATCCCCCACCCTACTGTGATGAGCATTCTAGGGTGTACACATAGCATTTCTCTTGGGTACACCCTGGCAGTAGCACTCTTGGCTCCCAGGAGGCACTTGGTATTTGTACACAGTCTTTGCTCTTCATTAGACACACTTGTCTAAGGTGGCCCCTCCATAGAACCCACTAGCAGAGACTCCCTCCTGCTTAGTCTCCCTGGTTACAGCCTAGAAGTCCATACCCCGCTGCCAGCAATAGTTATTTCTGAAGAGAGGTTGGGTGCCAGGTACCTATTTTGTAAATAATTCTATACATGTGCAAGGTCCTACTGTGTGCATGACCTTCCTTATTTTCAAAACACAACCACTAGGAGAGGACCGACTCCTGAAAGCTCCAACCTCCTCTAACCATCTCACGCAACAATACATTTTTAAGAAGTTAGGACTATCCTGTGTGTCGCTGCCATGGCCTCTGCTCTCTTTCCAGCATACTGAATAAACTTGTTTTCCTTTTCCTCTGGTCTAAAGGGCAAATGCTTTCACCAGCTGACCAAATCCTCACCGCACCTTGCAGACTTCAAAGGGCTTCCACAGACTCCAAAGCCTCAGATAAAACTTTTAAAACCTCCTGCACCTCTCGCCTGCCTTCAGAACTTCAATGAAAATCAATAAAAACACAGAAAGTGTGGTTGGTCTGGTTTCCCCTAGCGTGCATGAAGCCCTAGGCTCCACACACAGCACAGCACAAAAGAAACATGGTGCTGCGCACCTAAAATCACAGGAGGTAGAAGCTGGAAGACATGGGATCCGGGATCACCCACGGCCACGTGTCATGGAAGCACACACTCCTTTAATCCCAGCCCCTGGAAAGCAGAGGTGGGCAGATATCTAAGTTTGAGGCCAGCTTGGTCTACAGAGAAGGACAGCCAGGGCTCCACAGTGATTGATACTCTGCCTCAAAAGACAGCCAAAGTCATGGGGTTGGGAAGACAGCTTAGTTAAGTACAAAGACCTGAGTTTGTTCCCCAGAACCTACTATAAAAAGTCAGGTGTGGTTTATGCTTGTAATCCCAGCGCTAGGGAGGCAGAGACAGGCAGTTCCTGCCACCCCAGCCTACAACAACCTAGGCCAATGAAAAATTGTATCTCAAACCAAAAGAACTCAAAGGACAGACAACTTCAACCATCCTTAGACTTGTGCATGCTCGCGCACGCATACACGCCTGCACACTTGCAGCTGCTCAGTGCACTGAAGTGTTTCGTTTCCATATAAAGCTTAGAGCTGGTTTAGGAACAGCATGTAAAACTTTTACAGGGCACATTTATTTTCATTTCCTCCTTTGCCATAGGTCTTTCCAAGCTCTTAAATCCTCAAGGAAGCAAGCGAGTAGGAGGAAAGTGTAAACACGTACTAAGAGAACAAATTAGTGTCTGGCCCATCAAAGCAGCACCAGGCAGGAGCCAGCATCATCTGTAGATGCCAAGAGAAACAGAATGAGCCCAAGCAAAAAAGGAAGAAACAGATTACCACCACACCAAACAAGCCGGATGTCTTAAATGCACAAAACAATGGCTTGGTTCTTCACAGCTGGCTGTCTGCCCCGAAGCACACAGCAGCTGGGTTACCTGTCCAGGTTTCTTGGCAACCTCAGAGTTGCTTCAGATAGGTCTTTTTGTTTTGTTTTGTTTTGTTTTGTTTTGTTTTGTTTTCATACATTGGAACTTAAACATGTTTCCTTTGAGATGACAAATTACAAAACCTGAATCTTTTAAGTTTGGAGGGGAGTATTCTTTTAGTAATAATGTTCAAAATCATGACTCCCCACTGAAAATAGCCATGGTTAGTCAGCTGGGAAGCCAGGCATCTTCAGGCTTTTAGAATATACTCTCTAAGAGCATTAAGTTACCATGTTTCTATACAGTGCTGGTTGAGCCTGTAAGAAGTGGGGGGGGGGGGGGACGCGGGGGACCTTTCCAGCCAACACTTTGTCAAGATGAATCACTTGGTTAATTATGATTTTCATCAGACCTCTAGTCACTTTAGATTTATTTTCAGCGTTTCCTTGGAAACGAGGTAGGAACTCAGAGACCACCATTTGCGAAAGTGTGTGCAGAGGTGCAACAGTCTCTGATACCATTGCTAATGGGGTGGGATGCGGGGCAGGGGGGGGGTCACTTTTCTCTTTATTAATATTTAGTGTCGAACAGAGCTTCCGGCCTCTGTGAAAGCATGTATATGGAAAGGAAAATGGAGAAGCTATCAGGGCTCCACTCCAGTAGAAAAGGGTATTTTTTAAGGAGAAAATTGAGGAGTCAAGAATGTTAATTTGGGGTTAGTGCCCCTTGTGGGGACAGCGAGGCCTGTGGTATACTATCATCCACATTGGAGGCCCCCCACCTAGCCGAGGGGTTCAGGCCAGGGCTTGTTTGCATATAAACGAGAACATATCTTAACTTCAGAGTCGTCTGGGTTATTTTTATTTGTCAGAAGCCTGTGTAGAAGCCTGGGGATGGCGACTAGCCACATGCTGTCAACAGGCTGGGTGGCTGTAGGAAGCAGCCCTCGGTGCCCACCCTGCCCAGACATGAAGCAGACCTTCTAGAATGTTTCACCTCAACAGATTTTCACACATCTTCTTGGTATGCAAATGAACCCCAAGTTAGGGGATCAGGATCCAAGCGGGCTTTCTTTCCTATTCTTGAATTCCCTGAAAGTCACAGACAATGGAAATGGCGGCTGAGAGGCAGTGTTTATAAATGGTCCGCTGTCAACCAGCGGCTGCGGAAAGGGCAGCAAATGCTTGAAGCTCTCATGCTTCTATGAGGATGCCATGAAGTCCGTCTGCTTCTCCCTCCAAAAGACAGCAGCAAGGAAGAACCAGGTAGAGCCAACAGAGGGGCCCTGCTGAGAACCAGACACCAGTGTACACCTGTAACCCCGGCACTAGGAGACTGAGGCAGGAGGATTACAAGCCATCTTTAACTGAGCTCCAGAGTAGATTACAGGCCAGCCTTGCCTCCATAATGAAACCCTGTCTCAAAAAAAACCAAGTGTATCCAAGGACTCAACACAACACCAAGTTATGTCCTTCAAGTGACTGACTGCAGAGCTTCTGTGAGGAAATGACCCAATTTGTTCCTCTCAGAGACCACCAAATACAAATGCCCTTCCCTTCGGCTTCCAGGCTAGAAGTCTTCTAAGGCATGTACATCATTTTAGGGCAGTTGATACACACAGGTCTTTCTTCTGTTTTTGAAGTAGAGTTCACGATGGCCTCAGAGCCCTGTTGTTTCTGCCTCTGCCTCCTAGGAATTGGAATTAGGGTATGCACACACACACACACACACACAGCCTTTGTTTCCTCTTTTGTGATCTGGTGTGTGGATTTTCTTTGGGACATGACTTCACACTATAGCTCAGGCTATTCTGCAACTCACTGTGTCACACAGGCTGGCTTTGAACTTATGACAATCCTCCTGCCATAGACTCCCAAGCACTATGGGTTACAGGTATGAGGCACCACATCTGATTTTGGTGGATGGATTTATTTGCTAAATGAGAAGGGTGCAAACATTATGAAAAGAAGCCAAGAGTCTGTCAATCAGCACGCTTGCACACAAACACACATGGGGCACGCACATGCACATACATGCACATGCACACACATGTGTACACACACACACATACACACACACATACCCCTTCTGTTCTCAGGCCTGGCATGCAATTGCTTGTAACAGGGCTGCATAGAGCGGGCACCTGCCTCTTCCACCGCAGGTCCATGGGGCACTTCTTTATTGTTTCTATATGAACCTAAACGATATGAAAGCTTCTCCTCATTTTTCATAATACTGTCTTTTTTTTAAAAAAAAATACACCCACATAGGCCTGTGTATTCACACAAACACAAAATGAAGAAAAGACAAATGTTTAAATTGCAGAGAAAAATGACAAAAAGACAAAATATTTCTTGTAACGGAGTAACAGGATCAGGGGAGGACTGTCATCAAGAGACCTGGGCCCCCTGAGCGGGAAGCAGAGGAGCCAGGAAGGGACAGAACAGCTGAAGAGGCGGGGAGCCCTGGAAACACTGCAGATGGTGGAGCAGCTGACTGCCACTGAGAGCCGAAGGTCGCCTCCCTCCCCTCCCTGGTACCATGGCTCCTGTGCTGATCCATCATCGTTTATTATTTGGTTTGTCAAACGTTAAAACATCCCTGCCGCTGCAAAGTCCTACATCCCGGGCTCAGAGGGATAAATAAATGAGAAATCAGGACAGGGCTTCATGAGTCCAGACAGACACCATGCATTATCAGAGCACAAACAAATCAGGGCCCCCGTAGGGAATTAAGCTTCTGAGAAATAAAGAGAAAGGAGACTGCTCTTTTGTGGGTCCTCTCCCCTAGAAAAAAAAATAACAAGATATTTACTACTCTTTGTGGTTCCTGCTGCTACGAGTTAAGAATCATCTGGTTCCGTTTAACAGCATTTAAAGATTGAGGAGGAGGGGGTATGTCCTCAGAGTTAGGGGGCAATGGTAAAAACCAGTTCTTGAGGCCTTGGTGCCTGGACACTGATGGTGGTGGAACCCAGGAAGGGTACCAGCAGAACTGGTGAACTCATGTCCTTCATATAGTGACAAATGACTGATACACTCACCATGCGACAACTCCAGCCCCACCCTAGTTTACTCCTTGAAGCTCTGCCTCTCCTGCCTCCTCATACTGACAGAAGAGTGAAATCTTCACAGTGAGACTTCCTGCATGTACCATGCCTGTGATATCAGCCAGCATCACAGCCTCTGTTCTTCCTGTGGCCCTGCCTCTCACACACACGACTTTCCTGTGTTCCCCTCCCCGTGACTGGTGACACTAAGGACCAAACTATTAAGAGATAAACATCCCCCTGGTGACTACAGCTGCCGTGGCGTACACTGACCATAGAACATACACAGAATACACATCACAGAAGACCCCTCAGTGGTCATCTGTGAGCCCAGACAAAGCCTGGTCTAAACGCCAACCCAACCACACAGCTCAGTAGTGATAGCCATTCCCTCATTCCTGTTTTGTTTTATAGACTGTGGTTCTCTGTGTAGCCCTGGCTGGCCTTGAACTCACTTTGTAGACCAGGCTGGCCTCGAACTCCCAGACATCCATCTGTCTGTACCTTCAAGTGCTAGGATTAAAACTGAGGGCCAGAGTACACCACCGGCTCACTTTTATCTGCCTTCGGTGGTCCATGCAAAGTGCTGGTCCACACATCCTCACAGGGTCTATGCCTGAACAAAGTTCTACACCTCTAGTCTTTCCACAGTTACCTCCAATCAGTACACCTCATTTCTAGTGTTCTCTCAACTCTACCTCCCCAAGGAACGCCCAGAATTCCTCACCGACCCACACATCTACAGGTAGGTATGTCAGTGGGCTTCCTGTCTGCAAGGCATTGCCAATAGCCTAAGCAGCCTGTCCTGGGGGTAACTGGTGTTAGTCAAAGGGACAGATGGGGGGGGGCTGAGGCATCTAGCACCCACTCTTGCTCTTCCAGGACATATGTGACAGAACTTCTGCTGCTGTAGGCTGGTACTGGTATTAGTTACATCCACTCTCTGGGCTCCTGGTTTTCCCCTAGATTGAAAAGCAGAGTGCTGAGAGCCACCGAGCAGTGGGCCGAGCATTCCTAGAACAGGAAGACTAGAATGGAGAAAAGCAAACTTTCAAGTACCATGTCCTGTGTCTGTCACGGTCACTTTCCACACCCTGTATCTCTATGTCTGTATGTTTGTCTGCAGCTCCAAGATTTCAGCTGCCCTTCAAAGGCGGAGGATCTGAGGGTACTGTAGCTGTTTTCAGAGACTGTGGGGGTAGCCACCCAGTCAGGACAGAGGAGATGAGGGTGGGGGAAAAATTCTGTAGGTGGGCTATGAATGACAGCTGTCAGTGCGACAGATGACTCTCACACTCCTTGAGCAGGTCCCTGGACCTCCTGGTACCTCTGTTTCCTGATCTGCATATTTACCTAGGGGGCTTTGCTCATGGCGTGTTCTCACACTGGATATGTAATCTTGGTTTTTTTTTTTAAGCCATTATGCATTACTGTCGTGCCCTTAGCATGTCACTAGGAGGGGCCCACAGACAGCAGGGGTAGGTCTAGGTCCTGCTCCCTGCCACTGGGAGGGACCGGTCTGCCTATCTCATTGTCTGTTTGCCTTTTGTCTCTCCATCCTGCGTGAGCACACAGCCCTCAAGCATCAACACTGTGAGGAAGGTCACTAGGGTTTCCCCCACACAGACACACACGTGGGCGCGTCCCTTGCTCTTCAACACAATAGCAATCTGTGGGGCCCTGAGACCTCTCTCCACAATCATGCCGCCCATGCTTGTCTCGTTTGCTCAAAGCCTTTTTCAGGCAGCTCTGTCATGCCGCCCAGGGGTGGGGGCGCCCACAGAGGTAAACACACCTCCCTCACCCCTAAGGAGAGAGAATCTAATTATCATCTGGAGATTCTTTAGGGAACTGCTTAATAAATCAATAGGAATGATTTGTAATTAGAATATCAATTATTTGTATGCAAATGTGGCCTTCTGGGTGCTTGGGGACAAATTCTAAGGATTGAAAGACTCCCTCCCTCCACCCCGCCCTCTCTGATTCTTAATTACATTATTTCGTTCATTCATCAAACATTTATTGAACACCTTTTACGTGCAAAGCACAGAGATGGAGCTCAGAAATCCATCTCTGCTTCTTCTCAGTCGGCAGAAAGGCCCAGGAAAGCTACATCTAAGGAAGAGCTCTCTTTAGAGGCAGAGTCTCAAGCTTCTGGACAGTTGTCCAAGCCACTTAGGACATCTAGACCCTCAGATGAGGAGGAGCCCTTCCAGGGCCCTCCTGCCCAGGTCTAAAGGGGCCTTCTCTCCCGTGGAGAGGTTCGTGTGGCTGCACCCCCTTTTAAAGAGTCTATGAAGCATGTTGGCTGTGATCATCCCAAAAATCATCTAGGCTTGTCTTTGAGTTGCCGGGTCTTTGAGGTTCTAGCAAATACTATGCACTTGTTTGTCTTGACACTTGTACCCTAGAGGTGGTTGAACCTTTATAAATTTTATTTATCACTGTGTGTGTGTTGTTGAAGGGGCCTGGACACAGGGACTGTAAATCTTTATCTCTCATTAATTTCTTGCGTGTGTGTGTGTGTGTGTGTGTGTGTGTGTGTGGTATGTGTGTATGTTATGTGTGTGAATGTTTGAGTGTGTTTATGATGTGTATTATGCATGTGTGCATGTGTGTGTGTGTGTACGTATAGTGTAAGTGTGTGTGATGTGTGCATGTGCATGGTGTGTATGTGTGAAATGTGTGTATGTTAAGAGTGTGTGTGTGAATGTGTGCATATATGCATATGTGTGTATGGTGTGTATGCACTCACACATGTGTGTTTGCAGATGTTACAGGATGATACCAGGTCTCCTACTCTGTCTCTCAGTACTGCCTCCTTATTCCCTTGAGACAGGGTCTCTCACAGAACCTGGAGCTATGTCACCCACCAGCTAGCCCTAGTAGGGTTAATGGTTGTGCTCTGTAGACTGTGTCCAGCATTTCATGTAGGCACTGGGATCTGAACTCAAGTCTTCAAGTCTGTGGTCCAGATGTTCTTACTGACTAGACCATATCCCCAGCCTCATTCCTTCATTCCTCCATCCACTGAGTGTCTGTTGGGTACAGGCCTCACTCTATGCTGCAGATGGGGCTGGGGGTAAAACAGAAGAGAGGACAACCAGGCGTGGGGACTAGACACCTGTAATCCAAGTGCTCAGGTGAACAGAGGAGGATCAGGGGTTGAGGTTCAGCCTCGGCTTCATAGTGAGTTCAAGGCAGCCAAAGGTAAAACTAAATGTACAAAGATGGTGGCCTCTCAGGAACCCGTGTGCTGGCACACATACAGATAATACCTAAGTATATACCCTATTCTGAAATGTACCCTCTTGCCCTGCAGCCCATCACAGCCAGTCCCCAGCCTCTGTTCTCAGGTTCTCTCTCCCATAGGTCAACTTATGGAACTTCCTGTGCCTCAGCGTCCTGATCTGTGCAACAAGGAAAACACTGGGGTGACTGCCCTGCCTTCCTGAGAAGTAGACACAGTGGACCAAAGTTCTCAGGCAACCAGAGCCCCTGTGGGATATGGTGGGTGGCTGCAGAGCCCCTGTGGGATATGGTGGGTGGCTGCAGAGCCCCTGTGGGATATGGTGGGTGGCTGCAGAGCCCCTGTGGGATATGGTGGGTGGCTGTGGTTGTTATGGTGACCTTATCCAGCAGGCAGATCCCCAGGGCATCTTCCCAAGAGAGACATTTGTACGTGTGTGTGCTTGGATCCTGGAAGAGAGTAGCACAGTCAGCGGGACAAGCATGGTTATCCACAGTCTGGAGAGTGGTTGATGAAACCAGGCCAGCATTAGCTCCCTGGTTTGTACAGATGCAGCAGGCTAGTGTGAGAGGATGGCGTGAGGAAACATTGCGGGGAAGGGATGCCCAGACCCCGGGCTTTCTGAAGATGTGAAAATACTGCAGAACGAAAATGTAGTCCAAATGATGGACACGAGGGGAAAAGGGAGGGGTTTCTGACACTGTCTTTGGGCCTCTCGGTCAGCACAGAGGTGGTTTACAAGAGGACTGACGCAGTACATGTCAAAATGTGGGCGCTGTTCACAAAGGAAGAGTCCACAGGTGCTCCCGGGGTGTATTAATTATGTGTTTTGTTGCTGTGACAAAACTGCAGAAGTGTCCCAGGAAGGACGGTGTCTCTTGGCTCACAGTTTGGGGGAGCGGTCAGCAGCACAGCAATGCTGGCCTAGTGGGAGCCATGTCAGAAACAGAAAGCGCTCAGCTCCCTTTCTTATTTCTATTCTATGCGGGACCCCAGCCCAGGAAACCGTGCTATCTACATTCTGGAAGGGTCTCCCCTTCTCAGCTAACCGTATCAGAAACCCCACCATGGGGTTGTCCACAGGTTTGTCTTCTCCTAGGTCATTCTAGATCCTGCCACATTGATACTTTAACCATTGCACGGGGTAAAAACCGGAAGTCTATGCAATGAATGTTGCCTAGCCTCGAGGGTCCTCACGACTGTAAACTAGTTAACAGCTAGATTCTAGCCAAGAAAACTCACGTGCACAGTAACACGTGGAGCGTTCCCGGAGCGCATAAGACTTTCTGAACCCAGGATAGGAAGTTGATCAGAAAGAGAAGGGAGCCAGAGAGAAAGAGAGGTGCCTGGGGTCACGTGAAGCTCTGGCCTTCTACACAGGAAGGCAAACTGAGGAGCAGGAGGAGGGAACCTGTACTGTGCATTCAGGACAAGGTGTAGAAGAATAGAAGGCCCAGGAATGACGTTCTGGCTCAACCAACCTTCAGGTGCCCATTCGCAACTGACCTTGGAAGCTAAGCACAGTTGGGACAGATTAGGACTTGAAGATGACATCTGTGGGCAGATATGTGGCTATGCTTGTACATGGTAAACATGAATGGTAAAGCCAGAGAGCAACCAGGGTGTCATTCCTCGGGTGCCATCTATCTTGATCTTTAGACAGGGCATCTAACTGGTACTTGGGACTCACCTACTAGACTAATCTCTCCAGGGATCTGCTTGTCTCTGTCCCCCAGCTCTAAGGTTACAACCATGTACTATCACGCCAGGCTTCTTTACATGGGTTCTGGGGATCAAACTCAGCTCCTCATGCTTGCCTAGACAGCACTTGACTGACTGAGCCGACTCCCCAGCCCTATCTGTTGAGCAAGTTAGCTATCTGTGGCTTATCTGCACAGAAACATTAGACAGGCCTGGGGTTAGCTCAGTGGTAGAGCTTACGTTGAGCGTACAAGAGGACTTGAGTCTGATCATCACCATCACACAGAACAAGAAAGAAGGGAGGGGAAAGCTAAAACCTGCTGGACCTTAGAGAGTAACAGGAGCCTTCATTCCCAACTGGGCTGCCCTTCCCAGCATCCTGGCCTCCCCATCTGCTACACAGAGAGGGTGCAATTGGAACTTCCATGTGCTGTCTGACCCAGAGGACACTCCAGACAGCCTTAGCTTCCACAACTCCATTACTGGGGTGCCTTGTGATGACGCCCAAGTCTCTCCCTTTCCCCCACCTCAGCTCCTACCTCTGTAAGATGGAAGAGTGTTCCTGTGATGCTTGTGAGGGTTCCCAGAGCTGACACCTGAGGCCTGCAGAGAAATAGATCCTCAGAAAAGTCCACTCCAACCTCTTATTCCCACGACTGCAGCACCTTGTGTGGGAGATATGGTCATTCAGAACCTTAAGGTATAGGGAGATGGCCCAGAATCATACAGGTGAGTCCTTAAAAGGAGATGGCAGGGCTGAGAGGTGACTTGGTAAAGCGTTTGCCTTGCAAGCATAAGAGCTGAGTTTGGGTATTGTGGTGTTTTGAATGAAAACAGCCCTCATAGGCTCATAGGGAGTGCCACTATTAGGAGGTGTGGTCTTGTTGGAGTAGGTGTGGTCTTGTTGGAGTAGGTGTGGTCTTGTTGGAGTAGGTGTGGTCTTGTTGGAGTAGCTGTGTCACTGGAGTGGGCTTTGAGGTTTCAGAAGCTCAAGCCAGGCCTAGTGGATCACTGTCTGTTCCTACTGCCTGCCTATCCAGATACAGATTCCTTTTCCAGCACCATGCCCGCCACAAGCCATCATGTTTCCTGACATGATGGTAATGGACTAAACCTCTGAACCGTAAGCCAGGTACAATTACATGTTTCCTTTTATAAGAGTCACCATTGTCATGGTGTCTCTTCACAGCAATGGAAACCCTAAGATGGTATCGAAAACACACATTAAAGGGGGGAGGAGGTTGCAAAGGGCACTAGGAGAATAAAACCACGTGTCTCCCTGGGGTTCACAGAGCAACCACCCTTGTCTACTTCAGCAAGCTCCAGAACAATGACAGAGCCTGTCTCCACAAACGAGGCTGTGGTGTCTGAGGAACAACACTCAAGGTTGTCTTTTAGCCTACACACACATATGCAAAACATACATCCTGTACTCGTGTGTGTTGTGAGCACACATGAACATGCATGTATGTGTCACACACACACACACACACACACACACACACGTAGGTACTGATATATTAAAGTAGAAGGTGACTTCAGCACTGGGCAGGTTCCTCATGTGTTAGGCTGCAGGAGACACACTGAAGGTAATACTGGGACACACAGTAGCCAAGGCAAGGCCATGCGCGTGGACCAGGCGTTCTGTAGCTGCCTCTTTAGCATATCATTCCCATCCTGAACTTCACACTCCTCTAGCCTGTCACCCAACACTAGAGAGGCAAAGTCAGGGGGCTCTTTAGAGCTTGCTGGCTAAGCCCATTTCTACCTGAATTGGTGAGCTTTAGGTTCAATGAGAGACCTTGTCTCAAAAAACAGTGTGCAGAGTGATAGAGGAAGATGCCCTATATCGACCTCTGACCTCCAAAACACACACACACACACACACACACACACACACAGTGGGATGGGACAAAGAAAAGACGCCACAAGAAGGATGCATAGGGCTTGAACAGAGCTCTCTGACAGACAACAGACGGCCTTTCACACGGAAAAAGTGGTTGCGAACCAAGGGAGATAGTAACCAAGGTGTCCTCAGGGCTCAAACAGGCTCCAGGCCTCCAGCACCTTGGTTTCGACCTCCTCAAACCTAGTCTTGGATGTCAGGACTCCACAGTGGTAAGAAGAACAGGGGTCTCAAGCCGTGTGGATGGTTTGGAGTGTTCAAGCAGCCACCCAAAGTATAGTATACACGATACTATAACCCTTGACATTTAGTAGGGCTAACTAAATGTGACAGCTGCCACTGCCCATTGCTTTCCCTCAAGCAGGTCCCCAGAAGTCCCTAAACCCCAAGGCCTTTACACAGATCGTTCCTCTGTTTGAAGAATCGCTCCCTGTCTTATCTGTCCAGCAAGGCTTCCTTGTCATTTTTTCCCCCTGGGGCAGAGTCTAACTACGTAGACCTGGCTAGCCTAGACTCCTCCATGTAGACCAGGCCAGCCTAGATCTCTCTGGGTAGACCAGGCTGGCCTTAAACTGACAGAGCTTCTTCTGACTCTGTTCCTAAGTCCTGGGTTTAAATGCATGTGCCATCATGACTGGCTTATCGTGTCATATTTTTTTTTAATTGTACTTATTTACCCCACAATATAAAAATACTGCAGGAGAAAGAAGAAAGCATGGAAAGAGAACTCTGCTCTTTCCAGACTCTTAATCCAAAGGCTTCTCCAGGACGTTTCTGCCGGATGCTGTAAGCTTTGGTTTGATGAGATCGCCCTTTGTTTGCTCTCTCAATCTGGATACTCCAGTCATCCAGGCTGTGTGCTGCAAGCTCCTGACGTGATGGTGTTTGCTGCCTCTCTATCTGCTCCTTGCTATTTGTTTTTGCTATTTGTTTATGCACATCTGTTTGCTGTGCACTTAATAAACTCGCTCATTCAAAATTGAAGCACAGTACCCTAGGTCATTCTCTGCACCATATAGTGTGTGTGTATGTGTGTGTGTGTATGCACTCGGTGTGTGCACAGCAAGAATCCTTCCCCACTAAGCCACCTTTCCAGCCATATCTTGTGATTTTTTTAAAGCCCCCTTTAAAATATCTTCCGAGCATATAGTTCTCCAAGACTTCAAGGTGAAGCGTATTTATTCTTCTCAGTTTTCTTTTCATCTCTTTCGCCATTCATCACAGATTGTAATCACGTTGGTGTTTTTCTTCAAGGGAGCTCTCACTGGCAGCCCAACCTAAACACATCTACTGTTGCTGGGGGTGTAACTCAGCGGAAGAGCATTTGTCTACAGGCACCAGACCTCAGATTCAATTCCCAGGCCTGCAAAAATAGAATAAAATAAACACAATAAATGTATGCACTGCAGGATGTTCAAACAGTAGATTCTGAAGCAATGCAAACAATAAATAACAAGGCAGATAAATAAGCCCGGCTCAGGGGCAGGTGAGAAGATTCTATTTAAGGGCTCTGTGGGCATCCTTGCTGTGTATGCCTGATGATTTCAGCACAGGTCCCCCAAACCCATGCAAAGCCAGGCGCAACAATGTACAGTGTACATCCCCTGGGAGAGCAAAGGCAAGGGCAGGAGAATCGCTGGAAGCTCATGAACCAGACAGCCTGTCGTAAGGGACAGTGAACTAGAGACTCTCGTTCACTCAGACAAAATGGAGGATGAGGATCAACAGACAAGGTTATCCTCTGACCTACACACACACACACACACACACACACACACACACACCTCAAATACACACAACAGATGCAACTCTATTTTAAATCTTACTTAAAACTTAGACGAAGGCGAGCAAGCACATTCAGATTCCAGCATCGTGGACAGGGGCCAGCTTAGGCTACAGAGTGAGGCATTGTCTCAAAGCAAACAAACAAAGGAAAAATGTAGACGAATACGTGAATGACTGAAGGGACACTGAGTGAATGATGCTATGAATGAGAAGGAGGGGCTTCCCAAAGGGGGAAACAGGCTGAAGACAAAGATGACAACTCAAAAGCCACCTGTCTCCTTGACAAGGCTCATGGCTCAGCCATGGCCATTTTGGGGTATCAGAGGCTCCAGTGGACACAGGGTAACAGTCACAAGTTGGCCTGCAGAGTACACTTTGTGGAGGACGAGGAGGTGGCTGAGTCATGTTTTACAAGCGTAAGGGCTCAAACTGGGTCCCCAGCATACAGGTTAAAAAGCCCAGGCAGTCAGGGAAATTCAAGTTAAAGCTCCCTACTGCGATTCTGTCTCACCTCAGCCAGGATGGTGATCCTCAAGAAAACAGAGGGCAAGAATTGCTGGTGAGGACGTAGGGAAAGGGGACCCTCGGTCACTACTGTGGGAGGGACTCTTGGTCACTATTGTGGGACTGTAAACTTGTGCAGCCACGATGAAAACCAGTGTGGGATTGCCTCAGAAAACTAACAAAACTACCATATGGCCCAGATTTACCACTTCTGGGCATTTACCTAAAGGATTCATAGCCTACCGCAGAGACCCTCGGACAGCATATTCATGCTCTCTGGTAATGATAGCTAGGGGCTGGAATCAGCCTAGGTGTAAGATCCACACAGTGGGTCTTACTCAGCCGTGAGGGAAAATTAAATTCACAGAAAAATGGATGGAACTGGAAAATATTAAACCGAGTGAGGTCACCCAGGTCCAGAAAGATAGAAAATACATGTTCTCTTTCCTATGAGGATCCTAGCTTTGAAGTTTTAGATCTTGGAGTGCCTATAGAGGCACGGATGCTAGTAGGAAGGTGCCCTTATGGGGGCCAACCAGGGAGTCAATGGTCTTCCGTACCTGTGAGCCCCGGGTGCTGGAATGTGAGCTTGCCAGGTAAGATAGACCCGTGGGAGTGACAGTGTCATGAGTGTCTATGAGTAATAATCACTTCCTGATTCCACGTGAGGTCTTCTCTACTGGAGGAGCCTACTCTTAGTACCACAAAGCTCATCCAAAGCCCAGGATGGACAGGTCCTATACGCTAAAGAAATCCTACCACTGCTACCCGACTGAGTGGGCATTGTGTCAATGGGCTTCTAAGTATTTGTCTTTATCTCCACGGATTATTACTGTTTGTAGTCAGCCACACATAGTCAGGAGCTTACAACACGCCTATCTACAGCGGGCAGTGGGCAGTGCAGAGACTCATCACTGGTCAAGGCACTGAGAGTAAGTAATGGTTGAGAGTGTGACCATCAACAGGAGAGCTAGACACCATTCAGAGCACTGTAGAAAAGGAGGTAGTAAGAACAGAAAAGCCGAGGGCGGGAGGAGTGCAGTATTGTAGATATTGTGGGAAGGTATACCTGTGAACTCACAGCCACCATGGCTACCCCATCGTGGGTGGGGGAGGGGCTCATAGAGCCCTACTTCTCCTCAAGGAGTCTTTAACTTTTGCTGTGAGAAGGGAGTCGTATTTCTTAGTGTTGTAGCCCCTGGTAAGTTTCCCATGCTCACGGGAGCAGCTGTAATTAGACGAAGTGGGCCACAAATAAGTAAGTGTATTTAAATAAATAAATAAATAAATAAAAACTCGAGAGTAGGAAGAGGACTCAGGAAGGTGAGTTTAGTGGAAAGGGAATAAGAATCTCATGGTGGGAATATGATCAGAGTAAGCTCTGTGTGTGTGTGTGGTGTGTGTGACATTGTGAAATTGTGGAAATATAGAATTTTTTGTTGTTGTTTTTAAAGCTAAGTGTCGTGGGGACTGCTTCCAATCCCAGCCCAAGAGCATCAGGGAGAGGCCGATTCCTGGAGCTCACCCACCAGAGCCTAGCTAGCATGGTCTTGGTGAGTTTCCATAATTTAAAAAGAAATTTGAGGGCCATATGTTGTGGTGCTGCAACACTATCACCTCAGGGGCTGGAGGAGAAGGAAGAGGAGGAGGAAGAGGAGGAGGAAAAAGAAGAGGAGGAGGGGGAGGAGGAGGAAGAAGAGAAGGAGGAGGAGGAAGAGGAGGAGGAGGAAGAGGAGGAGGAGGAGGAGGAGGAAGAGGAGGAGGAGGAGGAAGAGGAGGAGGAGGAGGAAGAGGAGGAGGAAGAAGAGGAGGAGGAGGAGGAGGAGTTCAGGCTTCAGGCCAGTCTGGCTACATAATGAGACATTGTATCAAAAGCCCTTTTTCTCCCTCAGGGTTGGGCAGTGTGGCTGAGCAGTGGGGTCCTGGCCTGTCACCCATCCGTCCCTGAAGTGAGGAAATAAATGAGATCTTCACAATTTGAGAGAGTTTGGAGTTACAGAAAAGTTATAGACAGCAGAGGATGACTGTTCCCCAACCCCCATTTCCCCTATTGTCGGAGCCTTCCATTAGAGTGGCTCATTTATCACAATTAATGAGGCGTCATTAACACGAGTAATACGGTATTGTTCGCTGAACTCCACATTTTACACCGATTTCCTCGGCTGTCCCCGGATGTCCTTTTCCCACACAATCATAAGTTGTCATGTCTCCTTCCGCTCCTCTGAGCTGTGTCAGCCTCTCAGACTACTCTTGGGTGACCTTGACGATCTCAGGCGCCCTGACTGGTCTCACTATGTAGCTCTGGCTGTCCTGGAACTTACTATGTAGACCAGTCTGGCCTCAAACTCCCAGAGATTTTCCTTAGGATTTGATTTTAATATTTTTCTCTCGAGGCAGAGGCCTCACTGAGTTGTTAGGTTGGCCTTGAATCCTAGACTCAAGTGATGGTCTTACCTCAGTCCCCTGAGTAGCTGGGAGTGCAAGTGTGTCACTCCACTCTGGTCTTCTGATGCCCTCTTGGTCACATTGTGTCACCAAGGGCACATTCCACCAATGGGGCTTGTGGATTTGTGTCTTGACCTTGATCAAGGCCTCTCTAAAGCTACTCTGTAGCTACTTTCAACCCTTGCTGACTACACAGGAAGGTCCCGCTCAGTTCCTCTGACTGACACGTTTGAAATTCTTCGGTGCCTCTGTCATGATCTCCTCTCACAATCCCTTGTCACCTGGGAAATGTTAGGTGACTCTAGGTGTACAGGCTTTTGAAAGGGGTACACAAAACAAACTTACTGGAAGTAAGCCATAAAGACCTCTTCGGTACACATACAAGTTTTTACCATTTCTTAAAGATGAAAGCAAACTTAGGTTTTGAGATAACGTTGTTCATTTATTTTTACATTAAGGAACCAGGGGATGGTAGTGCATACCTTTAATCCCAGCACTCCAGAGACAGAGGCAGGAGGATCACTACAAGTTTGAGGCCAGCCTGGTCTACAGAGCAAGTAACAGGACAGCCAAAGCTACACAGAGAATCAACTCCCCATCTCCCTACCCCCAAAAAGATTGAAATTGTGGAGCTGGAAAGTTAGCTGAGTGTATGTAGATGTTTGACTCCAAGGCTCACAACCTGAGTCCCTCCCCAGAACCTGCGTTTCGGAAGAAGAGAACGCCTGAATGTTGTCTGTCCTCTGACCTTCACACATGTGCCATGGCATGAGCATACACCCACACACACCACACACACATACACACCACACACACATGTACCACACACATACACACACA
>NW_021604638.1:1166394-1174059 GCF_004785775.1 Grammomys surdaster | reverse complement strand
CACACACACACACACACCACATACACACATACACCACACACACACTCTTTTTTTTTTAAGAATGAATGAGTGGACATGTATTTACAGATTGTTTTTCTCAGAGTAGATTGACATTTTGATGTTATGATTGTCAATTCTGAGAATACTGCTTCACAGAACTGCAGAGTATCAGATGTCTAAGGTCATTTCAGAAGCCGTTGGAAAGTCTGTCCTCAATCTCAAGTCAGAATTCACTTAGCAATGTTTGTGGTTCCATTTGTTTGGAGACAAGATCTCACTCTGGAGCCCAGACTGGTCTGGGGCTGTTGCTTACAGTCATGATAAACCTCCTGCTTCGTCTTCCCTCGCATTGTCACCAGAGACATGAGCTGCTACACATGGCTTACAGAGTCTCTGGCTGTCCTGGAACTCACTCTGTAGACCAGGCCAGCATCGAACTCACAGAGATCTGCCTGCCTCTGCCTCCTCAGCACTAGGATAAAAGGGGCATGCCACTACATCTAACAATTTTTAAATCATAAGATCCATTTATTCTGTGCAAGCATTTGCATGAATATGCACATGGCCCCACGTGTGTGCACATGTTCATGTGTGTGCACTGTAGCATGAGGAAACCATGAGTGAGTCGCTCCTTGTACGGTGTGGGCTCCATGGACTGATCTCAGGTAGTTAGGTTTGGCTGCGAATGCCTTTGCCTGCTGAGCTCTCTTGATGGCCAACAATTCTTATAACACACAAGCCAGCAAGTCCATGTTACACTTCTTTGTTTGTTTTGTAGGGCCTGGTGGTCCACACCTGTAATCCCAGCATTTCAGAGCCTGAGGTGGGATTCTCAGAAATTCAAGGCTAGCCTCAGCCACACGGTCAGTCTGAAGCCAGCCTGGGCTATACAAGGCTGTCAAAAAAACCAAACATACATAAATACATACACATACATACATAAACATATGTATGTGATAGCAATTTTTAAAATCAAACATTCTATTTTGATACAATCCAGACATATGTTAATTTGACACTTACAGGCTGAGGAGTGACATTAGAATACATTAAATATTGTTTTTCCTAATCAAACCATTCTCTTTTAACAAGAGCAAACAATTGTTTTTTATGTATACAGTAAAGGCACTGAACTTGTAACATTTCATAGTCTCAGGTTCTGTTAGCGGCAGTGAACAGAGCTTTACCTTGTGATGAGCTGAACAAGCTGTGGGACCCTGAGCTCAGAACCAAGGCTGGAGTGAGGCCCACGACAGCACATGGGCATCACAGCCAGAATCACCTCGCATCCAGTTTGCATTTGATTCTGAATTCAGGAATTCTTTACTGTTGCCAGCATTTTCCTAAGCCCACCTTCAGCTACATGGCCTTTATAGGGGGGGTCACAACTCAAAGTGTAGAAACCGGGCTCTGTCCGGCCATTTATTTATTTGTATAATTACAGATACAAATCTGTTTATTTTCTTTTTTACTTTTGTTTTGTTTTTGAAACATGTTTTGTTGATTGATTGATTGATTGACGGGCAAGGGTGGAGGTGGTAGAGTAGGAGTTGTCTCCTTCCATCATGTGGGTCCTAGGGTCAGAGGTCAGGGGTCAGGGTCAGGCTCAGCCCTTCAGGCTTGCCATTGACTGCCTTTATGTGTTGTCATTTCCCAAGATATATATATTTTTTAAATTTCTAACACAGGGTCTACTATGTAGCTCAGGCTGGCTTAACGCTCGCAAAAGGCTATCTCTTTTTGCAGTCCCTGCTAAGCTCCGTTGCTATGTCATGTGATTTTGTCACTTAAGCATTGGCCATTAGGATGTCCTTCAGCTGGCCCTTGCTTCCACTGTTTCAGCTTTTGAAGACCTCCTCGCTCCCTGGTCCCGTTAATTATCTCATTTGTCTCCCGTACTCCTTCCCTGGAACATGAGTCATTCTTTCATGAGCCCCCAAGAACGTCCGCTGTCTTAGGGATTGAACGGTGGAAGGGGCGTGGGACGGGAACCTCAGAGCAAGAACGCACGGCTACCGTGAACACCGCCTGAGTCCTACTGCGGTGATAAAACGGCACGGCTAGGGGAGCTTATATGTTCTAGTTTGACTTAATTTGCTTAATGTTTAATTTAGCTTACAGGTTCAGAGGGTTAGAGTCCATGATGGTGAAGTCAAGGAACAGTTGAGAGTTCATATCTTGATCTACAACCATGAGGCAGAGAGAGAGAGAGACAGACAGATGGAGAGAGAGAGGATGGTCTGAGTCTTTTGAAACCTCAAAGCCTGCCCCCGGTGATGTATCTCTTCTATTATTATTATTATTCATTCCATTTGTTTACATCTCAAATGATATCCCACTTCCTGATTACCCCTCCACAAGCCCCCATCCCACAACCTCCCTCTCCCCCCTTGCCTTTGCCTATATGAGGGTGCTCCCCCACCCTCTCCTACCCCATGCCTCCAACATCTCCCTACACTGGGGTATCAAATCTCCCCAGGACCAAGGACCTCCCCTCCAGTTGCTGTCAGACAAGGCCATCCTCTGCTACATTTGTATCTGGAGCCATCATCCCTCCCTGTACACTCCTTGGTTGGTGGTCTAGTCCCTGGGAGCACAGGGTGGTACGGCGAGCTGATGTTATTCTTCCTATCCCCCTCAGCTCCTCCAGTCCTTCTGCCAGCTCCCCCACCAGGGTTCCTGAGCCCAGTCTGATGGCTTCAAGCATCCACATCTGTTTTGGTCAGTTGCTGGCTGAACCTTCTAAGGAGCAGTCATACCAAATTCCTGTCAGTAAGTACCTCTTGGCAACGGCAACAGTGTCGGGTTTGGTGTCTGCAGACAGGATGGGATTCCCAGGTAGGGATGTCCCCAGATGGCCCTGACTTCAGTCTCTGTTTTTTTTTTTTTTTTTTTTTTTTTTTTTGTCACTGTTCTTCCTTTGGACAGGAATATTCCTTGATTAAAAACTTTGAGATGGGTGTGTGGCCCCATCCCACAACCAGGGGCTGTGCCTATCTACCAGAGGTGGTCTCTACAGGTTCTATCTCCCCTTCTCTGCTAAAATCATCCCCGTTGGGTCCTGGGAGCCTCTCATTTCACTGGCATTTGGGACCCTCCAGTGGTTATCACCCTGCTACATATTTGTATTCGACTTTCTGATCTTCCGTACCTCTCTCCTGTCCCCTCCAGTACCTGATACTGCCCCCTTTATTTCCTCCCCTCCTCTTTCCCTCCCTCCACCTTCCACCATCATCCTGTTCCCCCCTCAGTGCAGGACTGAAGCATCCACACCCTGGTCTTCCCTCCTCTGAAGCTCCATATGGTCTGGGAGTTGTATCATGGGCATTGTGAGCTTTTTGGCTAGTATCCACTTTTCACTGAGCACATACCATGTGTGTTCTTTTGTGACCTCACTGGGTTACCTCACTCAGGATGATATTTTCTAGTTCCATCCATTTGTCTGGGAATTTCATGAGGTCATTGTTTTTAATCACTGTGTAGGAATCCGTTGTGTAAATGTACCACATTTTCTGTATCCATTCTTCTGTTGAGGGACATGGGGGTTGCTTCCAGCTTCTGGCTAATATAAATAAGGCTGCTATAGACATGGCCGAGCATGTGTCCTTGTTATATGTTGGAATGTCTTTTGGGTATATGTCTAGGAGTGGTATAGCTGGGTCTTCAGGTAGAACTATTTCCAATTTTCTGAGGAACTGCCAGACTGATTTCCAGAGTGGTTGTACTAGCTTGTAGTCCCACCAGCAATGGAAGAGTGTTCCTCTTCTCCACATCCTTGCCAGCATCTGCTGTCACCTGAGTTTTTGATTTTAGCCATTCTGACTGGTGTGAGGTGGAATCTTAGGGTTGTTTTGATTTTCATTTCCCTGGCTCCTAAGGATGTCGAACATTTCTTCAGGTGCTTCTCGGCCACTTGAAATTCCTCAGTTGAGAATTCTTTGTTTAGCTCTGTACTCTATTTTTAATAGGGTTATTTGGTTCTCTGAAGTCTAACTCCTTGAGTTCTTTGTATATATTGGATATTAGCCACCTAACAGATGTAAGATTGGTAAAGATCTTTTCCCAATCTGTTGATTGCCATTTTGTCCTATTGACAGTGTCCTTTGACTTACAAAAACTTTTCAATTTTATGAGGTCCCATTTGTCGATTGTTGATCTTAGGACATAAGCCATTGATAAGACCACACCACGTGAGCCTCCCAAAGCAGTTCTGCCAACTATGGACCAAGTATTCAACCCTATGAGTCTATGAAGGGCATCATCATTGAGACACATCCCATGCCCTGGACACCGTAGGCTCCTGGCCTTATCATAATGCAAAATGTACCTAGTCCAACTTCAAAAGTCCTGATAGCCTTCCACAGTCTCAACACAATTTGAACGTTCAGAGTCTCTTCTGAACTTGGCTGGGTGGGATACTGAGGGCTCTCTCTCTTCTCTCCAGCTCAGATCAGCAACCATGCCCCCAAGCCTCTTGTGTGTTTCAGTACAAGCCTTGGCTTCAAGACTAAGTTTCCTCTTGCTCTTTTTCTTCTTAACTGTACCTTTTGTATTTCCTTTCCTCCCACTTTCTCCTTCTCACTGGAGACCTGTATAAGACTGGTGATGACTAATAACAAAACACAGAGGACTCTTAAGCCTGTAGGTGTTTAGAAAAACATCAGGGGGTGGAAAGATAGCTCAGCAGCTAAGAGCACACACTTTGCTTGCAGAGAACCCAAGTTCAGTTCCCACCACCCATGTCAAGGGGCTTAAAACCCCTGAGTCTCCAGCTTCAGAGGGGTCTGATGTTTCTGGCATCTGTAGATACCACATGCACATGTGCACAAAACACATGTACATGTGTGAGAGAGTCATACACGAGACACACACAGAGAGGTACACACAAGAACACAAATACACATGAGTCACAGAGAGAGACACACACACACAGGCGCGCATGTGCACACACACACACACACACACTCACACATATATCTAAAATAAATTTTAAAAATCAACAACAATAACAAAACAACCACCAACCTTGCAGTTGGTGTCTACAGCACTTAACATTATCAACTTGGCACGCTCTGGAGTCAACTTAGGAAACAAACCTCTGAGCATTCACATAAGAAGCTTCTAGACAGGCCATGTGAGGTAGGACCCAGTCTACACAGGTGGCACCATTCTGTGGGCTGGGCTCCTGGACCCAATAAAAGGAGAAAGCAAATGCCATCACAAAAGAGAGTAAGACATCTAAAAGAGCTCTCATTTAAAAAAACCATTTTGAGTGGTGGTCATGGCCCAGGAATACAGATTTAGGTTACTCCAAATTCCACGTCCCAGTGTGTAAGCAGTTTCATGACGTTTTTACAGTTTTACAGAACAAAGAAAGGCATAGATCAGAGCACAGTTTTATCCTGGGTAGGTCCATCAGAGAGACAGGCACAGTGAGATGAGGGAAGATTTTTCTATAAGCCCATGATGCCATCTAAACATTCTTAGCTCTTGGATTGGTGGAAACTCATAGTCTTCTAAGTTACTAGATTCTAAACAGCCTTTACCTATTAGTCACAGGATGTTATTTCTGACACAGAAACAGAGAAGGAATGGCTGACCCAGAGGCCTAGAACTAGCCTGAGATAAGGAAGGTAAGTAGCCTTCGGACCCACAACATTCCAGTTTCCCCTCATTGCTGAGATTCTAATTAGCCTGTCAGTCTCTGCAGACACAGCTTCTTTTCAGGAGCTTTCGCTCACACAAGCTGAGAAGCAGCAATCATCTCTGGCTCCTCACCATGGATACGATGAGACCCTCCCCTCACATTCCTGCCCAGCTTGATGGACAGCAGCAATGAAAGCCCACAAATGAGAGTCTGCATCAGGCTTCTGCCAGTGTAAGAGAAGGAACACAACTGACTGCTGCTGAAGCTGCATGGGTCGCGGCTGCTTAGCGACAGGACAGTCAGTAAGAGCAATGTCAGCCCCACCCCTGTAATTCCAGGACTCAGGGGGCTGAGGCAGAGGAATGGAGAACACAAGACCGAGTTAGAGAGCAAGACATGCTCTAAAATTTAAAAAAAAAATGTTTATCATGTTTAAAGAAAGGAAAGTGGGTGGGAGACGGGAAACTGTTATCTCTCTGGGTTTGCAACTGCCATTTTTTGTCAGGTAAGGCCCCTGACATGTTCCACCAAGGCAGGTACTTAAGAAAGACATCAAAGCAGGAATGAGGCCATGGGAAAGACTTGGTGCTCATGTCTGTCACTATCAGTTTAGTAGTGGCCCTTTATCCAGCAGCACAGTGTCCCAGTGTCCTGATATTTCTTATAATCCCAGAAGTAACGTATTATGTGGGTTTTGCTCTTCACATCAAAGCAGTCCCACCTGGGGAAGGAGGAAGTCTGGTAGAATTCAGGAAACATACAAAGTTCAGAAAGTCCATAATACTTACAAGCTTCAGGAAGGTCAGAAAGTTATAAGATTCTCAAGGCCCTAAGGTTATAGAAGCATCGAGAACCTGCTGAGGGAGAGGAGCCTCTTCTATGGGACTGCCTAAAATTTGGACAAGTTGCTCCAGGGATATGGCTTTTTTGAGTTGTTACTCATGCTGTGGTAGTCTTGAGTCATCCATGTCCCTGGTAAGTAACCCCTCATCTATGCTTCTGTGAGTAAACCCTCTAAACTATCACTGGATGAACTTGCAGTAAGAGAGAAGAATCATTTCTTTAGTATGTCTTTTGTGTGTTATGGGGATGAATGGGTGTTGGTTCTCATCTTCCTAGGAAGAGTGGTACATCATAGCCTCAGGGCATTCCCATAGCAAGCAACATGGCCCTGGCCAGACAACACTTCTTTCTTGGGACTCTGTCCACTTCCATGAGGCTCCTCTGAGCTCTGACTTAGGATCTCAGACTCCTGCCTCTTCCATGGGCTCCCTTGCCCTAGGGATGGCAGTATCTCCTGAAGGTCCACCTTTTGATACCTCCAGATTCCTGTGTGGCTTTAGGAACAGGGCCTGGCTGAACTGGATATCAATAGGAGTCCACACAGCTAATGAGAGCCAACCAGACACACCTACTGTCTCCTTGGCTTGACTGACGTTGATGCAGTAGGAGTAACGTGCTACAGAGCTCTTAACACTACAAATGAGAGCTATTTTGGCTCCTACAAAGCCAGTTTCCTATGAAACACTGGGTACCAACATCACTGCCAATTGCATGACACAGTTATCTGCCACAGATATAGATCATCCTGCAGCTGCTGTAGTAATGGATCCACGAGGACTGGAGGACCTGGGGAGGGATAGCTATTCTGAGGCCATGGGGCAACTGTGGGAAGCAAATGACATGCTCCAGCTTTTGTACTTCCAGCTTAAATCACACCCAGAGAAACAGGGATTCCATAGAAAAGCAGACCCATTCAACCTGGATGAAAATCACACCCATGATTTAACAGGCTTGCATAGTCAATTGGACATCACCATCTGTCAGACTCACAAGAGTATATGTGGTTGTCTACTGGTGTGGCCGAGAGATGGACAGGAGCACAAAGACACAGAAGCAGATTTATGGACAGGAGTAGAGCTAATCAGGGATACAGGTATATGGGCAGGAGCACAAGTGTGTAGTCAGGCCCACAGGTGCATGGCCAGGAGCACAGGTGCATGGCCAGGAGCACAGGT
>NW_021604638.1:1154358-1166384 GCF_004785775.1 Grammomys surdaster | reverse complement strand
GCCAGGAGCACAGGTGCATGGCCAGGAGCACAGGTGCATGGCCAGGATCACAGGTGCATGGCCAGGAGCACAGGTGCATGGCCAGGAGCACAGGTGTATGGGCAGGAGCACAGGTGTGTAGTCAGGCCCACAGGTGCATGAACAGGAGCACAAGTTCATGGTCAGGAGCACAGGTGCATGGCCAGGAGCACAGGTGCATGAACAGGAGCACAAGTTCATGGTCAGGAGCACAGGTGCATGGCTAGGAGCACAGGTGCATGGCCAGGAGCACAGACACGTGGCCATGGGCAGTGTGTGATCATGGACAGAGAGTAGAGATGAGAAGTCTGGTCACCAGGTCTAGGGATGCTTCTCAAGGTGGGACATTCCCATGAGAAGGTGTTGTCTGCAGCACTGGTCCTGGAGTAGCCCTTGTGCCCCTGCCTGCTCAATGGCTCCATTTACAAAGTGGCTGCTGTGGCAGGTCGCTCAGGTTCTGTCTGATCTTCCTTTCATCAAACTGGTCTGGATACTGTTACTGCTGAGTACCTAGAAAGCCAACACTAAAACTGTGTTAGGTCATGCCTTGGGGGAGGAGAGGATGAGGGCTGTCACAAACCCATGTGACCTCGCAGATAGATAAAGGGACAAAGCAGAGCTTGCAGATGCAGTAAGTGACAAATGAAAAAACTATCTGGGACTGTTACTGGCAGCTGAATGGACAACAGGTGACCAAAAGAAAGGTCTAGACTTGTCTGCAATCTCAACTATGCGAGAGGTCAGGGTGGAATTCAGAAGCCTAGGCTGGGTGCTCTACAATACTTACTAGCATTCAGGAGTCTCCTATGCCTAAATAAGAAAGAAAGAAAGAAAGAGAGAGAGAGAAAGAAAGAAAGAAAGAAAGAAAGAAAAAGAAAAGAAAAGAAAAGAAAAGGAGACCAAGCAAGTGTATAGATCTGAGGGTAGTGGTCCAAGACAACAATGTCCACCCTCATGAGGCTGAGGCAGGTGGATCACAAATTTGAAGCCAATCTGGGTTATGAAGTAGGTTCTGGGCTAACTGAGGTACATAGCAAGACCACTTCCAATTTGTAATGATGACAGTGATGACGATGTGTTACCTTAGGAGCCATAGAGGCTGGCATGAAAAGTTAGAACTATTCTACTGGTCCCCTTTCCCTCTCCCTCTATTCCTCACTCCCTTCTTTACTCTTTGCCTATCGAGCCCCAACAATAAACGCTAATACTCGCGACACCGTATCTAGATATGAGGGCAAGCACTTTAGCACGGTCAAATAGAAGTTTCCTACACAACAGAGGGTATCTCAGCACATCCTATCCTTTCTTTCCAGATTGTGGTAATGACGTCTGGACTCATTTCATAAGCCGCTATCGGGAAAACAACCTACGGTTTCAAAAACATCATGAATAAAAATGCCAACCGGGATTCCAGATGTTAAGAGTGAGAGGCTGAGGCTGAGGTGGCATTTGAAAGCGATATTGTCACACACGCTGCACAATGGATGAGCCCTGGGGGACCTTATGCTGTCAGCAATGGTGGCAGGGAGACACAGGCCAGCACTGCTGCCAACAGCCTGAAGAGCTTCCTTTCCCCTCAGAGACCTCTGCTCAGGTAAAGCCATATGCTTGACAATGGCACTGAAAAGAATTTCAAGATGAGCCAGACTAAAGGCGAAGTCAATAAGTTTATTAAGTATTTAGACAGAATCATAGGAAAAAGGCAGCATACCCTCAAGTCATGGGTGTACGCTTCTCAAGAGAGTTCTCTTAGTGGCCTGGAACTCACTCTGTAGACCAGAAGGACCTTGAGTACCAGCATGTGTTCCCCCATGCCTGACAACACTTAGATGGCTTCGCCGTGTCTGTGTACATGATCCTGCGACTTTAAGTTACATTCTTCAAAGGAAACAATTTATTACGAGGTTTAGAGATTAATAGAGCTTGAAACTAAGTAAAAAACCTTTTTCAAGCTGGGTTCCTTAAAGGCTGGCGCTTTGCGTCAGTGATACCGTAAGGGGCCATCTGACATGCACTGTTCCAATTACGGGATGTGAGAGGGGTGTCTCTATGGTAGGACTCACCCTTGTTAGTTTTTTTTTTTTTTTAATCCTTGGCAGAGGTGCCTTCACAATTAGCTCTCTGGCTATCACGGCTCTATCATGTAAGCAAGAGTTCTTGCAAAGAAGCTGTGTCTCCCAAGACTGATTGACTGAGTGAACGCTCGGTGATGAGGAAAGGCAGGAAGGCTTCGGAGCCAGAGCCAATCACCACAGGCTACCTTATGCCTCCCGATAACCATCTATTGCACCTGACCTAACAGCTTCTGTGACCACTGGTTAAGTTCTTATGAACATATGAACAGACCCCTAGTTTCTACCAATCAAATCATCAAGAATGCCGTCAGACGGTATCTATGGCCTATGGTAGAACGTCCTACTCTGCTGCAGCCCAGCTACCTGATCTCCTCACATGTGTATTTGAAAAAGTATTATTTTATGAGATTCTTTGTTCTGTTGTTATAAAAAAAAATCCATAGGGTTACTACTTTACTGGAACATGGAATCTGGGGAGGGCTACATCTGTGTTCTCCCTCACTTCTGTTAGGTTCAGAATAATTACTTCCTTTAGTCCTCTGTGGAGAGGGCCGGTGCCTTCACAGACAATCAGTTGTGTGGAGGTACTTTGACTTTTATTCATCAAGATAGGCAAATTATGTCCCAGGAAGGTGGGGGGGTTCTTCCCTTCACACATCCCCTTAGCTTCTCCCCCACCCCCCGGCCCCCCATCCAGTCAGATCTAAGTGACTCAGTCACAAACTGTGACCCGTCTTCTGCCAGGTACCTAGAACACTCAAATTCAGAGACAGAAAGTAGAATGATGACTGCCACGGGCTGGGGGCTGTGGACAGAAATGCAGATGCATCGTTTAAGAGATGTGGAGTTTCAGCTTTGCGAGATGAACATTTGGGGTGGGTGAGCTGGTTGGTTGCAGGAAACAGGAAAGTGGTCAGTATTACTGGGCCACACTCTTGAAAATGGCACATGGGAAGTGCCGAGTTAGGTGTAATTGACAACAACAACAACGGTAAAGTGACTTAAGGACAGCCTGGTCTCTATATAGTGAGTTCCAGCTAACCAGTGTTACATAGTGGGCACCTACTTCAAAGACAAAGTAGAATTAGAGGTGGAGTCGATATCTCAGCTGGTAGTGCTTGGTTATCATGCAGCTTTGGACCAGTTTCAGCCCTACATGCACTGGGTGTGAAAGCTAACACTTAGGATTTCTCACTTGGGAGGTGGAGGCAGGAGAATGAAGGGTTATCTCTCTCGGATACATAGTGAGTTCAAAGTCAGACTGGAATTTAAGAGATCCTGTCTTAAAAACAAAGCAAGCGAGCAAACAAACAACAACAACGAAAAGAATAAAAGTAATAAAAATATCGACTGAAAAGCTTTGAGCTTTATTAAAGATACTCAGCAAATTTAGAAAGCCCAAAGAGTTCGAAGTATGACAAATGTAGAGACAGTGTGGCAAAACACTGAGCAGAGACTGAGGGAAACACATGTTTCCTTCAAAAGCACAAAGTGGCGTATAATTGAGCAGTGGGTGACTATGATGAACTGAAGTCCTTAAACTTCAAGAGAGCAGAAGAAAAATGTCATAAAAGCTAGACTTTCATAAAACCAGTACACATGTTAACAAACTAAAATTAGCGTGAAGCAGCAGTCGCAGAACACGCAAGGAACGAACAGATCGAGAGAAAAACAATCATGAAGAGCGAGAAATGAGAGGCAAAAAGAAACAGTACATTCAATGGGGAAAACAATATAAGGTGGCAGAAATAAATCCAGGTACACCAGGAGATATAATAAGTATAAATGGACTAGCTGCACAAGCTAAAAGACAGAGACTACCCCTTGAAAACTTTTATTATGAAAATAAGTTCAGGTGTATAGAACATGGGAAATGCATAAACAACATGGATATTTCTGCCCTATAGAGTCATGTTTACCTCATATACGAATGTTTGATGAGGAGGCTATTAAGGTCTATTTTACATAATATATGCTACACAACGAAATACTAGTCACATGCTAATAAGAGCATACAGGGCTTATTTGGGGCATGAGACAGAGCTAGGCTCCCAGTCACTTTTAATCTTGTGATTTATGTGTGTAACTAATTTATTCTCTCAATGAGGTCCTAGCAAGGTGTGAAGCGGGTCGTTTTCTGGTTATTGTATTTCTAAATATTTCTTGCATAAACAAATAATGCTATCAGCAAATGGTTCAGTGCAACGCTTTGCGGTTTGATAAACACTGAATGGAGAATAGCTTTTATTTATGACAGTTACTGAACGCATTCAGCAGAGTGGCACGAAATAAGCAAACAATAATTGCCAGTTTATTATATTTATAATTGTTATTTATGAACTGTCACAAGGCTTGGCACATATCACTAACCCGTAAACATTGTGTTTGTAAGAATAATAAGTACTTTATTATATTCAGGCTCAGTAGAGCCTGGCACCACACGTGCGGGAAGAAAGTGGAAGTTTATTCTTGTTAATTATTATTATTAAGTAAAGCACTTAACAACAGTTCTCCCTGCAGGCGCCTACAGAACAGTCTCACTGGAGACCGCCCCTCCTCCCAAGCCTCGAGAGACCACGCCCCCTGCCGCGGAAGCTCCGCCCTCTGCCGACTCGGCTAGCCCGTGCCTGCGCAGTGGCCCAGAAAACCGTGCGCATGCGCAATGTCCCCTTTGCCGCTGAAGCCTCTGGCCGCTGCCGGAGCCCGGCAGCTGCTCCGCGCGTGCGCACGTGCGTACGTGCGTCGGGGCGTGCGTGCGTACGTACGTGCGTGCCGTGAGCTCGCCCGGCACCGCGGCCTCGCCCTCCGCCCCTGTGCCCCACCGCCCAGGCCGCCGCCCCCCGCCCGCTCCGCCACCCCCGACGGGGAGGACCATGGCGAAGGTGGAGCAGGTCCTGAGCCTCGAGCCACAGCACGAGCTCAAGTTCCGAGGTAAGCGGCCGGCCGGTCAGGAGCTGTCACTCAGCGGCCGGCGCCGGAAGGGACGCGCCCTGAGGGCAGGACACTGTCCGCCTGAGGCCCGCATGCACCAGGCGCCTAATGCATGCATGTGGAGTCAGTGCATGGAATCAGCCTGACTACTCTTCTCGTCAACTTCCCCGGGGCAGCGAGCTGTCGGGGCTACAGTCCAGGAAGCCTGTGCACACACACTTTCTGTGCAGTACACTTTCTGTATACATTTGTGTGGACAGGTGCACTTTACAGGTGATCAGAAAGGTTCATTTATGCACATATGTATGCACACTATATGCATGTTATAGATAGTGTGTATACGTAAACATACGTACATGTATACGTATATACACACAAGTGTGTATGTGTATATATGTATGATATATGTTTCCATTCACTAATTTTAAGGGCCAGGAGGTAACAGGGTCTATGCCCAACCTGTTCCTTGCTTCGTTGCATGTTTTGAGTCATTTAACTGGACACTGGAGGCCTATAAAACTCAACAACCAGTGAGCAAGATGGCAGCAGGCGGTGGTAAGCACTAGGAAGGAGAAGATGAAGCTGAACTCTATGGAGGTGTACTTTAGGTTGGCTGATATGGTCCTCTGTGTATTGTCTACGTGTACCCCACAGCAGGTGCTCACGATTTTGGGTGGCTGAGAGTCACCTGTTTCTCTGCCGTTGGGACGTAGTGTAGGATCACAGTTCTTACCTGGTTGTCACGTTTGAGTTCTGATTTCAGACATTCAGACACTTAACCGCTGTACCCACAGATTCTCAGAAGATGCGTCAGAGCTGTGGCTGTTCACCTTGCCTTCCAGGTTCCGAGTGTGCAGTGACTCTTACAAGGAAGCAAAGGCCGTCTGGTTAACCCGAGAACAAAAACCTCAGGCAGCCTACCACGGGGCTATAGAGCTGCTTCACCAGATTAAGGCGCTTGCTGCCAAGGCTGAGGACTTTAGTTCAGTCCCTGAGACCCACATGGTCCAAAGAGAGAACCGACTTCTGCATGTTGTCCTCTGACCCCGACAGGTGCAGCTTGGCACACTTGGGAACAAACACACAGACACATGCACAGAAGTTTTTATGTAAAAGTATTGTCATCACCAGAGGTTCCCACACTTACTGGGATCCCACTTGGTAGTGGTGAGAAAGTGGTGTTCGTTTCGAAGCGACTATTTTGGAATTTTGAATTCTAGTCCTTTTCCAGGTTACCGTGTCGGGTGATGGTGTGCAGGGCGGCACAGCAGTGAACCGCCATCCGGTTCCAACTGTAGCTCTGGATATTTCCTGTGTTTGTACCCTGTCGTGTCTACAGAGTGTCCATCTCACATGTGCGAAAACTCTTTGGCGTGTGTTTTTATTTATTTTGCGTTAATGTATTGTGTATGGGGGGGGTATGTGTACCACAGTGAGTGTGTGGCGGTCAGAAGACAACTTGCAGGAGTCATTTCTGCCCTTCCATCATGGGGGTGCCAGGGATTGATCTTAGATCTCCCGTCTTACACAACAGTGCCTTTGCCTCCTGAGCTGTCACACTGGCCTTCTCTTTTTGAGATACCTAGTTCTCACATTCTGAGGTCAGCTCAGGCTGACCTCAGTCTTGAGACTATCTTCCCGTCTTTTCGTCCCCAGTGCTGGTATTACTGGTTCAACACATTAGAATAGCGTATTGTTATTGAATGGGCTTTGTGCTATAGGGTTCTGTGCGCCTGCAGGCTGATGTAAGCCTGGAGCATGTTGAGGTCCGCTGTGATGTTCAGAAAGGCCAAGGAGATTGAATGTACTTTTACATAAACATAGTTTCAACTTAGGAAGGGGTTGTCAGGATGTAACTTTATTGAGGGACAGCTTTGACTTTCTGTGATATTCTCAGTGGCTTCTCTGGAGGAGGAGACTGGGAAAGGAAGACTGTAGCCAAAGTGACTTTACTGGGGTTGCCTTGAAGCTCTTCTCTGTGACGTGACACATTTATCCCATTGGTCCCCCTCCGTGTGTCAGAACCCAGGAAAATCCAAATCCAGTTGGTTGCTCTTGCCTGCTGTTCTCAGACACCCACTTGTCCTTTGCATCCAGGGGAAAAGGGAGCAGATGAGGTGACCTGGACTAGAGAGTGTGGGAAAGAACTTCCCAGAGCGTGGGAGGTCAGATCGTGGCAGAGTGTCACTGAATCTGCTTACATAGGTCCAATGGCAGCAAGGGAGAAGTGGGTAGGAGTGTTCAGGCATGGCCTGTAGTGTGCATAGAGGTCCAAAAGCTGGCGTACTTGCTTCTTGCGGATGCTGTGGGTAGGAGGTGCGGGCAGAGTAGAGGACCAGACTGGCTAGTACATGAGAGTCAGGTCTACACACACTAGGCGTGATGACTTGACTGACCTTCCTCAGGTTGATGCCCTGAAGCCCCCTCACACTACTGTCTCTGAAGGAGGAGACACTGGGGCTCCAGCTCTTCCAGGTCAGCGTGTGTGACCTTGCCTGCCGTTTGCTCTCTTACCTTTGGGTTGGTGGTAGTGCTAAGAAGGTGACACTTCTCCAGCCAACATCACTGGTTGCCAAAGAGATAGTCCAGAGGTTTGGTACCCAAATGTCCTCACTCTGGAAGAGTCATCCAAGGGTGTGTGGAAACTTGATGGAGATCCTGTGAGTGCCAGCCATGTGTTAGCGTAGCCCCTTGCCTGGCAGATGAAGTCTCACTAAGCCTTCCAGGTTGGTGTGGAGTGAGTGGTTTTCCTGCCATAGCTCCCTGGTGCTGGGATTAAATGTGGCACCACCAAGCCCAGCTGGAGTGTTCAGTTTCTTGGTTTGTTTGCTTTAAGCTGAGTGCTGAGACAGTACAATGAGAGGCCCAGGAAATTGGCTGATTGTGTTAAGGGTGTTCATTTCAGGGTTCCTTCAGGTTTAACTGGTCTCTTTCATGATTTCGAGACTAATGACTCTGGTTTCTGAGGTTCATCTAATTGAATTACTCTTATGAGCTAATCAAAGTACTCATCATCCAGGGAATCATGGGTCTTTTACTGCAGTTGAAGATGATGCTATGGGATTTTGTATTTGTCATAATCTTGGGAATTTTGTGTGGTGTGTTAAGTTTGAACGTGTTATAATCTGGACGTGGTGGTGACATACGCCTGTGAAGTAAGTACCAGGAGATCGTGAATTCAAGATCAGATTGCACTACATCTCAAGGTAACATAAAAATAAAATAAAACCAAACACAAAAATGGCTGAAGTGTGATATAGGTCACTGGTAGCGGGCTCTTGGTTTGATCCCTAGCAACACACACATCCCGCATGTGCACACATATGTACACGTACACGTTTGTACACACAGCTGCATATCCACACACAAGTACACACATGCAGTACACATACATACACATGCATGTACACACATATGTACACACGCACGCATACACACAGTTACAGAAGAAAACATTCCACGGGTTCCTATGCTTTGTTCAGTTTTGTGGTCCATGCTACATTGCACTGCAGTAAACACCCAGAGGAGAAAGGCCAATGGAAAGACACAGAGTGTGGGAGTTTCCTGGACTCCTGATCTTCATGAGCTATCTTTATGGAGTCAGAATAGAAATTCCTTCAGAGGAGGGCACTTTCTGAGAGAGTAAGTTTGTGGAAGGAGTGTTCCCTTCTCTTTTCTTTGTCTACGCCCTGTGGGGTGTGACTGCTTCTTACATCCTCCTGGGAGCTCTGATTTGTGTCTGCCTCTGACCTCAAAGGTTTGTCTTTCCTTTCTCTCCTGTCAGATCTCCTCTGTGGTGTGTGGTGTCTTGTATATTTTGGGACATTGTCCAGGAATCAACACCCCCACCCCAATTTCTCGTGAAGTCATAGCTGGAAATGATAGCTAAGCACCTCACTGGGTTGAGGTACAAACCTGTTGTGGGCTTGAGGCCTCCTCACCTTGTTCTGGCAAAAGCTGGTTCAAAGCCAGTGGCACTTGGGAAGTCAGAAACAGCATAAGTACCTGGGTAGGGGTACTCACTTGAGCACTTCAAGTTTGTGGGTAGACACTGTCTTTTGTATGGAGAGAAGAGGCTTAGACTAGGTTCAGGTTGTCGGGTTGGTGTGCTACAAGCTTGGTGGGAAGAAACTAGGAGCAGTCTCTCTACCAGAGGCTCTAGTCCTCATCGGCAGTAATTACCTTTCCGCTGCTTGCTCAGTGGGTCAGAGCTCTGGTTTCCGTAACATTTCAGGATCCTGTTGGCAGACTGTGCTTTACAGCACAACAAAATGTCAGCAGCGTGCTTAAGGTTCTTTATGGCCATGGTTTAAATCCATCCTGGATAGATCATCTTCATGTATTTAATTATTAACCAGCTTGCTCATCAAAAAAGCAAGTGGCATTAAGTTTACTGGGCTCGAGACAAACTTAAATCTTCATTGACAGTACTATTTACTTCTGAAACCTTATCCCTAGGAGAAAAATGAACTAGAAGGTAACTTTCTCTTCTTATCTTCTTCCTTTTCTTAAAAACGTTTATGCAGCCCTTGGCCTTGTACTTGGAAGTCAGGCTGGTTTTCTGTGAGGGCTTGTGTCAGGCAGCCAGGCAATACTTTGGTAACTTTTCATCCCTGTGTTGACTTATCGAAGTAATTAGTCCGACTCTTATGTGGCATTAACACCATCTTTTATTATTATGCTTTCCCCCACAGAGATGTATTTTGTGCTTGCAGTCTTAGGCTAAGTAGTTGGAAATGAGGGGTGTAACAAGGGAATAAGTTCCAGAGAATGTTAGAACTAGAAACTTCAGTTTTAAGATGAAGAACTTCCTCCCAGACTGTTCCATCTGTCTCTTCATTTGGGAAAACTTTGCCATCTGAGGCTGACCTGGCCTTGAAGGAGCACTGCTGTCTGCGAGATGACAGAAGATGAACACAGACGAGCCTTCCATTAGTCAGGATGAGCTTGCCGTGGAGTCTTTCATAAAATAAGAGCCTTGAATTGTACTAAAACAAGGGTGCATTATGGTGCCGGCGTGTCTCGTTTTCTGTCATTTAAGGGCCTTCCAGGCCCACGCACAGTCAGCACATCACACCCAGAGAGCTTTGGCCTTGTTCACTGGTTCTTTGAAGCCTTTACCTGGGGACCCGGGCAGCTCTGCCTCAGAAATGAGAGAGACTCAGAGAGCCTTGCTCATTGAACTTGATGGTCATTCCAAGATTATCTTTAAAATAATGGTGTGGTAATAAAATACCTCTTCAAATTTCTATCTTTCAAAATGCTAAATGCATTCTTTTAAGCAGAAGCTGATGTTAACTGGAAACAGGCCCTCGTGGGTACTTTGGGGTTCCTTCCATGCGTGGGTGGGGTGTCTGGAGTCTTATAAGAAATTTTTTATTATTTATAGATAATATTAAAAGTACACATTCACTGTTTAAAATTGGTTGTCTAAAAGGATATTAATACATGTCTCCCCCACCCCTACTGCTGCTAGTTACTTAGTGCTGGGTCACACAGTTTCACTCTCTGTAGAGTGAGGCGGAAGGTTTACAGCTATGAAGGAATGGCCACCAGGGTAATTTCTTTTATTTTGAAGGTCTTACCATGTTTAATTTTTAAAAACATTTATTTATTTTTATGTGGTGTTTGCCTGCATGTATATCTGTGTGAGCGTGTCAGATTCTTTGGAACTGGAGTTTCAGAACAGTTGTGAGCTGCCATGTGGGTGCTGGGAATTGAGCCGGGGTTCTCTGGAAGACTAAGCAGTGCTCTTAACTGCTGAGCTACCTCTCTAGCCCTGATATTTTTAAAAATTTTATGCACAGTACTTGAATGCTTTCCTTCACTGGGTAGCCTTGAATAATCTATTAAAGATAGATTGCTTGCTTGGTTCAATTTAAGGAAGCCTGTGTCCTTTGAGGACTAACGGGAGCATGGCATTTGAGTACTGATCCGTCCTGCCTGGGTTTTCACTAAGAGCAAGAACCCCTTTCAGATTTCTGAAATGACTCCAGCACAGTGGCTAGGGACCTGTTACTCCTTCAGGTGTAATTTCCTAATGTTAGTTCATCTTTTGACCCAGTAGCGGCTAGTATGTGTACTGACCCTTGTGAAGATCAGCCCATCCTGTCTGGGTCTGTGGCATTTATAACTGCCTCCCCAGAAACCCTGGACAAGAGCAGGCTGTGTTCCAACCACCTTTTGAGTGTCAGCAGAGCCCATGAATGATAGAGGTTTCCTCAGCTTGCAGAAACTGACAAAGTGTGAATCAGGAGAGGTGATCACCCAGAAGGCACTATCTAAGATAAAGGGCCCTTCCAGGTGCAGCACACTCTTTCCCACTCTTTCCCTTAGCCTTCCTGAGTAAACCCTCAGCAGAGAAGAAGGGCAGGGTAGTTATCTGGTGACTAATGGCATCCCTTTTATGGGTTCTGTATGCTGTGTGCCCAGAATGACAACATGAAGCTGGTGGTGAGTTGAGGGCAGCTTGAGGTCACACACGTGATGGAATTTATCCAGTCTTGGTACTTGGACATTCTTCCTTTGAAGCATTCATGCCCTTGGTACCCCATTCTCCTTGACCCCATCTCTTCCTGCTAGCTCACTGAGTGGCACTCACATCTGTGCTGAGCAGCCTAGAGAGGCAGTGACTGCCGTGGCCCCCTCTACCCTGTTCCCTCTGTGGTAGGCTTGTTTTGCTCTGGCTGACTAATAGCCTCTTAACAGATCTTCCAGTCTCAGTCCTGTCTTTCTCCACAACTGTCAGAAATGCAAATCTGATCATATCTTGCTTAAGTTTGTTAATGTTGGCTGGTGGCCAGTAAAGATTGGATCCTTTAACAGATGAAGTATGGCTGTCACTTCCCATCTGATCAGTGTCCTCTCTCTTCCAGCCTGTGCTCTCCTTGGCCATAGGACTTCTACACAGACCATCACCTCTGCTTTCCTGCTTAATTATGAGTCAGTCTCTCTCTCTCTCTCTCTCTCTCTCTCTCTCTCTCTCTCTCTCTCTCTCCCCCT
>NW_021604638.1:1146266-1153958 GCF_004785775.1 Grammomys surdaster | reverse complement strand
TCTCTGTCCCCCTCTCTCCTTGTGTCACATGTGCCCGCCATCCCTCCCTCCCTCCTTCCCTCCCTCCCTTGCTCTCTCACTCTCTCTTGTCCTCTCTCTCTCTCTCCCTCTCTCTTGCTCTCACACTTGCTCGGTCTCGCTCTCGCTCTCTCATATTTAGTGCTCTAGTAGGAGGCTTCACACTTGACCCTGTTTGTTTTCCTTGGTGTCCCATGTTAGTTGGGGCCTGTCTCTTTCCTCCTCAAGCCTTGTACTTGGCACAGTGCTCAGCGGTGCTGCTGTGTGCAACCCATTGACTGGGCACAGTGTATTCAGCCCAGGGCTTCTTGCTCCTTGATTCTTCCCCAGGCCTCTCCTCTCCTGTCTCCAGTCTCCTCCATCCTTGTGTCAGATGTACCTGTGATGCCCTTCCCTGAAGAGAGCCTCCTCCCTCCATCCTCACTTGGCTAGTCATTCTTTACAGCAGCTAAGGATACAGAAAGTCTGACACATAGCTTCATGTCTTCGCTTTGCCTTTGCATCCCTCTCTTTACCCCACTGTGGACCCCCTCCATTACCAGGTTTCTTCCTGTGATGCCTGCCTGACTTGTCCTTGGCTCTCTTGGAGACTTGCTGGCCTCTTCTGGCCTTTGTTTCCATTTATCAGGATTCTGGCCTTAGGCTTCTCTTATCCTGCTCTTTCAGCCATGTTTCCACAAAGCGTCCTGACTGCTCTGGCCACAGGAAGTTCCTTGGCTCTTTTGACTGGCTTGAGCTCCTGCCAACCTGGCTGTAATGGAAACTGTAGACTCAGCCCGCCCTGCCTTCCTTGGTGATTCTGACCCCTGAATGTAATCCTGTGTCTTGGGAATGTTCTCATGTCCAGTTAGGCAAACGTCCTCAATCCCCTTTCCCTTACTCTTATACCTGTGGGATCATTTAAATCAGTAACGTGCCAGCACACACCCTTCGGAATGTAGTACTGTGTTCTCAGTCTTTCTGCTTCTATCATACTTTGAACTGCTGTTTATACAGTTGACAGAGTCTCATTTCTTTAGTGCTGGGGCCTGACAGGATCCCATGAATGTTAGGCATGTACCTACTGTAGAGCTCCATCCCCAGCCTTCCTTTGTAAGGGAAGGGAACTTTTTATTTTAAGACAGGTGTCTTTAAGCTGCCTAGGCAGGCTTTGAGCTTTTTCTGCTCCTACCTCAGCTTTCTAGGTTGGCTGGTATTACAGGCCTGTGACACCAGGGCTGGCTCAGAAAATCCTTCTTGATTGAAACATGACCTTGAGAATTCTCTATTTAAAAACATTCATTGGCTCCTTCAAGTTGGGAGAATAATGTAGCTTAGTTTGAAGAGCTTATAATAGACCTCGAGACTCAGGCTCATGTCACACTTGAACTTTAGAGATAGACCATATTGGTCTCAGTCACAGTCTTAGTTCCCAGTGGGCTCCTCCAAGCCAGCAGACCAGTTGCTCTATCTCTAGCTGTCTTCGTGGGAGGCAGTAGTGTTCATCTCTCTAGCCTGAGAGTCCAACCCAGAGCCTGGATCATCAGTTCGCCAGTTCCTGCTGCCTGTAGCATGCCTCTGCTCCTATGGAGGAAACCCTGGGGAATCCTTGTTTTTTATGGAACTCATCTTCCAGTGAGGAAAATTGGACTCTGGTGTCAGCTGGAGGTGAATGCTGAGTGAAGACGGGCATGATTTAAATGATTTGATAAAAGTTTTGTTCTTATCTTTTTATGTATTTTACTTATTTTTATTTGTGTGTTTTATTGTAAAAATTTAAAAATATTTTTGTTTTATTTTTACATTTTAAGATATTTAAAAGATTAAAAAGATTTAAAATATTTAAAAGGTTCTGGGGATGGAACTTGGGCCCTTCCTTGTCCATGCTTGGCACATGGATTTTCATTAAGCTGTATCCTCACTCCTGGGCTCCATTTTAAATAGGGCATTGGGGAAGCCACTTCACTGAAGTTGGTGATATTTGAGCTGAAAGGTTGACCTATATACAACTTGTGTAAACCTGAGATATTTGGGGGAAGATATTCTAGACCCTGGGAATGGCAAATGCAGAGTAAGTGGCTGTGAGGACCTGAGGTCAAGGAATAGCAGCAATCTTCTGCCTTGAATGACAGAGGGATAAGGTGAGCTTTTAAGGGCACAGACAAGAAGACTGCTGGAGAGGTGACATTGCACTGTGATGGATACAAGGAAGATTTGGAGGGATTTGCTTTTAAAATGGCCTGGCTGTTATATCTGGTGATTTGTACTAGGTATGGGAGCTCTGTGTCGATATGGGTTTCAGGACAAGAGAGACAGGTAGCAGCAATGAAAGGGGAGAGGTACTCGGGTTCTTACTGTCTTCAGGGTGGAGCCCTCAGAACCTGCTGATGACCAGGTGATAGAAACTAAGGTAACTAACATGGGGAGGGGCAGCATGGGAGGGAAGAGTGGGTCTCAGGCAGGTTGGGTAGGTGTGGCAAGTACAAATGTAAAGAAAGAAATATGACTGGAGACATGGGAAATGGATAGTGGGCTGGGAAGCCTAGAAGCCAGGGCCAGGCTGCACACACAGAAGTTAGCAGTCTGTTAAAGCACAATAGAAAGGAATAATCTCTCCTGGCTGGAGGGATTCCCTAACCCTTTCTAAAATAGAAGGTGTTTGAGCAGAGTCTTGAAGAATGAACATACTTCCCAAAGCAGAGGTGGGCCCTGGAATGGCTACTTAGGTTCTAACAGGGAAACCAGACCAGAATCCACCTTAACCAACTAGCTACATGCTACCCTTTCTCCCATTGGTGAAATGAGAAAGCCAGTTGAGCACAGAGAGACACAGGAGGCCAGCCATGGCCTCCATGGGCTGTGTTGGCTGTAACGTGGGGGGAGTCTTGTAGCCTTGGAGACTACCATGAGCCATTATTTGTATTGCAGCAGCTGCAACCAAGAGAAGTTGGGGCCCTTGCTTTAGGATCACTCCAGCCGGAGTTGGGTCTCCGTCAGCTGGTGCCTCTGTGCTCTCAGACTGTGTTTATGGGAAATGGCTTGCTCTGAATGGTCACAGTGACCATGGGTTTTGGTCTTTTATGTAGAGAAAATTACTAGATGTTTGTTAGTAGACGGGGTAAAAATTATGCACAGGAAAATTTGTTTTTTTAATATCTTTTGGGAATGGATGTCTAAAACTGAGCTTGCATTGGGCCTGTCCTGCCTGGGTGTCCTAAGGAAGTGTAAGAGCTGTGCTGTAGACTATCACAGCAATTCTGTCTCTGTGTTTCTTTGTCTCTATCTGTCTGCCTGTATGCCCCCCCTCCCCCCCCCCCCTCTCTCTCTCTCTCTTTCTCTCTCTCTGTAAGTGTATGGGTGTGATTTGTAGCCAAGGCTGGCTTAGAATTCATAGCAATTCTTTTGCCTCAGCCTCCCAAGTGCTGCAATTTCAGGAGTGACCCACCACAGTGATCTGAGCACTGTCTGTCATTAGGTAAGTGAGGGTATCTCCTGTGCTGATATCAACCTCTATCAAAGTTGGAAGTTAGATTCTCCTTGAATTACTGAGACCACTGCTGTGCTGAACATGTTCTAAGCAGGAACTTTGATTTTTATAAATTATATTACAATGACTGTTGCCATAAGATTAGGACAATATTTTTGTACCCACATGATGTTCTGGGCATGAGCCTTTTTGCAGAAGTATGCCACAGTCTGGACACAGGCGCTTTCTTTATGTAGAAAACATAGGAAAAGCCAGATAATTGAGTAAGTTCCAGACATATTATAGCTACATGTTAGTGATGCTAACTTCAGTTTAAACCTTTCTGTAGTGAGGTGAGTGAAGCTGAGTAATTTAGGTGTCTTTACTTCTTGGCTGCCAGCCCACACTTCCTTCTTTTCCTCACTCACCAGATGAGTTTAGTGTGGTCTCTTTCTGTGTTTTGTGTATTAGCTAGCTGTGATCTATGTGTTCCTCAACATGCTTTTCAGACATAGTTGAGATACAGATACAGGTCACTCTTTCAGATGGCTGTGTTATATTCCTTCAGCCAGATGGAGTACATATGTTGCACACGAGGATTCTCTAGACTAGTCTCAACTCCTTTGTTTCCTGGGCCACCCCTCCTGCTTGACACCTTGTGTTCTCTAGGTAGCTGTGAGTCTGATCTCAGATCATTAAAGCTAAGAGAGTGCTGGCTGCACTCCAGTTTCTCTACCTGTGGAGGACCTAGGGGCAGGTGGTTTAAGGAGCCAGGAAGCTGGGACTCAGGTGAGCCTCCAGTAGGGGGTTGTTATCTACTTGTGCCAAGTTGGCCCTAGGTCCCTTTGATGGCCCTGTCAGTGACAGCTCTGGGTGTTGATTCCTCCACTGTAATAATGGGTGTGACATGGCTTGGCAGCTTCTTCTCTCCTGAGGATATTGGAGAGGGTACTTTATTAGTTTAGAATACTTTGGGTCTAAAATTTCTTTGAAACAATTTTATCTATATGTAGGGTTCTTTATATGACTATTTCAAAATAAAAGCCATAGGATTGGGCTTCAGCTTGTGCTGTTTCAAACATAGTGTATGCAATACTTTGGTGGGTTTTGTTCCTTTTTTTTTTTCAACAGATTTTCTACATAGCCTTGAGTGTCTTAGATTAGACAGGCCTTGAATTCAGATCCACCTAGAGCCAGAATTCCTTACCAGTTCTTACACCTTCTACTCAAGCTACCTCTTGCAAGCCTACCAGTTCTACTACAGGGACCCCTCCTGCCAGGAGCCTAGCCACTCATTTCATCAAGGGCAAAGTTCATCTGCACCAGGCCTCCTGGGTCACCCAGGATGCCACGGAGGCTGACTACCGTCTACACAAGGTGGGCATAGTCTTCCACAGCCAACACACCCTGCTTGACATTGCCAGGTGCCTCAGCCAGACCCAGGCTGTCCAGGACTGTACAGGACATCTGCCTCCAGGCCAGGCCTGGCTGTCAGGGACGCTGTTTGAGCTCCTGAGCTCCCAGGTCCCAGATGACTCCTGGTGGCACTGGGGTTCAGCATGGACGAACTCAGTCTGCTGCGCCTGCAAGGTCACATCCAACAGCAGCCTGGGGTGGCACCCTGTCTAGTCCAGGAGTTGTTCCTTGGGGATATCCACACTGACTGGGCAGAGAGACAGCACTACCGTCCCAATGGCCACCAGTGCCCCCTGCAAAGTGCTCTGGGAGGATGGAGCTCTGTGGAGAGGCTCCGGTGCCCGGCCCAGCAGGTCCTATAGTCTGGTCCTGCTAAGGGTCTGATCTACTCACCGCCCTCACCTCTGGGCAGCTAACCCCAGGACATTAGCACATTCAGTCACCTCTGCTTGAGCCTTCTAGTCTCAGCTTCTGCAAGGCTAGGTGAATTTTGTAGAGAATAACATAGTTCATCCTCCCTAGCCTAGTCATGCATCTCCTGGGTTTGGTCTTCATGATTCTTGCAACACCCCGTCCCCGTCCCTATCCCCGTCCCCGTACCCCCCCAGGGCACAATGGCTCAGGCAGGTTTCTTCCTGTTTGGTCCTGTTTACCTGGTCCCTCTATTTCCCACTCTGCACATCTCCTAACACCCAGCATACCCCACTGTTAGGGAGCCCAGCCTGTTGCCTGTCACCTCCTCACTTGGGCACTAAGCATTTCCTCAGGGGAGTTCTGTGGCACCACCCAGCATGGGGTCTGGCACCTGGATAAAGGCAGCATAGCACTGGCACATGTGTTGGAAACACTCCGCTGGGGCTGTGGTACTCTCTTAGTGACATCCTTCAGGAGCCCAGGGGGCCCATTGGTGACCAGGGGACAAAGCACTGATGTGTGTGTGCACACATGCTCATGTTCTAGGGTGTTGCATCAAGCTCCACACACATTCCGGAGTTAGTATCATGAACAGAGGTGGAGCTGGGAGCTGGGCAGGAACTCTGATGACTGAAGCTAAGTGGAGCCAAAGGTGAGGAGGGGCTAGGACTCTGGATTAGGACCTTGGCCTCTGTGAACATGTGGGTCCCCGTGAGGCCTGTGGTCCTCATTTCTCCTCCTTCCTTTGCTTCTTTCTTTTGTTTTGTTGCTGTTGTTGTTTGAGACCGGGTTTCTCTGTGTGGCCTCGGTTGTTCTGGAACTCACTCTGTAGACCAGGCTGTCCATGAACTGAGAAATCTGCCTGCCTCTGCCTCTGCTGCAATTAAAGATATGTGGTACCGCTGCCCAGCTGCACCACTTTGGTTCTGTTTCCAAAGCATTGAGTTAATGTGTGAACTAATGTAAGAGGTAGATTTAGGAAAACCAACTGGAGAGTTGATGGTTGTTGAAGAGCTGACCCTCAGTGAACGTTCTGTCTGACCTCCTGGTATCTCTCCACAGGCTCCTTCATCCTTCATCATGTCCCACTCAGGAGCCCAGGCTGACCTCCAGCTCTGCATCCTTGTCCCTCAGCCTCCTCTGAACAGACAAGTGCACTAAGCCTGCTCTTTGTTTTTGAGGGAAGGAAACTTCAGAAACTGAAGAGCTCTGACAATAGCAGTTTTGATAAAGACTCTTTCATGAGAACAACACACACATGAAAGAAAGGACTTCATATAGTAGCACACACAGCAGCATAGAAAACGTAAGGCTGGTCTGTCATTCATCCAGCCCTCCTGCTATAGGTGGTACCTTGATCAAGGCCTAGATGTGACGATGGGCGGGCCAGTCTATGGAAACAGAAGCAAACATGCAGAATAGGTCATGTAGGAAGAAAGGTAAGGGCGAGCCACACTCCAGGGGAGAAGTGGGAAAGAGCCTAGCCTAGAGGTCCTTGGCCTGGCCCTCCTTTCCAGCCTTGGAGTCCTGCTGGCTCTCCTCTTCCAGCCTTGGGATCCTCTGCCTGGCTCCCCTCTTCGAGCTTTTGGGTCCTATACCTGGCCCCCCTCTTATAGCCTTGAGTCCTCTACCTGGCTCCCTCTTTCAGCCTTGGGGTACTGCTGGTCCTCCTCTTCCAGCCTTGGGTCCTCAGCCTGGTCCTCCATCAATCCTTGAGGTCCTCAAACTGGCCCTCCCTTCCAGCCTTGGGGTCGCCTGCCTGGCCCCCCTCTTCAAGCTTTGGAGTTCTGCATGGCCCTCCCTTCCAGCCTTGGGGTCCTGCTGGTCCTCCTCTTCCAGCTTTGGGTCTTCTGCCAGGACCTCCTCTACCAGCCTTGGGTCCTCTGCCTGGCCCTCCTCTTCCAGCCTTGGGTCTTCTGCCAGGTCCTCCTATTCCAGCCTTGGGGTCCTGCTGGTCCTCCTCTCCCGGCCTTGGGTCCTCTGTCTGGCCCTCCTCTTCCAGCCTTGGGTCCTCTGCCTGGTCCACCTCTTCCAGCCTTGGGTCCTCTGCATGGCCCTCCCCTTCCAGCCTTGGGGTCCTGCTGGCCTTCATCTTTAAGCCTTGGGTCCTTTGCCTGCCCCCCCTCTTCCAGCCTTGGGGTCCTGCTGGTCCTCCTCTTCCAGCCTTGGGTCCTCTCTCTGGCCCTCCTCTTCCAGGCTTGGGTCCTCTGCCTGGCCCTCTTCTTCCAGACTTGACTCCTCTGCCTGGTCCTCCTCTTTCAGCCTTGGATCCTCTGCATGGCCCTTCTCTTCCAGCCTTGGGGTCCTGCTGGTCCTCCTCTTCCAGCATTGAGTCCTCTGCCTGTCCCTCTTCTTCCAGCCTTAGGTCCTCTGCCTGGTCCTCCTCTTCCAGCCTTGGG
>NW_021604638.1:1146083-1146256 GCF_004785775.1 Grammomys surdaster | reverse complement strand
ACACTTCCAGCCTTGGGGTCCTCTGCCTGGCCCTCCCTTCCAGCCTTGGGTCCTCTGCCTGGTCCTCCTCTTCCAGCCTTGGGGTCCTCTTCCTGGCCATCCTCTTCCAGCATTGGGTCCTCTGCCTGGCCCCCCTCTTCCAGCCTTGGGGTCCTCTGCCAGGTTCTCCTATT
>NW_021604638.1:1077249-1146073 GCF_004785775.1 Grammomys surdaster | reverse complement strand
ATCTTTAAGCCTTGGGTCCTCTGTCTCTCCCTCCTCTTCCAGCCTTGAGGTCCTGCTGGTCCTCCTCTTCCAGCCTTGGGTCCTCTGTCTGTCCCTCCTTTTCCAGCCTTGGGTCCTCTGCCTGGCCCTCCTCTTTCAGCCTTGAATCCTCTGCCTGGCCATCCTATTCCAGTCTTGGGATCCTCTGCCTGGACCTCCTCTTCCAGCATTGGGTCCTCTTCCTGTCCCTCCTCTTCCAGCCTTGGGGTCTTCTGCCTGGCACTCCTCTTCCAGCCTTGGGGTCCTCTGCCTGGCTCTCCTCTTCCAGCCTTGGGTCCTTTGCTTGGCCCCCCTCTTCCAGCCTTGGGGTCCTCTGCCAGGTTCTCCTATTACAGCCTTGGAGTCCTTCTGGTCCTCCTCTCCCGACCTTGGGGTCTTCAGCCTGGCCCTCCTCTACCAGGCTTGGGTCCTCTGCCTGGCCCTCCTCTTCCAGGCTTGGGTCCTTTGCTTGGCCCTCCTCTTCCAGCCTTGGGGTCCTGCTGGCCTTCATCTTTAAGCCTTGGGACCTCTGCTTGGCCCTCCTCTTCCAGCCTTGGAGTCCTGCTGGTCCACTTCTTCTAGCCTTGGGTTCTCTGTCTGGCCATCCTCTTCCAGTCTTGGGTCCTCTGCCTGGCCCTCCTCTTCCAGCCTTGGGGTCCTGCTGGCCTTAATCTTTAAGCCTTGGGTCCTCTGTCTCTCCCTCCTCTACCAGCCTTGAGGTCCTGCTGGTCCTCCTCTTCCAGCCTGGGTCCTCTGCCTGGCCCTCCTCTTCCAGCCTTGGATCCTCTGCCTGGCCCTCCTCTTCCAGCCTTGGAGTCCTCTGCCTGACCCTCCTCTTGCAGCCTTGGGGTACTCTACCTGGACCCCCTCTTCCAGCCTTGGGGTCCTCTGCCTGGCCAACCTCTACCAGCCTTGGGGTCCACTGCCTGGCCCTCCCCTTCCAGCCTTGGGGTCATCTGCCTGGCCCTCCTCTTCCAGCTTGGGTCCTCTGCCTGGCCCTCCACTTCCAGCCTTGGGGTCCTCTGCCTGGCCCTCCACTTCCAGCCTTGGGGTCATCTGCCTGGCCCTCCTCTTCCAGACTTGGGTCCTCTGCCTGGCCCTCCTCTTCCAGCCTTGGAGTCCTCTGCCAGGTTCTCCTATTATAGCCTTGGGGTCCTTCTGGTCCTACTCTCCCGCCCTTGGGGTCTTCAGCCTGGCCCTCCTCTTCCAGGCTTGGGTTCTCTGCCTGGTCCTCCTCTTCCAGCCTTGGGTCCTTTGCTTGGCCCTCCTCTTCCAGCCTTGGGGTCCTCTGCCTGGCCATCCTCTCCCAGCTTTGGGGTCCTGCTGGCCTTCATCTTTAAGCCTTGGGTCCTCTGCTTGGCCCTCCTCTTCCAGCCTTGGGGTCCTGCTGGTCCTCTTCTTCTAGCCTTGGGTCCTCTGTCTGTCCCTTCTCTTCCAGCCTTGGGTCCTCTGCCTGGCCCTCCTCTTCCAGACTTGAGTCTTCTGCCTGGCCATCCTCTTCCAGTCTTGGGTCCTCTGCCTGGCCCTCCTCTTCCAGCCTTGGGGTCCTGCTGGCCTTAATCTTTAAGCCTTGGGTCCTCTGTCTCTCCCTCCTCTTCCAGCCTTGAGGTCCTGCTGGTCCTCCTCTTCCAGCCTTGGGTCCTCTGTCTGTCCCTCCTTTTCCAGCCTTGGGTCCTCTGCCTGGCCCTCCTCTTTCAGCCTTGAATCCTCTGCCTGGCCATCCTATTCCAGTCTTGGGATCCTCTGCCTGGACCTCCTCTTCCAGCATTGGGTCCTCTTCCTGTCCCTCCTCTTCCAGCCTTGGGGTCCTGTGCCTGTCCCTCCTCTTCCAGCCTTGGGGTCCTCTGCCTGGCACTCTTCTTCCAGCCTTGGGATCCTCTGCTTGGCCCTCCTCTTCTAGCCTTGTGGTCGTCTGCCTGGCCCACCTCTTCCAGCCTTGAGATCCACTGCCTGGCCCTCCTCTTCCAGCTTTGGGGTCCACTGCCTGGCCTCCCCTCCCAGCCTTGGTGTCATCTGCCTGGCCCTCCTCTTCCAGCCTGGGTCCTCTGCCTTGCCCTCCTCTTCCAGCCTTGGGGTCCTCTGCCTGGCCTTCCTCTTCCAGCCTTGGGGTCCTCTGCTTGGCCCTCCTCTTCCAGCCTTGGGGTCCTTTGCCTGACCTTCCTTTTGCAGCCTTGGGGTACTCTACCTGGACCCCTTCTTCAAGCCTCGGCATCCTCTACTTGGCCCTCCCTTCCAGCCTTGGGGTCCTGCTGATCCTCCTCTTCCAGCTTTGGGGTCCTCTGCCTGGCCAACCTCTACCAGCCTTGGGGTCCTGTGCCTGGCTCCCCTCTTCCAGCATTGGGTCCTCTGCCTGGCCCTCCTCTTCCAGCCTTGGGGTCCTCTACTTGGCCCTCCTCTTCCAGCCTTGGGGTCCTCTGCCTGGCCATCCTCTTCCAGCCTTGGGGTCCTCTGCCTGGCCCTCCTCTTCCAGCCTTGGGTTTTCTGCCTGGTGTCCCTCTTCTAGCTTGGGGTCCTGCTGGCCCTCCTCTTCCAGCCTTGGGTCCTCTTTCTGGCTCTCCTCTTCCAACCTTCGGGTCCTCGGCCTGGCCCTCCTCTTCCAGCCTTGGGGTCCTCTGCCTGGCCCCCCTCTTCCAGCCTTGGGGTCCTGCTGGCACTCCTCTTCCAGCTTTGGGTCCTCTGTCTGGTCCTCCTCTTCCAGCCTTGGGTCGTCTGCCTGGTCCCCCTCTTCCAGCCTTGAGGTCTTGCTGGCCCTCCTCTTCCAGCCTTGGGTCTTCTGCCTGGCCCTCCTCTTCCAGCCTTGGGGTCCTCTGCCTGGCTCTTCTCTTCCAGCCTTGGGGTCCCCTTCCTGGTCCTCGTCTTCCAGCCTTGGGGTTGTCTGCCTGGCTCCTCTTTTCCAGCCTTGGGGTCCTCTGCCTGGTCTTCCTCTTCTAGCGTTGGGGTCCTGCTGGCCCTCCTCTTCCAGTCTTGAGTCCTCTGCCTGGCATTCTTCTTCCAGCTCTGGAGTCCAATGCCTGGCCCTCCTCTTTCAGCCTTAGGGTCCTCTGCCTGGTCCTTGTCTTCCAGCCTTGGGGTCCTCTCCCTGGCCCTCCTCTTCCAGCCTTGGGGTCCTCTGCCTGGTCCTTGTCTTCCAGCCTTGGGGTCCTTTGCCTGGCCCCCCTCTTCCAGCTTTGGGGCCCTGCTGGCCCTCCCTTCCAGCCTTGGGGTTCTCTGCCTTGCCCTCCTCTTCCAGCCTTTGGGTCCTGCTGGTCCTCCTCCTCCAGGCTTTGGGTCCTCTGCCTGGCCCTCCTCTTCCAACCTTGGGGTCCTGCTGGGCTTCCTTCCAGCCTTGCTGATCTGCTGTACTGCTCCTTGAAGTGTTCTAGGTTCAGACCACCAGTGTGAGCAAGAATCCTGGGATTTGCGGTTTCTGTTGTAATTGGACAAATGTAGCCATTGTAGTCTTGTATGGAAGTCAGCCAGCAGGGCTTGGTATTCAGTAAAAACAGGTTGTAGCGGGATAAATGTAAACAGCAGATTTGACTTTTGAAGGCCTATGTCTCCCAATTTTAATATATTTTCCCATGTACATCGTCTATTGTATGGAGACCTCAAGGACTGTTTTATTGTCCCACCAGCATCCATCAAAAGCCTTTGCTTCTACCGGAAGGCTCTCTGTAGGGTTGGAGTGTATGTTTCCACTTATTGTTTGGGGGGTCGCGGAGAGGGAAGTGTTTGTAGGAGAGGAAACTGATGAAGCCTTTTGTGCAGTCTGCAGCCATACTAATAACTTAAGCTTCTGTCGGAAGGCTGAGGCCCGGTGTATTACATGTCAGGTTCGTGTGTAACTGCTGTGGTAGTACATGCAGAGTAAATTCCAAAGACTCAAAAACATACCAGGTACTAAATTACATAGGAAGGATGCATATTTATAAACGAGGATTTCATGAGTTCTAGAAGAGGAAGAGAAGGGATTTCTGTGCTCAACAGAGGGTCAGTGACTGTCCCTGTACACCTACCTGAGCCTGTGTGCATTTGAATTCAGAATCCACTGGGCAGGTGGATGCAGTATGTCAAGCACTCCTCCTCTATAAAGTACAACTTTTCTATAGGTGGGGTGGCTCATGGGAGATGGTGCAGAAAAGGGAGCCCCCAACAAAGCAGCTACCCACTGAAGTTCCTTGTCTACCCTGGGGTCTGCTGGTGGCTGGCAGGTGTCACTGTCCACCTTGGACCTGTCCGTCCTCTCTATAGTTGTGTCCTTTCCAGAATGCTGCATGGCGACTGTCACTTAGACTATGGTTTAGGTTCCCGCCATGCTTTCTGTGGATGATGTGGTTATTATGAATATTATCTCCATCTGTATTTTCCATAGTTTATTGTGTTCTCCTTCTGAAGGACTTTGTTTTGCTTCTGTGGTGGCCATTGTTGTGGTGAGGCTGTGAAAACTTCATTTACAGTATGGGAATACCAGGGTGAATGGCACCCAGTTGGGCTGAGAGTACAGCTCAGAGTTAGAGCCCTGGACTAGCATGTGCAAGCCTCCCAGTTCAAGTTTGAATAGAACCACAAAAGAAAAGGAAAAAAAAAAGAAAAAAAAAAAACCTGACAGTCTCTCAAAGTGGCTGCATAGACCATGTTCCTGCAGTGCCGGTGGAAGTCTCGTGGCCTTGATTCCCCTCACGTTTGGTTCTCAGGGTTAGATTTTAGCTACACTAGGAAGAAGTGGTGACACCTCGTTGTGTTTTCAGCTTGTGTTTTTCTGAGCCCTCCCCTGAAGCTCTTTTGTCCATTTTTAAATCAGGTGGCATGTCTCCTTGCTGTTGGGTTTCAGGAGTTCTCCATATGTTCAGCAGAGGATCCTTTATTGGGTGCATCTTTTAAATACAGCCCTCCTGGTCTGTGGCTCTTGTCCCTTCACCCTGTTGGCAATATTCCTCGGCAGGGCAGATGTTTCTGTTTTTATTTATTTGATTTTTTCTGTGTTGGGGATGGGCTCCAGGGCTTGAGTGTTAGGTACCTCTTCTTCAGAGCCCTGTCTAGCCCACAGGCTTCACATTCTAATGAGGTCAAGCTCATTACCAATTCTTTCTTGCATTCCACCTTGGTCCTTTTCCTAAAAAGTCACCCAAGTCATTTAGAGTCCCTTCCACATTACCTTCTGGGATCTTACTTAGGATCTATTTATTTATTCATTGTGAAACAGGGTGTCACTATGTAGCCTTGGGTGGCTGGAACTTGCTGTATAGATCAGGCTGGACTTGAACTCACCACTCACAGAGATCTTCCTGCCTCTGCCTCCTGAGAGCTGGGATTAAAGAGGCTGCCATCATGCCTCAGCCTCTGGGATCGCACATGTGAGCCACTGGTTTCGGCTTGAATCTCACTGTCCCTGGAGAGAACTTCAGCACCTGGAGCCTTCTCCCTTGAACTTGAAGATAGTGCTTTAAGTCTGGGCTTGTGTCCTGTGACCTGTGACACAGGACTAATCCTCTCTGTCTCCTTTTACAAATAGTCATGTTTCTTTGGGTTTTGTGTTCTTTGCTTTCTTCATCAGGTGGAATTCAGATCTTCCTTAAGTAATTTAAAATAGACGGAGAAGCAAGCCACAGGGCCTGGGGAGAGTGCAGGTGGTTTATGCCATGCTTTCCTGGATCTAATCCCTTCAGGAACAAGTGGAGGAGTTTATATTCTGTTAGTTAATGCTGTTTTATGAGCATCTTTATCAACCTTAATAAATACTTGCAGGTGCACACAGCTGTAACAAGGGGAAGAAAGAATCCATTCAGCCTGTTACATAGAAGAGAATGTTAAAACACATTGGGAATATACTCCAGGTTGGGGCTGCATCTCTGTGTTCATTCTTGCTGGGAGATGTGGAGTTTCTAATTTCACACAGACATCTGGACCAAGGGATAGACGACATGGAAAAAAGTAATTAAGGGATGTGATGTGCTCCCACTCTGGAGACACAAATCATTTTTTTTTCAATCTCTTAAAAGAAAAAAACTTAACTTTTGAAGATTTCATTTGTAAAATTGACTGTATTTTATAAGCAATGCTTAAGTTCATTGGTGATAAATATTCATGTTTGTGGAATAAAATCCCATTTTTTTACATAATGCTTTAATGGAAATGGCAGTTTTATGAAATGAAAGTGACTAGGTTTTCTGAATGATGCTCATAAGCCTTCCGTCCTTTTTATTGAGGTTTTGTGTTCTAATTCATTAGTACAGGGAAGGCAAGCACTAACACGGCTCATCTCCTGTAATTATTCAAATTGGAGTTATTTTCAATAAAATTCTTGAAGTAAATTGCCCAGAGTGGGGCGAAGAGGATTGGCCTGTTTTTGCAAAATGCCTTGATTTTTACCCATGAGACTTTGCTGTTCTGCTAGTGGTGTCTGCGCCGCATATATTTCCAGCATGGCTCCCTCCAGAGTTCTACAAATTAGTGCCCAGACCCAAGGCGGGGTGCTAGGGGAGAAATACAGCTTATTTTATCCTGCTCACTGCTACCAATATTGCTTGTCTTTTAATAATTTAGGCCATCTTTTATGTAATTCATGTAAATTGAAATGCCATTTATATTGCCACATAATAGGCAGATCTGGGTAACACGCCTCAGTATGCTCAGTCAGTGGAATCTAGCTTATGTTTATAGAATCTAAGAAGATGTTGGTGGAGTCTACAACTGGGATCCCCACCCCAGCTTAATGGGGAGCAGAAGGGGAGACACTGGAACCTGCGGTGGGCATAGTAAGTGTTCTGTCTTCTCCATGGTGAGATGTCTGTATGCTGTGGTGGGTATGTTATATATTTGATCTGACAGTGTGTCCACACTCTTGAGGCTCAATGATCATTCTGTGTATTTCCTTTTCTTTCTTTCTTTCTTTCTTTTTTTTTTTTTTTTTGAGACAGGGCCTATCTTTGTATTGCAGATTGGCTTAGAATTTGCCATATACCAAAAGATGACGGTTAACTTCTGCTCTTTCTGCCTCCACCTTCCCAGATTCAGAATGATAGGCATGACCCAGTATGCCTGGTCATTTTTCTGTAGGCCCTGGATACTGGCAATGGACCCTTTCATGAGTAACCTCAGAACTCCCTGGCTGCCTGAGTACCCACACTTGTAGAGCAGGGCTTGGTGTGTTTTATGAAACCTAGACCTGAAAGTTGTACCCGTGCAGGCTTGTAGGGCTTACCGCTTTCTCTGACCCTAGAAAAGCAGAGCTGTTTTTAGCTCTCCTTTTTATAGAGTGTGCTTACTGAAGTGAGCCCCACCTTAAGTAAAGGGGTATCAGCCTTCTTATCTTCCCATGAGTCAGCCTACATGCAGTGCAGGTAGGATAGGGTAGAATTCCAGAGAGCTGCTATCCCACATGCCCCTGGACAGTCTCAACACCAAGTGTCTCATTTCTCTCTGGAGGCCAAGAACTTGTTGCCTCCAGCGTCCAGCTCTCCTTCCCTGTGGCTGCAAACCCTTTGGGCCAAGGCTAGCTGTCTCCCGTGCTTTCCCCCCGGGGTTTGGGGGGAAGACGGGGTGAAGAGTTGGTTTGCAGTGGATTCTGTTCTGAGTGTAGCTACATTCTGGATCCTTCAGGAAGTCCTCTCTCCTGGCTTCAGCCTGGTTCAGGGCTTCCTGAAAGATTCGCAGCTGGAGGTGACCTTTCCAGGTGTTTAGATGTCCACAGTGCTGTCCCTGATATGAGAAGAGCTTCTAGGGAAATGATTGTCAAACACTAGGTGATGCAGCCATCTTGTCACATGTACTGCAGTGCATGCATGCATCCTTGCAGGCAGTGAGGTGCAGCCACAGGGCCAGTAGAGTAGGGGCTGATGGAACGGCAGGTACTATCACTGAGTTGCCACCTACCCTGGGTTTCTGTATGGAGATGGCACCAGGCTTCCATTCTGAAGTTGCATGAGTATGGCTGGTGACCACTGTGCAAAGGAGCCAAGCTGAGTAGCCATGTTGGGAGTGCTCGTGTTTGGCACAGTGAGGTTGCAGGCACATACTGTTTTGGGGGGGCTTTTTATGGATAAAATTATGCATTAGCAAATGCAGGAATTGTCTTATGCTCAGATTGTCCCCTGGCGTGTACAGCTATCCCATGTGGACAGCTCAGTGCTTCCTTGGAGCTACACTGTGGGTGTGGTAGGCTTGATTTTGGACTCAAGCCCCTTCCCCTCAGCCACCATTTGTGTTTAAGCTAAGCTTTTATTCAGTGGGTATTTCATAGTTTGAGTACCTCAGAGGAAGCCAGCCTGAGGCACACTCATTTTTCTGGAAATAACCTGTGAGTAGTTTTCTTCTTGGTGCATGTGTCTGGAGACCGTTACTGAGCCCAGACACAGGGCTGGGGACTGAGATGGACAAAGGATAATCCTGCCCTGAGCAGCTGAGAGTCACTGAAAGCATTTTAGAGCACACTGTCGAGTGTCTGTTGGGCCTTCTCAGATGTGACAGGTGAGCTGGTAGATATTCTTTGTAACCACGGAAACAGAGTCCCCTCCTCTGCTTGCTTGCAACTGTGAAAGCGGGAGTGGAAAGCCTGCCTATTGGAAACAAAGATGTGCCACTCCTGTTGAAAATAGGTAAACATGAATTGGATGGAGGCCTGGGGATGTGGCTCAAAGACTGGGTATATATGCACAGGTCCATGGGTTAGCTCCATAGCAACACACACAGCCATCAGCACACAAATGCATGTGCACATGACAAAAAAAAAGAGGTCTTGCAGTTCACCTCTCCCCAGTTGAGCCCTAAGAAGCCTAGTGATCAGATGTCCACTTGCTGGAATGTAGATTAGCCAACAAGAAACAATTGTGTGGTATGTACCCTTGTACATTGCTACTAAGTATAGATGGTTGGACAGGCTCCCACACGGTTGATATTAGTTACCTCAGGCACAAAGGAAAGCTTATTAACTTCTCTTTATACATCTTTCATTGTTTGGTTTGTTTTAAGAAGCATGTTTTACTTTTTTAATTTAAAAAAATCTAATAAAGTAGGAATGAATAAGTAATAGTAATGAACAACAGCCTTGGGCCACGAAACGTGGCTCCAGGCTTCTTGGGAGCCTCAGTGCTTAGAGCTGCTAGCAGGGCTCAGAATGAAGTTGGCTGTCCTACAGACACACGGGTAGTAGTTTCCCTGTCTACAGAATCCTACCCTCCCACAGTCCACCTGACACCTGACACTCTGCTCTTAATAGTCAGTAGGTACCTACGCCCAGTCCTTTGTACAGTTTCTGCCAGATTCCATTGTGGTTCTATGGAAGTGAGTGTTGAACATGAGTGACTGTTGTTGGATTCAGACAGTGTGTGTCTAGGTCCTCACCTCTCACAGAGGTCTCTTGTGAGCTCCTATTTTCCTCACAGGACACCAACCAGTGTCTGTCTCTCCACGTAGGTCCCTTCACTGATGTCGTCACCACCAACCTAAAACTCGGCAACCCAACAGACCGAAATGTGTGTTTTAAAGTGAAGACCACAGCACCACGCAGGTACTGTGTGCGGCCCAACAGTGGGGTCATTGATGCCGGGGCCTCTCTCAATGTGTCTGGTAAGTTCTGAGCCTGGAGGTCATGGGTGGGTTCTGAAGGCCCCAGAGCCATAGGGCCTTGTCAGAGCGGGTAGTACAGGAAGCTACAGACTTCTCTCCACATCTCCTGTCCCACCTCTGGGTACAACACTTGGTGCCTTACCACCTCTGAGTTCCATAATTCACGTCTCAGAGTCTCGGCACCTTAGTAGCCAGTGCAGAATTAAAGTAGTGGCTATAGATTTGGCTGTAGAGCAGGGCCCTGTTCTTTTGGAATTAAATCTGCACATTGACCAGTCAGAAGAGGCTGAATAACACATTTGCTTTGTGGGAGAATGTTAAATAGCATTATTTTCTTAACGCTAAATGACTTCTGACATTGCTCATGCCATCTAGTAATTGGAGGTGCTCTTTGCCCTGAAAGCTGAGGAGGTAGGGTTGCAGAGATGCACAGGCAAGGCTGTGGGCCGGCCCTGTGTGTTGTGATGACCCCCTTCTCTATGAGGCTGCATACGTTTTCCAAAGCCTGACTTCTGAAAAGATGCTGATAAGTGCCTAAATTGAAAATTGAGTTTCAGAACTAAGGAAGTCTGAGTGATATGTTAGGGTTTAAATGTATTTAGAAACTGGTGAACTTGCAGCTCGTTAGAACTCGTGATGCTCAGAGGAGCTGTGGGGGAGTACATGTCCTTTAGACACCAGTGACTCAGTGTCCCTCAGCTTCGGCCGGCATTGTTAGAGGCCACTTCTCGTTTGAAGTGAGTGCCTGTCTGGGTTTTTCCATGGTAGATTTTGATTGTGATACATTTGGCTATTCATTTGACACCTAAAAGAAAATGATTCACCTCTTTGGAAAGATACAAGGTGTTTCATTATCTCCGACTCTGAGTCCTCGCCTCTGTTGGTGCCTCTCATTATGGAGCGCCTGCCCCCGCTCCCCCTGTGTGTCCCTCTCTGAGTCTGCAAGGCTGGGGGTGCACCGGTGAGTCAGATTAGTCAGGAGCAGTTAGCTGGTAGCTAAGCCTGTAGAAGGGTTCCCACTGCTGGACCCCACACAGCCCCATCATGTGCACTGTGCAGGACACATTGTCCCATCTGTTTTGTGTCCATTTTGAATCACAGAGTGGTGTGTGACAGAGCCAGTGCTCTGGGTTGGGCCTGCTAGAAACAGAGAGAGGTCATTATGTGGTGTCTGATTCCTCTGTGTGTCTTAAGGTTTTTGCTGAGATTGGGGGAGCTGGATTCTCATATCCTGACCGCTTGTGTGGTGGCAGAGGGCCTTGTGTTGAACTGTCTCAGCCTTCTATTTGCTTTAACTACCATCCGCCAATTTCTCCATCACTAACACATGTCAGAAAAGTTGAGCTGATTGGCAGATGAAAATCACCAATTTTCATATGAAACAGGCAGCCTGGTTATCTGAATAAAATAATCTTAGCAGGTAGTTGTATAGTATAGGTATGCCTTCTAATGTTACAGATGCCGTGTGGCTTGAGTATTTGTGTATGTGTGTCTGTGTGTGCATGTGTGTGCATGTCTGCATGTGTGTGTGTTTCTGAGTGCCTTTGTGTGTGCATGGGTGTGCATGTCTGCATGTGTGTGTGTATCTGAGTGCCAGTGTGTGTGTGTGCATGGGTGCATCTTTCACTAGGAGCAAGTCCTTTCCTGTCTCTGGAGGGTTCTGACTGATCAGTGGCTCCTTGTTGAAGGCAGCTTTTGTGTTGAGTCTTCCCTCTGAAGATTAGAAAATAAAGAGCCAGCATGGATGGGCTCCTTCCCTGTCACATGGTTTCTGTCCCATGGCTATCAGCCATTTGGGTTAGAGGCAGATGTTCTGTGATTCTGTGCTGCTGCCTCGGCAGGTTAAAGGTGACTGCCTGAGAATGAGTCTGAAATGTAATGCATCATAGGGCTGGGGAGACAGGAAGAGTGATCGAATAAAGAAACATGTTTGCAGCTTCCCCTGCTGAGGTGGGAGGGCACATGAAAAGAGTCGCTGTGGAGCCCCTGTTTGTTGGTAGTAGTCTCACGTGGACCAGGAGAGTGGTACAGCCTGTTTAGTTGTAGGTGCTGGGTGTATAAATGTCCCATTTTACACACGTACATCTTGGGTTGTGAAGTGCTGTGCTTGTCCAGGCCTGTTCCTCGAGGAATGCAGCTATTGGGGTGACAACATGGTGAGCCAGAGTCCCTGGAAGAAGCAGGTGCACAGGCAGCACACTGTCCTCTGTGTGCTCACACCCACTTATGCCTGCCTGAGAGGTTAGGAAACTAAGTGCGAAACTAGGCCTGTCCTTGAGCCCATTGGCTGACATCTTGCCAGCCTGGTCACCTGTGCACATTCTGCTGTTGCCACTGTACATGCACAAAGCCACCAGTCGTGAGGAGAGATGAGTTCTGTACTATTTGCATTGCCTTAAAAAAGCAAAAGAATTCTATGCATTTTACATATTCATGGCCTATGTGAATTCCTATTAAAGCATGCATGCTTATGAGTGAATTTTCATATGTAATTTACAAAATGGTGACCATCAAATGAACTTGAAATCATATCAGCATGGTTCTGCTTAGTACCCAGAGTGTCACAGGATACCTGGAAAGGATAGGGTTAGTGTATCCCTGCATTTCTAAAGACCCCTGGGAGGTGCTAGCTATTAGATGAGGCTATAAATCATCCCTGTACGAGGCAGGGGGAGGAGGGGAAAGGAGCCGAGTTGGAGGGGAGGGGAGTGATGGGGATGGGCCTGGGCCTTTAAAGGCATTGTCTTCTGCATTTTGGCTGTGGCAGGCTTGGGTAGTGATTCCCCAGGCACACCCTGTGGTGCTCTGCTTGTCTTCCCAATGACCCTGACATTCAGGGGACCTGTGCTGTTTCCTTCAAAACACAAGGAACATTTGTGCATGGGGTTCCTTTCATTAACCTAGGCAGAGCAGTTACAGTTGGACAGAGGGCAAAGTGTGACATGTGGGCATTTCCAAGTAGGAGTGCTCTGGGCCTTCCATTGTCTTTGTCTTCCGTGTGGCTCAGCTGTAGGCTGGTTCTGAGACACAGCCCAGCTCGCGGTTGCTCCCAGAGTGCCAGGGCCTGTGCTCTTGATGCGCAGGGGCTTTCGGAGCCGGCTCGCACCGGTGGATCTGCTGGATCTGCACCTTGGCAGCACAGGCGTGTGGAGATGAGCCTGCAGGAAGGAAGTAGAGTTCCCAGAGGACAAGGGGATGGGAGTACCTCTGCTTTCATCACTCCTGGGGGTCTGGGGGGGTGGCATTCTAGCTTTACAGAACTAAGTATCTTTCAAACTGTATGGTAGGGAAATATTTTTTTAAAGCATGTAATTTCTGAAGATGTCTTTGTAGAAGGCTGCTAGTGGTGGCGGATCCTGTTTTTAATGATGCAGTTTAATAATGAGGGACTTTTCCATTAATATTCCAAACCATGTTTGCCAGCACGTACAGCAGGTGAAGAGGTAGAATTATGGGCCCATCAAAAATACTTAGGCTTCCTGTAATATGACATTAAATTTAGTATTTGTATAACCTCTGTGAATTCTAATCCCACCAAGTGGTGAGCTTTCATTTGCAGTTCTGTTGTGCACATTGCCTGCCCCTATGCCAAGTGCATTACACATGCTGAGTGTCCACAGGGGCATGGGCAAAGTCATTAAAGATACCAGTATCTAGATACAGACTCACTTTACTCAGGTGGATTCGAGCCAAGCGTAGGTCTCCCAGTATCTGGTTTGTGTTTTAAACTGGAATTCGGAGTAGAGGGGGCATGTTGGCTTCTGACAGTCCCTTCAGGACTCCCGTTGGTTATGTTGAGACGTAAAGTTCTTCCAGTGACGTGCCGAGGACACGCTGAGTATCAGCAGCTCTTGGGATGGAGACGTCGGTCAGTTAATGTAAGTGAGTAGCATTGCAGTTGATAATCAATCCGTTTATGACGGTGCTGGCTCGGGCGGATGTTACTGTTTGCTGGCGTTGGACCAGGCAGCTGTGGGCTGCACCATTCAGGTGGTGAGTCTCAGGGTAGAAGTGTACTTAACCTGCTGACAAAGAAGCCTGGCACCGTCTTCCAGTGTGGACAGAGGGGCTTCCGTGGGGACTTCAGTAGCATTGCCCTTCCTTGGATCCAATCCTTGCTTTGGAAGGCTCTGATAAATACGTGTAGCCTTTTAACTGGATGGTCTCCACGTGCTGTCCTTACCACTCCCAGGTAAGAGCAGCCTCTGCTGCAGTTTAAGATAAGTCTCTAATCTTGTCACCAGATTAGATTATGGCTTAAAATATTTTACCAATAAAAATTCAGCTTAATTGTGCTTACAGCCTTTCAGATCTTGACTGTAGGATGCAGGCTTTTTGAGAAGACTGTTCCCATCTTTTTATGAATATGACCCAAGGGCAGAACCTAGAAGACTGGTCAAGAGATACTTAGCTGAAAGGTACTTTTTGGCTCTGCAAGGTGAGCCAGGAGTACAGTCCATAAAATTTGGTGCAGCAGAAAGCCTGAATGTTCCTTCAGTCTGTTCTTGTAGGTGGTGTCTTTGGCTCCCCTTGAAGTTCTATCCTACCCTTTGTAACTTCACTGCTAGCTCATTGCAGAAGGAAGGGAGAGGAAAAGGTAGTTGGGGGAGCACTCAGAAAGCAGGCGAGAGAGAAGTTGCCAGGCACAGGAACTGACCCTGCTTTAGGACACACTGGTCTCTGTGTTGCTGATGGTTTGGCTCACAGGTCTCCCTGAGGTCAACTAGCACTTGATGGGGCACAGGGTGCACAGTTATACTGGGAGGAACAAAGGGATGCTAGGCTGTGCTCTGCTGTTAGTTATGACGCAGGAAGACATGTTGTGAAAGGCTTTGTAAGGAAGGAAGGGTGAGTGGGTCTTGCTGTTTGGCCTGTACAGCCTGTTGCATGCCTCCCTTCTGTTGTCTTGAAGAAAGGCTGAGGGCTACCATGGCCTCTGCACAAACAGAGCAGGGTGCCAAGTGTTTGTTACTTGAGCTGAGCACATGAGCCAGAGAGGCCCACAGAGAGCACAGGTAGAACAGCAGCGTTCTTAGAACCGGGTGAGCTTAGTTATATATCTACTCGGTTTGAATAGTAGAGGCCCCAGGAAAGTAGTCACAGTGGCCCCTGAAGGAAATAATGAAATTACTTGTGGCGAGAGTTTGGGGCCTACCTAGTTGTCTCAGGTTAGAGTCCAGCATTCATGCACACTGATCACCCTAGCTGTAAGAAGCTCATGGTTGTCTTCTGTTGTTTAAAAAGAGGGTAGTGGTGCTGACGTTGCCAATGCATTGAGTAGGTAGATCATGTTCTTCTGACCAAGAACTGTGAAAGGAGGGAGAAAGTCTGCAGAGTCTCTGGTTGGCAAGAAGAGCATGAGTGAGTGAGGGCAGACGGCCGTGTCTCGTTGGGTGTGGAGACATCTTCAGGTGAGAGTCAGACTGAGTAGTGCACTCCTTCCTTCCTTGCTTGACCCACAGTGGTAGACATTAAAACGGCCTATAGCTGCCTGGCTCCCTGGAAGCAGCCTTTATGCTGCATTTAATCAGGTCATCATTTTCTAAGCCAGTGTGTGTGTTTTAAGTGGCCTGGTTTTTCCTCTTTTGAGGGAAGTCTGGTGTGATCAGTCCACTTCTTCATGACCCTGAAGGTTCTTCTCAGGGGTCCTACCTTTGTGCCTAATGCAACAGGCTGTGTCCTGAGCCCAGCATGGGTGAGGGGTGACTGAGCCCAGGTTGTCTCCTGGTAACAGGCCTCTTTTAATGTTCTGTCAGCAGATGCGCTCTGAAAGGAGGGACAATTCACTTAGGGTTTTTATCATCAGTGTCTCTGGTATTTAAATGAAATAAATTAAGTTAATGGGAAGCTCTTTTATAGCCTGTCATGGAAAAAGTACATAATTTGTGCCACAATTTGCAGCCAGCTAGCGCTGACCAACATTTATTCCCTCATGTTCTCATAAAGTCTCCACTGAAACCAGATTAGACATGAGATGGTGGCAGCTGAAGAACAGGAACTCGGTGCTGTATGCAAAGGGCTTCGTGAAGCAGGGTATATGGGTCCTAGGTGTACCAAGGGTCTGTAGAGTGTCATATACACACAAAGGACAGCCAGTGGGAGGCAGACAGCTGCTTCTCTTCTTGTTTCTGCTGTGGGGGAGAGGCAAGTCCCCACCTTATACTCAGAGCTTCCTAGAAGAGCACTCCAGAGGCCCTGGTTCTCATTCCTGGTCGGCCTCACCGGGGCCCTAAACGTCAGTGTATCTTGACTTAGGAATTGTGACCAGCCACCACTAGGCCTGCTCTGTGTGCCCTGCCATCAGGTGGTTCTCTGGGCTCTCCACTATGGAGCTGAACAGGCAGGAACGGGATAGTGCTGGCTGTAGGCAGGATGCTGTAGGTCAGGAGTGGGGTAGTGATGGCTGTAGGCAAAGCTGCAGTGGCCTTGAGGTGTGTGCTTGCTCAAAGGCACACAGGGAAGGACCATCTGCAGTGCTGGCTTCACACTTGCCCCTGCAGCTCAAACATGGGTACAGATAGCTCCTTTCTCTTTCCATTGCCTATAGAAAGGCTGCTTTTAGGCACTAGTCTGATTGCGTCCCTCTAGAGAGGGCTAGGAAGGCAGTGTATGTGGCAGCTATGCTCCTGGGTAGTCTCTGAACTTTTTGTATTACTGACAGTTGAAGACTCCAAAGAGTATAGTAGGTCTTTGTGAGCTGTAGTGATATTTATTATATTAGAAATTTTTAAATGACTAATTTCTTTAAAAATTACAATCCATCAATTACATGTTAGTAGTAATACTTTTTATGAAAGTAGCTATTCTCAAGAAATTGGAAGGCTGGCGTTGTTGACAGCTTCTGCAAATCTGACATCTTAATAGGCCGCTTCTCATGTCTGCTTCATTCAGTGTGCTGCACTGCTGTCGTGGTGGGTGTGTCTCCCAGACAGGAAGTTAATAGCATCTTTAGACGGCTCTGTGGTGGGCAAGAAGCATTTTCTTCGTTTTGCTTCTTTTTTTTTTTTTTCCAGTGCTAGGGTTGACCCAGGCTTTGCATGTGCTACAGAGACCAAGCTGGCCTCAAATTGAGATCCACCTGCCTCTGCCTCCAGGGTTCTGGATTAAAGGTGTGGGCTACCAACTACAGGCAGATTGGACCCATAGTGTGGGAATGTAACCCTGGAATCAGCCAGGCAGGAGACCCTCATAGCCTTTGACCTCCTATCTAGACTGTCCTGACCTCCTTGGATGATGGGGAGCAGGAGCTATGGAATGGTCTTTTGAGTTTGACTATGTGTGTGTTTGTGGACTGAGGAAACCAGGTGCTAGTTCAGGGTTTTCAGTTGTTTGTTTCTTTTTATTAGAAGAATAGACAGCAGAATAATAGCCCCCTCCCACAGCAGCACCTGCCTCACAGGGATGAGTGGGGTGAAGATAGTGCTGAGGAACAGGGCCCCGTTTCTGGTGTGGACACTCTGAGGCTTCCCCTGATAGTGAACTTAGGTTTCAGGGACGGTCACTAGGGGCAAGGCTTATTAAAACTGTGCAACAAAGGGAGTGTGTTCCAAAGCAGCCTTCCTATAACAGGGCCGGCCTGGGTTGTCAGGGAAATAGGACCAAGGGAATGAATCAGAATACAAGACTCCCTCAGTACAGCGGGGTGCCTTGGGTAAGCTTTCTCTGGTTTCTGGGTGGTGGTGGGAGTTGGAATTGCTTTTCCTGCTGTGGCAAATCCAGCTTTTAAGCCGTCTCCAGAATTCTATTGGCAAAATCATATTTCAAGCCTTACCTTGATGAGCTGCGTGGGAAATGGGGTGGAGAGAAGCGAAAACCATCCTGAAACGATTTGAGTTATTCTGTTTTCTTTCTCAAAAAGATCATTTGGCAATGTTTTCTTGAGAAAAATAGGACTTTAGTGTTTCTCCCATTTTATGTCTTCAGTAAGAGCTGTAAGATAGGCTAGGGTGGCTTTGTGTGAGCATACGACCTTTGTGTCAGAAATCAGACACCCAAGTTCCAGACCCAACCTACAGTTCAGCTAGTACCTGCTGTCAGGCTGTGACATGCCCCAGTTTTTCTGGTCTTAGTTGCTTACCTGCAAAATGGGGGATTGGAGAGCAAAATGGGGGATTGGAGAGGCTATACGTCCCTGCTGGCTCATGGCCTTCCTCAGGGTCCAGATGGGGGAACTGGGAAGCTGTTTTAGCCCACAGTGTAAGTATTAGCGTGACAAACGACTCTGATAACCACATTGTGACCCTCCTAATGAAATATTTTCTTTCTCAGTGATGTTACAGCCTTTCGATTATGATCCCAATGAGAAAAGTAAACACAAGTTTATGGTTCAGTCTATGTTTGCTCCGCCCGACACTTCTGATATGGAGGCAGTAGTAAGTACGAATACTTCTTCTTTTCTCCAATCTGCTAGGGCAGCCGTGGCGGGTGCATGCCTTGCTGCTGTTGACGGGGCGCCGTGCTGTTAGGGAGGTGTGCACTCTGGTCCCTGTACGGCTTTCCTAACGTTGATGGATAGCTTTAACATTTTACATGGCTGTTCTCTTCTGACTCGATGAACTGAACTTGCTTCAATTCTCTGCTCTTTCCTCCCTCTCCTGCCCGCACCACAGCAGAGTGTGCTCTCCGTTGTCAGGATGCTCTGGCCTGTCTCCAGCCCTCACACCCAGAAGAGGGTGTGTTTAACACTCAATGCTCCTCCTCCCAGTGATACTGCCTGGTGTTGCTTTCCTCTTCTACTTAGTTCTGGTCAGCATAGTTCTTCTGGTTCTTTGCTGAGGATGGAGCTTGGGTCTTGTTCACACTAAGCATCTGCTCTGCCTGTTTCTAAACAGAGCCTGCTTCCTTTTTCTTTAATTGCTTTCATTTCCATCCCTCCTCCCCCATGTGAGTTCATGTTTAACAGTGTCCCTAATTTTGGCAAAATTAAGATGCCTTTATTTTTATAAATAAGCAGTATTTTGTGGTATTGATTTTTCCAGAAGAAGAGGGTTTAGAATGGCAATTCTCCCCAAAGGTGGCTCCTGACCTACTCCAGGTGACAGGGACCTGGGTGCTGCACTGATGTCTTCAGCACATTGGGCACTGGTCCTCAGTATCTGACCAGCCCAGAGACAGCATGTCAGCAGTTGTCTCTGTTTCTAAGCTGTATTGGAGGGGCGGGGGGGAGCTTCTCACTCGCTGCTCAGTCTTTGCTTTGAGCTTGGGAAAGCAGAGCTCGATGTTCTCATTGGTATCTCTCTCCCTTGGGGCAGAAAGGGAAGGTTGAGTCAGATGCTGAGTTGGAGTGAGACCTCGCCATAAGACCGACCTGGGGCATTTCTCTGACCTTTCGTTTGCAGATTTGTGTTGTGTTAGTCTGCTTGCTGAAGGGACACATGACAGGCACAGACGGTGGACTGTTGACAGGCGGTGGCTTGGTCTGTGGTGTAGCTGGTTGGGAGGGGGCTTGGCTGTCCTCATCTGAAGCTGAGGCCTGCCTTTAGTGCTGTGGTCTGTTTTGAACAGGCTTTGTTGATGCTTCTTGAGGTTTTGGCCACCTGTGAATTGGGCATAAAAATGCAGCCCACAGGATTTTGAGGAGAATGCACCCACGTCCGACACGTCACCCGAGCAATTAGGGCTGGGAACTGCAAGCTTTATTTCTCGGTGGGTTGTTCTTTAATAACTGTTTTAAGTGTTTGGGCAGCATCTTTTGAAGGGCATTGTGGGCGTGCCCACTGAGTGGAAGCTGAGCAGGATGCAGGTGACGCTGATTCCCCATACCAGGCCCGATTGCTCAGAGCCTGTGTTACTCTTAAGCTGACACCGTGCAGGCTATCAAGAGCAGTGCCAATTGCTTCTGCCTTGATGTCCCGTGTGTGAAAACTTGCTCCCTGAGCTGTCATAGGCTTTCTTGGGCTAGCTGCCTACAGGAGGGTGGCTGCTGCCTATCCCTGAGCCCTGCAGAGCAAGGGCACACTCACTGCTTACTGCATGGTATTCTATGCAGTCAGTACAGTGAACTAGAGTTATCAGTGCCCTCTGAGCACCCCAGAGTGGCCTATGGCTATTTCCATGGCACCGTGGGTTTTACAGCTTTAGGGTCCAGGTCGGTGGGCTTGGAGGGCTTTGATTATTTCCTCATTAAAATTCAGATTCAAATTTGGGAGTAAGAATGACCCATACTGAGGTGATGTTATTGCTGGCTTGTCCCATTCTTGGTGTGGTTTGATGAGTTGGCTCAGGCAGTGTGGAAGCGTGCTTGCCCTGTAGTTTGTAGGCTGGTCTCTGAGACCACTTAAGTGTCTTGCTGACCAGCATTGAGCACCCAGAGATGGCCCTTCCATGATCCTCTCTGACTCACAAGTAGACACAAAATCATGGGCCTTGCGCAGAACAACAGACGTGTGTCAGTGTGTTTCTATGTAGCTCTGTGCTCTCAGGGATCCTGTGAGTCGGAGTGTGCCGTCCCATTGACTGCTTGTGCCACACCCAGTGTGGCAGTGGTCTGGTGCCAGACAAACTAAGGGCCCTAGCTGTCATGCGTGGTTGGGAGGGTGAGGATGGGTGTCTCCCTTTTTTGAGTTGTCACCTTCCTGCTCTACTGGACTGTCATTCTCAACCCTTCCTGGATTCCCATCTTCCGCATCTGAATGGAGACATCAGTGAGGGGCGCATACCAGAAAGGCCCCTCTCTGATGGTTGGGGTGGCCATCCTGGTGCAGCCACTGGAGTGGTATGGTGGATGGTGGATGTGCCCCACCAGCAGTTGCCAAGGTGAGCTAGATACTCATCCTCCAGCTCTCTAGGTAGTGTTTGCCCTGTCATGTAAATTTCATGTTCTTAAGGAGACCCAGAATTGCCTTGAGAGGATGGGTGACCCTGTTCAGCCGTGCTCTCCAGGCCTGTACTGCCCTTGCAGCAGCAATGAGTGAGCTTGGACAGGTTCTAAGGAGCCAGGCAGCAAGACTGCAGGGTTTGCAAAGTGTGATAAATATTCAAGAGAGCTAGTGCATTTAATCTTGTCATGTTAAAAATATTGAAATCTCAGCAGACTTAAGTTCTTTATTTGATATACATCAGGGCTTTCTCATTAAGAGTATTTTTCTGAAATTGTCAGTTATAGGAGGAGAATTATTCTTCCAGCAGCTTGATAATACCCTGATTATTAAATTTAAATTGTTTTAGTGGAAGGAGGCAAAACCGGAAGACCTTATGGATTCAAAACTTAGATGTGTGTTTGAATTGCCAGCAGAAAACGCTAAACCAGTAAGTATGTCTCTAGTTAACAGTAATCGAATGCTGCAAGCTGATACTTATTTGCATGCTGTCTCCTGTGAAACCAAGATTTAAGTTGGCAAATTATTTTTCTTCCTCTAATGTATGAAGGAAAAAATAAGCTGAAGTCAACAGATAGGCTTTATAAAGTCAACCTTGGGGAAGTGGCTACCGGAAATAGTTTTCCCTTGAGAAGTACAGCCTGTTGGCCCCCAAGGTCATGAATCCTGGGATGGCAAAGTAGGGAGGCCAAAATGGAGCACTTTGCCTTTATCATGGGGCAGGTGGTCAACTCTTGGAACATTCTTGTCAGTGTCCCCTTGAGCATCATCCCTCTTCCCCCATGCCCACACAGCACACAGTGCAGTCCCAGTGCTGTTGGCACTCTGCGCTGGGGGGGCACCATCCTGTGTGCTGTGGGATGTTAGATACTAGTGCTACCTCCAGTTTTCACAGACACTGCTGTGTGCCCGCTGTCCCTTTGCCAGCCCTCTTTGTCCCTTGCTTCCCTGGCTGCCCCCCTCTCCCAGTGATAACTTCATCTGGGCCTCACTGAGGACCAGCAGTGGCAGAGCTGGGAAGAGGAAGCGCTCTGCAACAGTTCTTCACATGATCATAATGAGCACTGAGAATGCTGTTGATTGGGGTCAGAACTGTGTCGTGTTTTCTTCTACTCTGTAATCAGCTACTGGCATCTTAGTTCTTTGAATGGAGAGAGAATAGCATCCTGTTGCAGGAAACTGAACTTAAAAGCAGGGAGACATGGATCCTGACCCTAGCCCCATGATAAGTGGACTTGGCCTGGGCTCTGCCTTCCAGGCCTCTCCCTCCTGTTGGCAATAGGGTAGAGCTAGATGCCTGATTTTCAGATTGCTGCCCGGAACCTCAGGGATCAGTCAGAGTGCTTCCTCGCCCTGGTTCACTGACTGGCTCATCCTCCAGGAGGGTGCCCTGGCCCCTTTTATACACCGGAACACATCTCCAGCACAGCCTTGCTGACTCACTGGCTTGGTTGCCCTCTGCCCTGCTTGTAGGTGGCCTCTGTGTAGCACTCTTTGGGCCCTCTATCCTTCCAGCCCCCACGGCCTGAGATGCTTAGCTCTCCTGCAAAGGGAATTTGCAGCTGATAATTCCTGAGCTTGCACAATTGCAGTATGCTAATTTTTGCATGGCAGGAATTTGATAGTGCAATATGCATGGCCCTTTTTCTCTTCCTTGAAGTATTAGCCTCAGCCCAACTTCATTATTTGCCCTTATTCATAATTTCTAGGGCCTGGTAGCTTTAGATTATCAAGATATTAGATAAAGTGATCCATTTAAACAATAAATGTGACATTGTACAGTGTGGATGAAATGCTGCCTTGTGTCTTGTGTGCCGAGGACGAATTTGCATAAAATCCTTTCTGACATAGTTGGTGACACTTGGGCTCTCATTTATGTCTGAACAGCATGATGTAGAAATAAATAAAATTATACCTACAAGTGCATCCAAGACAGAAGCACCGGCGGCCGCTAAGTCCCTGACATCGCCCCTCGATGACACGGAAGTAAAGAAGGTGATGGAAGAGTGCAGGCGGCTGCAGGGGGAGGTGCAGAGGCTTCGGGAGGAGAGCAGGCAGCTCAAGGTAACGCCCACCCTCTCAGGGCCCAGTGGTTATAGCTGGGAAGTGGGGGAGGGGAGCCTAGAGGGTTTGGGTTGTTTCTCTGTATCTGCTTACTTTTTTTCTCCTAAGGGACACATTTGTAGAGCTTTCTTCCAGCTCTCAGAAGGGTCTTCAGACTGTGCCTACCAAACTGGTGTCTACCCAAGGACCCACTCCCACTCCCACCTCCACTAAGTCATGCTGGTTCTTTGAATAGGGATTGTCAGAGCCCACTGTGCCCCGTTCCCCATCCTGGAGGTGATATTGGTTGCTGGCCAAATCCTGCCCTACTATTTGAAGTCTAAATGGGTCTGGGTAGTGGAAGCTCCTCAGGCTGCTCTCCTGGTTGTGAGAAGAAAGTCCCTTGCTGGCCCAGTGAGGACTAGTGAGGTATACAGGAAACAAGGCAGTAGCCAGAGGCACCTGGCTGGGATGTCAGGCTGACTGGAGAGGCCAGAGGCTCCCTTGGCCTAGCAGCCCATGTTGCTGTCTACACAGTTTGTGTGAGGTCTTGGGTCTCCTCAACTGCAGGCTCATTTCTCAGGCCTGTTTTCTAAGCCTCTCTTTGTCTGACTTCTGGATGGAGAACTGTGACTTTGTCTGTGGATATATCTGATGTGGATATACCTGGACATTTGAGTATAGGAACTTTTGTTGTAGCTTAAATTTGGAGACCTATTTGTCTTTAATCTTGATGACACCACCCAAGCGTGTAATAGGCTTCCCCTCTCTACCTGCTGTGGCACACTCCCTTAAGCCGACCCCCCTCCTTCAGCTCTGAGGTAGATGCAGGAGGATGGCAGCTGGGAGCTGGCCTCAGCGTCTTCGCAGATGCTTCTCCTTGAGTTTGTTTCTCTTTAGAAACAGAGTTCTGCGCCATTTAAAGTGATCTATAGGTAGGGATGGCTTCTATGTAAACTCAATAAAATGAATGCTGCATTTTGCTGTGCCTATTTTTTAAAAGTTAACCGAATGCAGCAGCTCATTCATCACTGTGCTGTGATTCTGGCCTTGCCCACGAGCAGAGTATCTCTAAAATAATATCAGAGCCATCTTGATGTGCATGTGGGTGGGGCGCTGGGGCGTGCTTTATCCTGCCAGACATTGCCTTCTTGTTTAGTGAGATCTGGTGTGTGCCAGGCGTTGTGGGCTCTGCTATGAGCAGGCTGCCCTGGGGAGCTCCCTATTAGTGGGGCTGAGGGAGACACAAGACAGTGATGGTTACAACCCATGTCCTTAGTAGGCCCGTGGAGAGCTGCAGATCACGGGGCATTTGGCAGATAGGAAAGAAGTAGAGGGAAAGGATGGAGAGTATGAGCAGTGTGTATGCGGTGGGTGGGGGGCATCAGGATGGAGCGGCCTGGTGCTGGCCCTGTGCAGAACTGGGGCCTGGGAAGGGCCATTAGAGGAACCTACAGGGCCTTAGGTGGGGGCAGCAGAAGCAAAGGAAGACAGACACTTCATTTCTCACCTATCCTGGGGACTGTAGTGGGTGTGGTCTGGTGTCTGTGTGCCTTGAAAGCCAGAAGCTACACATTAGTTAGAAGACAAATGAAGGTTTTCCTCTTTACCTGTCGTGACAGCGGATGTTCATTGTATGTGTTTAAAAGTTGAAGGGATACCTGATTTGGCAGTCTACCTAGACCTGTTCCAAACCACCAGAGTTACAGGGTATGTAGGTCCCCACTGGATAGCTGGCTGTAGTTTGTATTTTAGGAATACCTGAGATTTCACTCAGAAATGAGTTGACTGAACAAACAGGGCAGAGGTCAGACCTGCAGGTAGACAGAGGTGAGGCTAAGACATGGCTAAAAAGCCTGGCTGCCCCTCTGAAGACCTTTTCCTGTGGTTCATGGAGGGCTGAGGGGTGTGAGAGAGAGAGAACCTGCAGCTCTGGTAGGAACACAGAGGCCAGGAGGGTCCTGACAGTGTGGATTGTGTCTGCCCAGCCCTGAGCTGTTTCTCACATGTGCACTTATTCCCCAGGAAGAAGACGGGCTTCGGATGAGGAAGGCACTGCCAAGTAACAGCCCCATGGCAGCTCTGACTGCCACCGGGAAGGAAGAAGGCCTCAGCAGCAGGCTGCTAGCTCTGGTGGTTCTGTTCTTTATCGTTGGTGTCATTATAGGGAAGATTGCCTTGTAGAGGCCGCATGCGAAGGATGGCAGGTTGGATTGATGGATCTACCACACCATGGAATTTAAATTTATCATAACCATGCGTAAAAAGAAATTAATGTATGACGGCATCTCACAGGTCTTGCCTTTAAATACCCCTCCCCATGCACACACAAATGCACACACAAATATAGCATAATATAATGACCTTTTAGAAAGTTAAAAATGTATAGGGAAAGGACGGGGAAAGAATGGTCTGTGGCTGAAGGACGCCGTGATGAACCACAGTGGCATCTTGTAGCTGTCCTGTTAAACTCGGGTCGGCCTTGGCACATGCTGCTAGATCACCTCTCTTAAAGCAAGAAGCTCTTCCTCACAGGTTGGGGCTGGCCCCTGGGAGGGGGAGTCCTACGAGGTGGGATGTGCTGTCTTTTCTTACCCAGAGGGCTTCCTCAGGCCTGCTGTTCAGTCCAGGCATTGTCTCCTCAGGCCTACAGAGCTGCAGGAGCCAGAGTGCGTTGTGCAGCGGCCCCATCTTGTGCACCTGTAGGCTGTGTGGGAGAGGCATGAGTGGACCGATGGACCCAGCACGGGGAAATCAGAGTCTGTGCTCTGCTCTCTTGAAGGGACCAAGCTCAATTGCCATTGGCTGGAGTAGTGAAACTGAGTTGTTATCGGAGATGGTTGATGCATATTTAACCTATTTCATGTATTTCATCTCATGTGTTCCTGCTGCCACCAGAGCACAGGCAGCGAGTGCTGCAGACCACCAGTGAGGAGCTGCTGTTGTGGGCTCTATGGCTCTTGGCTCTGGAGGTCTGAGGGATGGGGAGGGTGTGAGTCAGGAAGTGTTTTGTTGTAGGTCAGTAACAGCTGTCCAGAGGAGGGATGCTCTGTGTATTGACAGTCAGCTCTGGATTACCCAGTCTTCTAGATTGTCCTTCCCCACTCTCCCCTAACACTCAGCCTTCTAGAACATAGGGCAGGTCTGACTTGCCCTTCTCAGGATGAATGAGTCAGGCTGCAGAGGGTGAAGGGCACAGAGGGGGTGGGGTGAGGGTGGGGGAGCCCCTCAGCAAATCCATCTGCTGGTGATAAAGAGCCTTGACTGTGAATTAATTTCATGCCATAAAAGACCGATCCAGTTCTGCTCAACTATGTAGCATCTTAAAGGAAGAGATTAAAATAAAGCCCCAAATTAAGAGTCCTTTTGTCATTTTGTCACATTTGCTGTGTGTGGAGTTATTATTATCAATCATCGTTAGCGTGCTATGGAAGGTTGACTTTAAAATGAGCTCTGTCAGTGGGAAACACGTGTGTAATGATTTGACTCTGCACACATCTGTGTGCACACGCACACACATAGATTACGATTACTTTTATTAGTATAGTTTTGGTTGGCTTAGCTTAATAGCAGGAGCCATCTCACGCCAGCTCTCCTTCCCCTTCTGTGACCTTGGCCCTTCAGTGACAGGCCCGGGTCTGAGAGGACAAGCATCTAAAGGAAGACTGGCCTCGACACCTGCGATCACACTGCTACTGTGCCTGAGTAGCCAGCTGGGACCTGGAGACAGCTGAGACTGTGCTGGGCGGTAAGCAGCCCGAGGTTCCCTCAGGCAGTGCCGAGAGAGCAGCCCTGCTCTGCCCCTCATCACTGAGTTTCTAAATCTTTCCATGTACCTGAGGAAGGGAGGCTCCGCCTGAGCCTTGAGGTCTGAGCTGCCACCCTGCTTCCCTGGGTGAGCTAAGGTTCAGCAGTCGAAGGTGCTGCAGTCATCCTTTTGCAGCCTTTGAGAATGGAGTAACTCAGGGCCTCTGACAGAACCTGTGTGTCATCTAGCTCTATGACACCTGAGCTAGGGGCTGCAAGTGTTCTTAAGGGATGGCTCTATGTGCCAGAAAAACTCTTGAAAAGCATAGCCAGCTGCCGAGATTAGAGTGTGTCTGGGAGCTGCCGTGGCTTGGGCGGTGGAAGGTGACTGTGTGTACCCTGTCAGAATGCTCTTACCGGTCCAGAGGTTACAGACACTTCTGCTGTAGCAGCAACAGGAAAACTCCAGATACAAAGGTATCCTTCCTTTGTCTGGCCCTCGGAAGCCCTTCCTCGGAGAGACGACTGGCTGAGTGTGGTAGTTGTTGGGGCTTCTTGACCAAGGAGACGGGAACTCTAGGGAGGTTAGCAAGGCAGAGTGGGTAAATCTCAGAGTTACTCGTCACTAAAGAATGCTGGAAGAGAGGTGTCGGCAGGATGAGTCTCTGAAGAGAGTTGTGCACATTTGGGGTGTCTTTTCTGAACATTTCAGAGCAGAGAAACCTGAGTAAGGCCCAGAGGAGGCAAGCGTCACTCTCTACCACAAGTGTGCTGTCTCCAAAGAGGACAGAGTCCAGTGTTCCGAGAGGTGTGAAGCTGAGAGCTAGTAGGACAGCAACCATGAGGCAGCCAGGGCAAGTCCTCCGTGGTTACAGGCCCGCTGCCCTCCTTATCAAGTGTCCTGGCTTTGCAAGCGCCAGCCACGGTGCTCACTGGCGGACACAGTAGCAGAGTCCCACCAACTGCTATTGATTGAATTTCCAAGTTGGTAATTTAAGCTTGGAAAGACACAGAGCACCTCTTAGAGACAGCGAGCACTGTTATCCGTCCGAGTGAGGCCCGGACTTTAATTTTCTTCTCCTCCTACTTTGCATGTTTTCCCTCTCTGGTCTTTTAAACTGCTGGCACCAGCAGTAATAAATACTGATAAAATCAAAATTGATTTTTACCAGTGGACAGTTTATGCCTAGAGAGACGGCTTATACCTACATAACATAGAACGGGGATGAGGAGCCTCCAGTGAGCCGTGAAAAGCTAACCGCTTTCAAACAAATCCTCGGAACAGCATTGCCATGTGAAGATAGCAGGACCCAGCCTGCAGGCTGTGTTGAGTCAGACAGAACTGAATGCAGCCAGAGCTAAATAGCCCCTTCAGATTAATTTGAAAACAAGCCCTTTGTGTGCATGTGTGTGTTTGTGTGTAGCATATGTGCCCCGTGTAAGCAGCTTGACAGTTTCCAAATGGTGCCTGTGTCTTTTTTTGCACACAGATCTTGGTGTTTTCAAGCTCAGAGTCCAAGCCAAAATGCAGTATCATTTGTCATTTTCAGGCTTCTCAAAATTAACTGGCCCAAGTGCAGATTTCCAGTTATAGTTTGCAAAACCCTTATTTTAAGGGAGAGACTGGGACAGGGGACAGTTGGTCCTGTGATCTAGGTCATTCTGTATACCTAGGTGACGTTCTCCTTCCCAGGCCTTCTCCAGTATAGAGGCCCACGCTCCCCTTGCTGTTGAGGTAGCTATGTCTCCTGTGGACCTTGTCTCCTGTGACAGAGGGGATGAGTAAAACTTTGTAGGTTACCTTGTTTACTGTTCCTAAGAATGAATGCTTCTCAAAGCCAAGCAGAAATGCAATTGTGTTTAAAGTCCCCTGCAGAGCGTAGATGGATGGTTTGCAACATAGGGAGGCCCCACTCTCACTTGCTGGGATCCTGGGCTGCTGGCTCCTTCGGGGTTCCCTGGCCTGATTGGATATGGAGAAGGCCTTTTCTCTCCCCAGACAGAGCTACTACTGTAGGGACCTTTGTCAACACTGCCCTGGCTACAGTGAACCTCACAAAACATCAGGTTAGGCTCTGCCCCTGTACACTAAGGTGGGTAACTTTTTAGTTCTAAACTAAATCAGTCCCAGCCTGTATGCAAATGCTAAAGCACTGCTTGTTTGGAGATCTGCAAATCAGTGGAGGGAACAAGGTGGTGGGAGGTATTTGCTTCAGAGACCTCAGCTTGCCAGCCCTGTTGTCTGCCACCCTGATCCAGCCAGTGTTTCCAGGCTGAGCAGGAAGAGCCAGGGAGCTAGTGTGTTCTGAACACATCGCATGTGATGAATGCATATGGTCGTTTCCATTTTGCTCACTGCCCATGTGCCTGGGGAATTGTGGGAGCTTTAGAAAGAAAATTACCACTGTGTCTCAGTGAGGTGAGGCTGCTGTGTCTGGAAGCTCCTCATAACTTGTAAATTAAATGTGAATGAGAAGAGTTCATTAAAATTGGCATTATAGAAGTGGCCTATTGAGGTTTGAAAGCAGCTGAGCTCGCGGTGCCTGGGCCCTCTAAACCTGTGGAGAAATGCATGAACAAGTGACAGGCGACAGTCACAGGAGCTTGGGCACTGTGAGTGGATCGCTGCCTGGCTCCCAGCCCTCCAACGATCACCGCATGGTCAACACATGAGGTTCAGCCACTAAGAATATTTGCTATTTGGGGTATACAAGGGAGCCAGACCCCTAAGGGAGGAGACTAGCATCGTTTGCACAGCAGCGTAGATGCTGTTCTCATTGATTCCGGGTACGTAGGTTTGTGTAAAAGTTTCAAAGGCATAGCACACACGAACGTCTGTGTATTATGGTTCAGAGAGATACAGGGAAGGTGGAGGAGAGATGGTTTCTGTGAATACAATAATTACGTTAATTTCTTCCCTTAATGGAATTAATGTATTAGAAGATGTGTGCACCTGCTCTACAGAAAAGGAAGGGAAACTAACAGTAATAACACAGCCATTATCCACCTCACCACAGACATTTGCAGTTATGCTACCTTGGAATGTTGCCACAGTGGGTTCCACTGATGAAAAGATGTCTCTGGGAAGGAGAGTGGCTGCAAGGCACTGAGCGCTGCAGCCTGTAAATGCTGCTGTTTATCTTGAACCAGAAGCATTGGTCCTGTAACAATGCCCTATTACAGTTGCTGTACTGCAGCAGGGGGAAGCGAGGGGGGAGGGAGATGCAGGTTTAATCATCTTGCTAATGAATGTGGGTGCAGGATGGATGCTCTGCCCTGCCTCCTCGCCTGCATCCTGATGAGCCTCAGTAGCTGTCAGGGCCATTGCATGGTGAAGCTGCAGATGCAGTTCCGTCTCCCAGATGCTCAAAAGCCACGCCTGGCCAAAATAAAACGGATTATCTGTTCCTTTCTGTTTCCCTCCAGAAGACACCTACTATGGGAGACAAATCAGATCTTTAACACAACCCCATTAAGGCTCCATGCTAACAAGAGCACAGAGCTCACGTGACCCACAGACGTGATGAATTAGCATGTACGTTCCACACTCAGACTCACCAGCTCTTTCTGTAACACAGAAAGGCTTCCATCTTTTTTATGGACAGGACACCTGCATTCCCATCTCTTTGCTTTTTAGAAGTAAACTAAATTCAGCTGCTAGCCCTCCAGTGCAGCATTTTATTTTTTTTAAAAAAAAAAGTCTTTTGCCATTGAGTCTCTTACGTGGTCTCAAAGGTCAGAATTTATTGTCTGTGATAGTAAAACCATGTGTACAAAACTGCCTTCTGTTCATGATCCATGTAGCAGACGTTCCTATAGCTCTGCCTCTATTTTCTGTATGGTGAGGTGCTCAGAAACTAATCAGCAGGAGTGTGTGTCACTGGTAAGCAGTCTTAAGTGGAATACAAAATGCACTGGGCCTCATTTTTTTCCTTTTCTTTCTTTTTTTTCTTTTTTTTTTGGTTAGTGTTTCTTTTGTTTATTCTTTTCTGGTTTTTAAATAAAATATATGAACTGCTGGCATTTGGAACTTCCTATAATAAACACAAGATAATGTTCCTGTCGAAACTGTTTCAGTAATTCATGCCTTCCCCACCCAGTTTTACATCCTTTCTCATCTCCAAAAAAAAAATCTCTGCAGCCTGTGACTGTGCGTGTCAGTTCTGACCTCCGTATACGTCAACATTTTAGGAACTGAGCATTTTAAGGGATGTTTTAGAATGCTGTTCTTTCCTGCTCTTTCCTTTATGCTTTTAAGGTGTATTTCCTGTTCTGAAATGGGACTCATTCACAGGATCAGAGCAGGGAGGGACTCTTTCTCATCGTGCACTTTGGTTGTCTGATGTGTGATAAATCCATGGTTTTATGGCTGACTTTACATTTCCCAGAGGGAAGGAGACAGATTTTTAGTATCCACACCAAAAGAGCCATTCACCCAGGCTTCTCACGTGTTGTGTACTGGTCTGATGAAACCTGCCCTGCTGTGGCATAAATGTTCGTATGAGCTGTCTCCATATAATGTTCAATAAATTGTGTGCTCTGAATATATGTAAGTGGTGATTTCGTGCATAATTATTTTGAATGGATGACTTGAGACTGTTTGATGTGCTGCAGAGAGTGTACCAGGAGCCATCGCTCTGCGTTTCCCCCGCTTCTTGGGGGGGAGGAAATCAGATGAAATGAAAATCACAGGTCTTTGCACCAGAACCCAGCTTTTAAGATGACATAGATCAGGTTCCTCAGCTTGCCTCTGAGGAACTTCCCAGGAGTGGGGTACCCCTCCAAATGGGGTCTTCTGCATTCTTCCAGTTTCCTGTTAGGGGAGGCAAGGCTGTTATCACTGCCAGTGTAGATGAGTGGACCTCTCTGTCCTTTGAGTCCTGACAGACTTGAGAGTCACAGCATTATGTGAAAGCATTCCCCAAGGCAGTTTTAGCCTCTTTTGGGAAAGTAACACAGGCAAAAGCTAAGAAATCACAAGACTGGAGGACACAGAACCGAGGCTGCTCTCCACCGACTCCCTTTCTCTGGAGACTGGCCTGAAGTTTTCCTCCTGCTCTGCCATGCGGCTGGCCTCTTGGAAATGTATCTTGGAGACCATTTTGTGTTAGCACACACAGAGCTGCTGTCGTTACTTGCTACTTTCCCTCTGTCTAGTGCTCCCAGAACTCAGCCAGCTGAAGCAATTTATGCTCTTGCTGGGCAAATGAGCCCTGACATCATGGGATTGTCCCATGGAAGGTGAATGATGAAGGGAAATCTGTGTTTTGAAGTTAAGTAGCTGGTTCCACTGCCTCCAGGACAGCACTGCCGTCTCAGTCCTTCTGAGCCACTTCCTTGTCCTCTTGCTGACTGGTTATCCCCTTCCTGGCCTTTGCTCATCTGAACAGTGCACATAAGTTTTGCTTTCCAAACCCAACCTTGGTTCTCAGCAAGCAGGGACGTTCACTCTGTCAGACACACATGCATATGAATGAGGACACCCGTTCACACAGCTCTGCGCATACCTCACTGTAAACAGCTTGGTTTTCTTTGGCCTACTTTTGCCTGAGGTGAGCTGCTGTGGATGTCAATAGACTCTGACTGAAGGCCCATGAAGACCCGCAGTGGAGTCAGGTCGAGGGTGGGAGAAGAGTCGAATAGTCGTCTACACAGGGCAGGCAGTGCCAGCTGACAGACAAAGAAGGGATGGACTGCAGAAAGGGCTGTCCCCTATTCTTATGGGAAGACTGCAGCCAAGGGCATAGGGTGTGTGTGTGTGTGTGTGTGTGTGTGTGTGTGTATTTGTCTCAGGCGATGACCCTCAGGGTCGACAGTGAGTGCTTAGACCTCCACCTGTACCCATAACTCGGTGTACTGGTCCAAGCTTGCTTGTGTCCCCTGAGTCTTTGTAGGTCTTTTCCCCATGGTATTCAGTAAGATTGCAAATCAAAAGCAAAATTATATCCGTGCTCCTGGTGGAGGGATGAAGAATGAGGTGGGGGTGGGGGGATCTTGGCAGTCAGGATGGGAACTGGGGCAGTGGAGCTATTCTGTAGAAGTAACCACTGACTCTCAGGGGTTTTGTTAATGCATTAGAGATGAAGCTGCCATCTGTGAACTTGCTGGGTCCTATAATGGGAGTAGGGTGCCCATCAGACACTGAAAACACCCCAGAATTGCACTTACAATCCAAGCTTTCTTTTTTTCAAGTAGAACTTCTGTTTCTGTTACTTTGCAATGTTTGACCACTAAAATCACTTCAAAGAAGAAAAGAAAGAGTAAAAGTTTGGAGAAATACAAAATACATGCTACAGACCTTTTGAAAAATGGAACCTTTCTGCTACTTCAAAAAAACGTTAAGAAAATGTGTAGGAAGGCAGAAGGCTTTTCAAAGCCAAGTCCCACTGTGCCTCCACCCTCCATGCCATCATGCGGCTGCTCTGAAGTCTGGCTCCTGACCAAGGGAAATAGTTTCCATTAGTAATGATAAAACCAGCCACCAATATTGAGCCAGCTAACATGTGAGGAAGGGATGATGGCCCATGGCCCAATCCCGGTTGTTGGCCCATTTTTCCTGCTGTGTTTCCCATAGACTCAGTGTAGAGACTGAGTCCCATGTCAGTTTGTCCAGTGTTAAATTCTCCTGGTAGCGATGTTCTCTCTCTGCAAACCAGGAGTCCACTGTCTTGCTTCCTCAAAGCATTCAAAATCCTTCTAATCAGGATCTGCCTTTTACATCGTTAAGACTCAATCTAGAACACACACACACACACACACAGGTGGATAGACAGGTATGTGATTAGCTTTGTTTTGTTTATGCCAAGGCCTTTTGTGTACATAATAAAAAAAGCTGAAGCCTCGGCCCGAGGACCACACAATGGAAATCAGCCGTGGGCATCACCCGAGGCTCCCACGCCCCTCAGGCCAAGTGGCACTTGCTCCTGACTAGCCCAGTTCCAAATAGCATGCATATATGAATGGCTTTTGAACTCAGATGATATTATTATCATTATTATTATTGTTGTTTGATTTTTTCCCCTTATGAAAGATAAGGAGTTGGATAGTCTCTCAACCATATCCCAAGCACAGCTTTCCTCCTCCCTCCTTTTAAAGAATTAAGCCATAGATTTTTGGCTGTATCAGTGTCCTGTTCTATGACTGGACATGCACAGTACCGTTGGCAGCCGTGCTGGGGATCAACCTTTTATTTATAACCCACAGTTCTCACTGGAGTCTCTGAATCTTAGTGTCTTTCTGGTATAGGTTTCACAGTCCAATGAATTTGACACCAAACCCTGACAGGTAAGTCTCTGCACTCACACACATTGATTTTTCCCAGATATCTTTGGAGGTCCCTTTCCAGACACCGTCTATGCCCGCTGCCACATGCACTTCGTTTACTGTCGCTAGTAAATTTCCTTTCACCTCTTTTTTAGGTCTCCATTTTTCCTCTTCTGATTTATTTCATTATTTCCTTACTGTATTTTTTGAAAAATAAAATCGCCATATTCTAATTGACTAAATGAAAACAGTGCCCAGCGGGTCTAAGGAACCGTCTCAGACATTTCCCCAAACTCCATGTTCTCAGATCACTTCTGAACAATTATGACAGCCACTCTGAAGCCAGGGCCTCCACTTAGGATCTACACTTCCAATATTAATTACGTCTTTAACATTTATGCAACATACACACAAGAATGTATTCACTGAATTGAAATTAAAAAAAAAAGTCCTGCTTAGATCATCTGCAGGACTCATGTGTCTGTTGCCGGTGCCCTGTTCTTCTATATCTCTTGTTATTAGCCCCTTGGTCTCCTGTCCAAATTTTAAAGTATGTTCATACCTACATCCATTTACCTATAAACATATATGCAACTTAGGTTAGGATTTGCATATGAGGGAGAACATGTACTTCTTTTCTTTCACCGTGTTTAATATGCTTCCTGGGTCCATCCATTTTCCTGTAGATTTCACAGTTATCTTTCTCTTTACAGCTGTGTAATATCCCATTGCATATGTACGCCATGTTGTTGTTATCTATTCATCTGTTGATGGACATCTAATCTGGTTCCATTTTTTAAATTTATTTTATTTACTTATTTATTTATTTGTATAGTAAATAGAGCAGCAATAAGCATGGATGTGCAGATATTCCCATGGTAAGACATGGAGTTCTTTGGGTAAGTGGCAAGGAGTGGAATAGCTAGGTCTTTCTTCTTTTACTTCATTTGTAAAAGCACATCCCTTATCAGGTCTTTGCAAAAGACATATGTGGGACATAATTTTTCTGAGAAAAATATGGAAAACTGTCCCATTCTGACCTCATACTTGACTAGATAGTTGTACTGGGCATAAAAGTCAAGATTGACCGTGCCTGTGGAGATTCTGAAAACTTCATTCCACTTCTAATGGTCCCCTTTAATGTCACCCCAGATTCTACTGTTTATTTCTGGGAAGTTTTTCAACTCTAATTTATAATCTTTTGACTTTTCTTTGTGTGTGTGTGTGTGTGTGAGAGAGAGAGAGAGAGAGAGAGAGAGAGAGAGAGAGACAGACAGACAGACAAAGGGAGAGGGAGAGAGAGAGAGACAGAGACAGAGGGGGAGACAGACAGACAGACAGACAAAGGGAGAGGGAGAGGGAGAGAGAGAGGGAGAGAGAGAGAGAGAGAAACCATGACTGGCCTGGAACCCTCTATATAGATCCGGTTGATCACCAACTAACAGAGATCCACCTGTCTCTGCCTCCTGCATATTGTAATTTTCAAGATTTGTTTCTTTCCCAGTTTGTGAGTGGCAACTGCTTGAACACACACACTCACGTATTCACATACACACATACATGTCATTAGCTATGTGTATATACATTTGAGTTTGTGTGTGTGTGTGTGTGTGTGTGTATGTGTGTGTTTGGTGTTTGGGAATTATTTCTAGAGATAGGGTCTCCTGTGATCCAACTTACTACAAGGTTGAGGCTGGCCTTGAACTCCTGTCCTTCCTATTTTATCACCATATTTAGCAGATGTAGATTGTTTTTCCTCTAGGGACAAAATTGTTCTTAGTTACATCTTTGTTTTTTCCTGCCAAAGGAACTGGAAAAGGCAGGGTTTGTTGTTGTTGTGTTTTGTTTTTCTGTTTCCCATGATGCTAGGGGTCAAATGCAGGGCTTTGTGTGGTCTAGCAGGCCTCTGCGTATTTCAAAGGTTAAAATCTTCCGTCTGCTACCTGGCTGCATGCTCTTGCTCACTTTCCTGTGGGAGCCATGGACAGCAGGATGTTGTGCACCATCTAACACTGGGGTTTTATTCACAGGCCGTGTGATTTTCAGCATGGTATTCTGTCACTGAATCCAAGGGGTTGAATGTTTGGCTCTTCTCTGGCTCTAGTGGGTATAGCTCGTTTTACACACTTAGAAGCACTTCAGAGATGCCCTGTGCCCAACTCTTCTACTCTTCTGTTGTCCTGAGCTGTCCAGGCAGCCAGTTCTCTAAGCCCGGACCTGTGACACATGAACTTGCTTCTGAGCCTCACCCTGACCACTGACAAACTCAACTCTCCAAGGCCTACTGTCAGGGATGGGCTACCACCTATCCCAGGCTCAGCCTCACTCCCATCTTGCTGGCCACCTTCTCCTCTCCCTTTCTACTTAGCCTAGAACTTCTGAAAGAAGTGGAGGGAGAGGGACAGAATTGTGACTCTCTTCAGCTCAGAGTAGGAGAGCCAGACTTCCTCCTGAAGTGCTTTGCATTTCTTTTAACAAATAAGGCAACCTCCTTTGCTTGCTACTTTTCCCCTTCATCTAAGAGATTAAAAGAATACACCAGGACTAAGGTATTGATTACTAAAAACCCCTTAGGAAGTGCCACACACTGGGAGGAGGCCCTCCTCAGCAAGTCTACACACTGCTGATCACTGCTCTGTGGATCGGTTTCTCATTTGGGCGGAGCCTCTGCTAGTCACCTGCTGTGGAGCGGGGCTTCAGGGCCAGGACCAGACCGGAGGCTTGATGGACCTATGGTTCCTTTATGGGGCTCAGGGCCTCTCAGACCCTTGGGGTGCTTGGGAAAGAGCCTTGCTGATCTGAGGTAGGAGTTAACCTCGATGCTCTAAAAACAACTACCCCCAAGAAAGCCAAGTGTCCTCCAGGTCCCATGTCTGGGTTTGGCTCTGTCCTTCGTTTCTGAAAAAGCAGTACTGAGAGTGCTTGAAGCCAGGGAGTGGAGGCCTTGTAGATACTTAATAGCCACATCCTGACACTCCAGACAGGACACGGCATTTGCCCATTCAGTCAGTGTTCGGTAAGCTCCCGCCCACAGGGCCAGGTGATACTGCACTCAGGAGGCCCAGCAGGGACCCTGACAGAAGGTCTGCTGTTCCGTAGCTTGGCGTGAATAAGCAGGGTGTTGTTGGTGATGGAGATGTGGGGGGTGGACAACCTGCTGGGCAGGGGTTGGATGGGAGCCGGAAGGAGTGGGTGGACCACTGTTGAGAAACAGGGATGACTAGAGAATATCTGGCATGGAGGAGAGGGCTTCCTGGATGGTAGGGTAGTCCTCCAGTGTGGATTTCTGTCCTTCGTGGAAGTGGGTCTTCCATCTCTTCAGGTGACTGGCTCTGAGTAGATGGGAGGTGGACGGCTGCCACCCAAAGCCCACCTCTGTAAGTGCGAACAACCCCAGCCCCCAGCTCTCATCCGTGACTAATGGCCCTGCACCAGCCCCTGCCAGGGCCCTAATGCAATTCCACCTGCGTCAGAGGCTCCAGCCAGCGCCTGAGTCACCCTGGCTCCCAGGAGAGGACACACGGAGACACACGGAGAGTCGCGCGTCAGCAGCACACGCTGCTTCTCTGCTCGGTGGTACCGCTGGGAGATTAAACACATTCGCTTAGAGAAAAGCAAAGAAACAATGTCTTCTGCTAGGCAGAGTCTGGTAGCTAATGGGCCTCCGAGAGCTGTGTACAATCTAAACTTTTTATTAAAAAGGAAAAAAAAAAGCTCTTTTGCTCTCCTGGGACTTGCACTGTGAAATTATCAACCACACGGGCTTTGCCGCCCTTTCAACGTGACTGCACATACAGTGGAGAACATTAATTGTTTTGTTTTGTTCACAGCCGAGACTAGGCTCTTCCCTTCTGCCAGGGAGAATGCTCCTGGGTCTCTCTCTGCCAGGGTGGCAGGGCCTGGGGGTTCTGAAGCCCTGGCCTCTGCCCACCACTCCTCACTGAAAGAGGCTTTCTAACGTCAGCTGCCTCCATAGTGTGCATAACTAACAGCCCAGCCCAGAAGCACCTTCTGGTTTAGCATACCTAACGAGTGGCTCAGGACCTGCTAAGCCATTCCAAGTGACCTTCCCTATTATGGCAAGAACCCCCCACACCCCCCTAACACACACACACATTCCTCCTAGAAACCCCTGACCTCTGATCTCTGGATCCTATTGCTCTAAGCCTCTGCTTACCGTGAAACCTCAGGCCAACCCCCTACTCTGCGCCTGCATGTCTGTCTCTGTGTGGGAACTACAGCGAAACTGCTTCAGTTTTTCCAGGGAGGCTACAAGTGGCCTTTGGCTTTCATCAGCCTCTATGTTCAAGAGTCATCTATGTTCTGTGGCACCAAGCCCTTCCGGCCCCACAGAGAAGATGCTGAGATGGGTTTACATTCTCTAGAGGATGGACACGAATAAATTGAGAGTCTTTCTAACACTGATCAACATGTGGCAATGGTGGAAGAAAGAGAGAAAGGGGGTGATGGTTTGTGTGTGGGGGCGGGGGAGGCACTGATGCTGGTCTTCTTGAGGAGATGATGTTTAGTCTGAGACTTGAATAAAAGAGTCTGAGGGAGGACATGTAGCAGAGGTCCCCAGTCAGTGCCCCTCTGCGATCAAGAAACAGAGAGGTAGATGCATCTGGGGTGTGGGGAGCCGTGGCTGAAGTCTGCAGACAGCCTGAGCCTGAGCACAGTAGGCACAATGAAGGGATGAGGGAGCGGGCATCGGGAGAGTGCAGCAGGCTGGGCTTCACCTCTGCTTTGTTCTTCTCTCCCACATGCCTTTTCTTTGGAACTATAGTCCCGTTGGTTGACTTTAATAACCAGTGAGAACATTTTTCAGGCTGTTTAACTTTATTAAAAGATTTAAATTTGATGATGAACATTGGCATGGTTGCTTCAAGCCTCAGATAGAGGTTTGCTCAGCCATGGCTATGTCCTCGACACCTACTGTCATCCCCACAGGGCTAACCTCCCTCCCCACTGCCATGTAGTCTGAGACTGTAAATAATCTAATTATTTCTTGTACTTTGGTAAATATGCCAGGAACACTCGTAGCTGTCTGAGACCCGCAGAGAATATTAACTTGGTGCCTTTTTTTTCCCCCCCCGAGAAGAATGGATAATAAGTTAGAACAATCTCCTTGGCCTGATTGAACCACACACAGTCTCAGAGAGGCCAAGGGTTTTCCTCTGCATGCATCATTAGCCTCATATAGGATTGTTCAAGCTCTGTGATAAGAGACACGGGTGGGAGGAGGCAGAAGGAGTTGGGAACAAGTGGCTCACAGTCCTGAAAACCCTTGAGCCACTAGGACACCAGTTTAATCTCGCAGTGTGCAGATGAGGCCTAGACCTATGAGCAGGGACCCCGCCGTGATGACAGCCCCCCCTGAGTGGATGAGAACCCGACATATTAGCATCGCAGTGTGGGGACGTGGGGGGGGGCAGGCTTGCTGGGTTCTGCCTCCAGATGTTACTATGCAGCCTCATGGCCCTGACCCCCCCTGGGGCAGTCCTGAAGATGCTTGCTGTGTTCCTCCCCGTCTGTTGACAGCAGCAGATTCTGGAAGAAGATGCGGGGCTAATTACAGAGCACATTGTGCTGCAGCTATCATTAGTATTAATTAGTTTCCAAAGGCGAAGATGCACTCTCCTCCGTGGAGTGTGCCCCCGCTTGGCTAGCCCTAAGCTTTGCGGACGCTAGGCGTGGGCGAGGAAGACTTAGAGGCCGCAGCCTGCGGGGAGAGGCCAAGGTCTCAGCTCAGATCAAGCCCTCTTCCCGTGCTCTGTGGCCCTGGAGGACCAGATTTATCCGTATACTGTGTTGCCAGCTTGAGTTCTGACTTACAGAAGCAAAAACAGATGCCTAAAAGATGCCAACAGGCAGAACTCAAGAAAGCCGGCTGGCCCCAGAGAGACAAGCCCTTTGCCAGAGAGCTGAGAGAGACACTGAAAGCCCCAAGCGGCATCTTTAATTCATGCCCTGGCTGAGTTTGTATTGCTAAATTCAAATTAATGATCTCTACACTGCAACCCAGAACCTGGCCAAGCGGCAGGGAGCACCTTGGGCACCGTCATAGGATGCTATTCTCTCTGTCTCAATACCCAAGGTGAGGAAGGGCCAGTAGACCGACACCAATCTCAACAAAAGGATTAAAACTAGCAGTAGGGTTTTAGAAACAGCATTTTGCAGCCATACCCAGGTCTGTGATCTTTGCTCTTGGCTTTGCAGTGTTGTTTAGCCCTGTGGGATACAGGCTAGACTAGAGGTGGCAGAACCATATGTTCATCCAAGACAGAGCAACAGAGAAGGGCTGTCCTTCCTCCATAATGCTCTGACAACACGTAGCCAGGTGGACATCTGTAGGAGGGCCGCACAGTGTTCAAGGGGCCACCCGGAAGTTAAAGGCTGATGTCATAGTTATTCAAAGAGGACCAGTCCTTGAGTAGCACCGTGAGAGAGATGACAGAAAGATATGGTGACCACCCAATGGGGAGCTTCTGCATTGGAGGCCTTTGCCATAATGGCCTGGGGGCCACTTGGGCCTGCCTCTTGCAGAACAGCAGGAGGGCTTGGAAGGAGGTAGAGCGTTTCTCAGGAGTATCAGGACTGGATCCATCTGTGGGCCTCTGTCCAATGAAGAGCAGGCTCTGCCCATGAGGGTCTTATTCCACTTCGAACAGTTCATACTCTACATGTGGGAACCTGATGCCCAAGGGCAGGCACCCATTGGTGGTTGTGACATTCCTCTCAGTACCTACTGACCAGATCCCTGGGCCACCACAGCTGCTTGGCTTGGAGAAGTTGAGTATTGTAGTGACCTGGTCCGTGGGGGTCACATGAACCCGTATAACCTCAAACATCAGCTCAGTGCCGCTCTGGACCCAGGGGGATGGGGTGCCTCTGGAGTAGTGGCCAACTGCAAACACCGTGAAGGTAGGCCGGCGGCAGACAGGGTCTGAAAAATGGTGGTAATCCCCTTCCCAAGAGCATCTGTGGTCATCAAAGCTGAAGTCCCTTGACTCACAGCCCATGCTGATCCCAGTGGCCACCAAGGCGCAGTGGTAGGGCTGGCAAGGCAACACAGATGGGTGGTGCTCGTCAGAGCTGGCGATGAAACTGCAAGTCAGGTAGGGCCAAGGGTGGTACTGACAAAGTTGAAACACAGTGGTCAGGCAGCAGAAAGAGGCAGGGATCAACTGGAATCCAGTGAGACCCACCTACTGGTTGTCAGCTGCTTTCGACTTCCTAGCCTTCCCTAGGTTGGCAGCTTGGGTGTCCTCGGATTTAGAAGGCAAAGTCACCCCCTTCCCTGGGGACTTCAGCCTAACAAAGACCTGAAGTTTATAAAGCAACCTTGAGACCTGTCCCTTCACCTTCTCATACATGTCTCCCTCCACACCTTCCCTTCTGCATTAGACAGGAAGTTGCAAAAACTTTTTAGGCTGAGGTCCTCATGTCCCCCAACACCAAGGCTCCCTATAAACACACACTTGCTGGATGGATGAGAAACTCGGTGAAGTCTAGGTGGGTTAGGCCCCCAGATGTAGAAGAAGCCCTTCCTAGGTTGCCAGCCTGGCCTGTCACTGCCATTATCACTGCCATTGCTCCTCCACATGCCGAGGCTTATGCTGACCCCCTCCTGCAAGCATTTGACAGAGGACAGTGAAACTAGGAGTCCCGGTGGCCTGCCACAGATGTCCACAGTTGTACACAGCCCTGCAGGACCTGTTCCAGAGCTGCACAGCAGTTAGCACATCCTTTGTACAGGATACACAAACACTAGCATGGTTGTTTTTGTTTTCTATGTATGGTGTATGTGTGAGTGTATGTCGGGAGTGAGGGTGTGTGTTCCTATGTGTGCAGGCACATGTGAAAGCAAGGAGAGGCTTCCTCAGATCGAGTGTCACCTTATTCTGAGGCAGAGTCTCTCAGTTGAACCCAAACTTGTCAACAGGACTCATCCTCCTGGAGTGCTAGTCCTTGCCTCTGCTTGACCTTGCTTTGTAGCTCAGGCTGGCCTTACACGCCTGATTCTTCTTCTACCTCTCTAATGGGCTGGGATTAAGAGCATGTACCACCATGCCCTGCCTCCAGCATTTATTACAACAGACAAAACAAGTTGCACTGGAGACCCCTGCTCCTGCAGTGGTTTCTTCTGGCTTTTGATTGCTTGAAGTCACCCCCAAGCTTGGCTTTGCGGAAGTGAGTCAACACCCATCAACAGGAAAGGCTAAATCTAGCTGGGTAGAAGCGACCCATCTGCATTCTGGAGTGAAAAAGTTTAGTAGAGGCCAAAAAGGAACCAGACAGAGACTCCCATCTCCCCTCCCCCCAACCCCTCGCTTCTCTTTCTTCTTTCCATAAAAGGGAGATGCTGTCCAGAAGTCGATGCAGAGCCTTCCTCTCTGAAAACGTGATGGCCTGGGATAGCCACTGTTCAGCGCTGACCTGGGAGCTGGCAGACAACCCTGTTCCCTCCGTTCCTTAGGGAACAGAACTGAGGCCAGAGCAGGAAAGACAAGGGGGAGGACATTTTTTTTTCTTGTTTGGATTGCCACCCTTTCAAAGCTCTTACTATTAATATGTATTCCTGTGAAGAGGCTGAAGCTCTAGTTCTATAGCACATGACCCTATATCAAGTTTTATTTCTGGATATCATTCTTATTCTTATTATCTTTCATTATTATTTGAGGCTGAGTTCAAACTCCAGGCGATCCTATCTGCCTCAGCTTCCAAGGGGCTCAGATAACAGGTGAGCCCCATCAGGCTGAGCTGCTGTTTGGGGGGGATTCTGACCCGGAGGACTGGAAGGCACTTTGAAACACTAGTAAATGGCGACAGACTTGTTTGTGATGGAGGATGCGATGGCAGTTAGCCAGAGTGTTGGTAATTGGGAGGATGGCTGATAAGAGTTCCCTCTAATTTAGGCCTTTTAACCTACATTCTGAACTGTGCTCACACTAATGTGTATTGACAGGGCCAAATGCACAGCATAGAAATAATACCAAGTAGCTCTTTCCTGCCACACTCACAGGGACACACGCGTGACCTCACGTGTGTATGATCCCTGTGCAGAGGGACATTGCAGGGGCTGACTGGTCATTTGGGACAAGTGATTTGGGGCAGAGCAGGTGGGTGAGGAGACAGAAAAGACATTTCCTGTTCAGGGGTAGTTGAAGTAGATGACACAATGCTCCTGCCCCCATTAAATGTCTCTAGGGTGACCTCAACAGAGGCCAGAGACCTATGTGTGAACAGACAAAGCCCCCGGTCTCACACTTGCCAACTTCACACTGATGTGAGCCCATTCCACCAAGCCGTTTCTCCTATGGCACGTACCAGTTTCTAATTAAGCCCCAGAGGTGATGCCTCCCCGGATGACTGTGGTGGAGCATGGACTGATTGATTAGTATTCTATATCCAGACGATAAATTTGGGGATCAAATTGGTTTTAAATTAACTTCTAAAAATGTTCAGTGTTTACCATCTGGTTTGGGTCGTGGGCAAGGCTCAGGCCCCCGAGAGCAGAGGTGCTATTTGGGGATTTGACTGCTGCATTTCCTTCTCTCAAATCATCTTCCTCCCCTCCCCAGGAGGGGGGTGGCGAGCAGACCTTTAATTTAATGTCTGTGCATCTGGCGCTGGTCTGCTATGACATCTTTCTATGTGTCTTGTTTTTCAATCACTTTTCCAGCCTGTGCAGGCCACCAGGAGCAGCCATGCTGCAGGAAGGGAAGAGGTAGTGGCCCCTGAGCTTCTCCCAGGAGAGGGGAACTGGTCAGCCTTCACTGTGTCTCTTGGAACAAGGAGTTGGGGTCTGGAAATCAACTCATCTCCTCTGGATTAAGGCCTGAGCAGCATAAGCAATTGTCTGTGGAAAGGGATTCATTTTGAGGTCATTTTGAAAGAAACTTGAGGCTCTTTTTTCTGTTCAGCAGTGTTCCTTCTCTGCCTCCCAGATTCTAGGTTTTGGGGACACTTGGAAAGGGTAAGGAAGGCAGGTGGGGTTGGACTCTCCTCACTAACGTTCACCCCTTGGGATTCTCTCAAGCAGTTGCTATGGGGATCAGAAGTTGCCCCAACTGGCTTTGCAACTGAGTGTACGGTACACAGTAGGCACTCAGTGTATGCTTCATGATGGCTGGATGGCCCAAGCAAGGTTCAAACAGCTCTCAAGAGGTGGCTGAATTTATTCTTCTCTCTGTCCATTTGTTTGTACTTCGTTGTTCTGTTGTTTTTTGAGAACTCCCTGCCTCTGTCTCTAAAGTGTTAGGATTACAGGTGTGAGCTACCATATTTAATTTGATTATCAGGAAATAAACATGGGGTACAGTGACCCAGAGTCCTGACCTGTCTTCATGTGCACTCACAATAAGCAGCGTTCTCCCAGTCTTCCAGACACTGCACTCATCACTGATTGGACTTGAGTGTGAAGAAAGAGCTCCTGTTCTCAGCCACCCATGTCACAGCTTCACATCTGAAGGCTGTTTTGTTTTCTTTCATTTCCTTCCCTCCTCCTCTTCCTCCTCTTCTTCCTCCTCTTCCTCCTCCTTGCCTCCTCCTCCTTCTCTTTCTTTTTTTTTCTGCTCCCTTTGTTTTGGTTTTGTTTGTTTGTTTGTTGTTTTTGTTTTGTTTTTTTTCGAAACAGGGTTTCTCTGTGTAGCCCTGGCTATCCTGGAACTCACTCTGTAGACCAGGCTGGCCTCGAACTCAGAAATCTGCCTGCCTCTACCTCCCAAGTGCTGGGATTAAAGGTGTGCGCCACCACTGCCCGGCTGTTTTGTTGTTGTTGTTGTTGTTGTTGTTTTGTTTTGTTTTGTTGAGATAGAGTTTCTCTGTATAGCCTTTGGCTGTCCTAGAACTCACTCTGTAGACCAGGCTGACTTCAAAACAAAGATCCTCTTGCCTCTGCATTCCAAGTGCTGGGTTTAAAGGCCTGCATCACTACTGCCCAATGCCTTTTAAATTTTCGAAAATATTTTTCTCAACTTTTTTTTTTTTTTTTTTTTTTGAGGAGAGTGATCAGACAGTACAAGCACCAGAGGAGGCCTTGGCATCGAAAACTCCACCAGCCCCAGTCTTCTACTGACAGCCCCATCCTTTATAGTTGAGGGACAGCACGGCACTTCCTTACAGGTGGAGTTGGATGGCTGCCATAGGGTCGCTTTACAACCTCTCTATTCTGGGAATCAGCCCATAGACCATTGGGCACATGTTAGAAATGAGAATCACATTTTAAAAAAAAGGTTAGACAGTGCTTTAAGTGGTAATCCCAGCAACTTGAGAGGCAGAGGCAGGCAGATTTCTGAGTTCATGGACAGCCTGGTCTACAGAGTGAGTTCCAGGATAACCAAGGCCACACTCCTCACCTTTGGCTCCACTTAGCTTCAGTCATCAGAGTTCCTGCCCAGCTCCCAGCTCCACCTCTGTTCATGATACTGACCCCGGAATGTGTGTGGAGTTTGATACAACACCCTAGAACATGAACATGTGTGCACACACACATCAGTGCTTTGTCCCCTGGTCACCAGTGGGTCCCCTGGGCTCCTGAAGGATGTCACTAAGAGAGTACCACAGCCCCAGCGGAGTGTTTCCAACACATGTGCCAATGCTATGCTGCCTTTATCCAGATGCCAGACCCCATGCTGGGTGGTGCCACAGAACTCCCCTGAGGAAATGCTTAGTGCCCAAGTGAGGAGGTGACAGGCAACAGGCTGGGCTCCCTAACAGCAGGGTATGCTGGGTGTTAGGAGATGTGCAGAGTGGGAAATAGAGGGACCAGGTAAACAGGACCAAACAGGAAGAAACCTGCCTGAGCCATTGTGCCCTGGGGGGGTACGGGGACGGGGATAGGGACGGGGACGGGGTGTTGCAAGAATCATGAAGACCAAACCCAGGAGATGCATGACTAGGCTAGGGAGGATGAACTATGTTATTCTCTACAAAATTCACCTAGCCTTGCAGAAGCTGAGACTAGAAGGCTCAAGCAGAGGTAACTGAATGTGCTAATGTCCTGGGGTTAGCTGCCCAGAGGTGAGGGCGGTGAGTAGATCAGACCCTTAGCAGGACCAGACTATAGGACCTGCTGGGCCGGGCACCGGAGCCTCTCCACAGAGCTCCATCCTCCCAGAGCACTTTGCAGGGGGCACTGGTGGCCATTGGGATGGTAGTGCTGTCTCTCTGCCCAGTCAGTGTGGATATCCCCAAGGAACAACTCCTGGACTAGACAGGGTGCCACCCCAGGCTGCTGTTGGATGTGACCTTGCAGGCACAGCAGACTGAGTTCGTCCATGCTGAAGCCCAGTGCCACCAGGAGTCATCTGGGACCTGGGAGCTCAGGAGCTCAAACAGCATCCCTGACAGCCAGGCCTGGCCTGGAGGCAGACGTTCTGTACAGTCCTGGACAGCCTGGGTCTGGCTGAGGCACCTGGCAATGTCAAGCAGGATGTGTTGGCTGTGGAAGACTATGCCCACCTTGTGTAGACGGTAGTCAGCCTCCGTGGCACCCTGGGTGACCCAGGAGGCCTGGCGCAGATGAACTTTGCCCTTGATGAGCAATGAGTGGCTAGGCTCCTGGCAGGAAGGGTCTCTGTAGTACTGGTAGGCTCGCAAGAGGTAGCTCGAGTAGAAGGTGTAAGAATGGGTAAGGAATTCTGGCCCTGGACGAACCTTGAAGCTGCTGGGGAGGAGATGTGTGTTGAACAGAGAAAAGGAAACCTACCTTTGTGTTCCCCTCTTTCTGTGCCACATCCTAGCCTCTTTCACTTAAGCCTGGGCCCTATAACCTCTGTTTCCCCAGTGGGGGTGGGTGGGAGGACTTCTCCATTTTGTGATCTTCATAAAAAGCTCTCCAGTTCTCCTTCTGCTCAACCCTCATGATCGTAACTGGGGCTTTTGCCACTATCCACCACTCAGTGTACTTAGTCTCTTCCCTACGGAGTGCCCAGGCCCCTCGTTCTGTCCTGGATTTCCTACTGAGGGAAGGGCGTGCGAAGAACAGAGGGATGTCTCTCACGTGTCTCCCTCTGACAAGCTGCCTCCTTTCCCTAGTTCATTCCTCCAATAGCAAGCTGTTTCCAGGATGAGACAACATGTACTCTAAGGGTCGCAGGCTGCTGGAGCATCTGTGCCAGCCACCCTCCATTGCTACTGGTGAAACGAGTTTACCAAAACAAGACCATAAAGATGATAGCTCAGTGGTTAAAGTATTTACCACAGGAGCATAGCACCCCCTGAGTTTCATCCTCATTGTCCACACAGTGAAAAGCAATTGTGGTGTGTGACTATAATCCTAGCTCTGGAGCAGAGACAGGAAGATCTCTCTAAGGACTGATGGGGAGTCCCAGGTCCCAGTGAGAGACTGTATGTAAAAAAAAAAAAAAAACAAGGTAGAGAAAGACAACCTTCGTCTGTACATACACACACACACACACACACACACACACACAGAGAGAGAGAGAGAGATAAAGAGAGACAGAGAGAGAGAGAGAGACAGAGAGAGACAGATAGACAGACAGACAGACAAAGACAGACAGAGACAGAGAAACAGAGAGATAGAGACAGAGGTGGTTAGCTGACCTGGTCTTCAGGCTCTTTTCTGTTAGCCGTGCAAACAAGTCCTGGGGTGTACAGAAGGACAGGGACAACCTGACTCCTGGTCCCACAGTCATAGCCAAGGATAGAAAACATTCCCAAGGCCTTATTATTGTGGGTGGTGGGGGATGCCCCCTCTTTCCCTGGTGCCCACCTGGATTCCCATCTTAATATGGATTTCATACTTAAGTTGTTACCATCCAAGCAGAAAATGGCTCCCATTTTTCCTTCAGGCTCTCTGCTAACACGAGGGAGAAAGCCTCCGCTGGGACCTAATGAGTCTTAAGCCTTAGCTCCCCTCTCTCCCAGAGCGAGCAGACGCTTAGGCTGAGATGGGCTGTGAATCTAGAGGGAACCCAATTATGTGGTTTTGTTTCACTGGGTGTCTCCACAGTTACTTCTTATTTATGGCGAGGGGCTGTAATCTGCATCCACAGCATGTGAGGCATCCCTTAAAAATAATTATATCACACTATAAATGTGTGCTGTTTACTGTATGCCAATTATACCCCAATAAAGCTGTAAAAACGCACGAATACGTTTAAGTAAATAAAAGTTAGTTGGTCTGAAGAAAAATAGTAAGTGGCTAATAGACCAGGTGGTGGCTGCAGTAAGGGAAGTCACCCTGGACCCTTGAGAACCTCAGATGGGGCCTGCGGTATGAAATGACTTTCCTCGGGGCATCCAGGCTGTCATCTCAAAGTCTGAGCTCTACTGACCCCTTTCTCCATGCCTCTCAGAAAGCAACAAGGCCTACTTGGAGAGCACAGTGGAACTTTCTAGGAAGAAAGTTCTAGAAGTTTCTTAGAACTGCTCCGGAGTGTTGCTGCAGGCCGGAGCAGACAACACAGTGTTCCCTCTCTGTGCACTCAGTGACCCTGCTAGGGAGCTGCCTAGGTCCCAGTTGGGCTGGATGAGGTAGGGCTGCAGCCCAGAGCCTGGGAAAAGTGCTAGGAGCAATTTGGAGAGCCTGCACCCTACCCCCTCCCGGCACCCAAAGCGCTAGCAGATGTTTGGCAAGCACATTTCTTCATGAGCTCAGGAAGCATGTAGAGGGAGGGTTCAGTCCTTGACCCCAGAATGGAATGGGCTGAGGAGGAGACCTGTGGACAAGTGTGTGAGTGTGTAGGGGGAGTGAGAATAAGCGAGGGAAGCCACACTCCCCCTCAGCTCCTAGCCTGGAAGGGAGAGTGACCTGATGCCTACCACAGATGAGGGGCTCGGAGCTGCTCCTGAGGTGAGGTGGGGGGCTGCAAGGTTAGAAATGGGTGGGAATCTTGGATTCTCTTCTGCCCAGTTACTTCCTGCCTCGGTTCTTTGAACCAGTTGTGCTCTCTGCCTGACCCATCTTCCTATGGATCTCAGAAAGGGAACTTCTCTCAACCAGATGTCACCAACTCCAGGAACCCTCCAGGATATTTGTTACCCTAGGTTTCGGCTTTGCAGCACAGTTCAGTGTCATGTTAAATCTACATTACACAGTTCCCATTTGCCTAAAGCACACACCCTACTGTGCGCCCAGCTCACCAGCTGGCAAGAAGCAAACCTCTCTCTCTCTCTCTCTCTCTCTCTCTCTCTCTCTCTCTCTGTGTGTGTGTGTGTGTGTGTGTGTGTGTGTGTGTGTAACAGGTCTCTCTGCGTGTGTTTCATTCAGTTTAACCCTTGTTGACTGGACGTGATGTTTGACAGTTCCTGCTCCAGGTGCCAGTTCCAGATGGGAGAAAGCAAAGAGGTTGGCAGGCAGCCTCTGGGGACCCAGGAGCATTGTCTCAACTTCACAGAGGTCAATGCCAAGGCTCAGTGGGAGACATCTCCCACCCAGCCCAGCAGCGTGTGGTTGGGAGCTTAAGGGAGTCTTACCCCTTTGAGATCCAGAGCCCAGTTAGGTGTGGGAGCAGGACCATAGTGATGGGCAAACCATTAGGCACTGGCTGCTGACACTGGGGCCCCCAGTGTAGATGGCTGCCTCCTGAAGTCCCACTGTGGTGTGAACTGTAAAAGATGAAGAACCTGGTAAGAGATCCACAGGCTCCATGTGTACTGCCTGGCCTGCCTGCTCTCCCTGTGTCAGGGGTCACAGCTCACCTCTGGCCCCAGAAACCCAGATACTTGTTGACTGCATACAACAGGCTCGCCATTGACACCTTCACTGTATATGGGACACAGGCCAGGGTCTAACTCAGTGCTTACTGAGTGCGTGCGTGGCAGGAGACCAGAACCCGAGCAGGAGAGCAGCCACATAGACCGGATCCCACAAGGATCTCTTACCTAAGCCTGGCCAGGAGCCAGCACCACATTGAGGGAGGTGTCTGAGGTCCTTCTGGTGACCCCAGGATAGCTGGCAAGGGTACTGGCAGCTCCCCACAGCTCCTAGCTGCTGCTCAGAATTGAGTAACAAGACTTCAGCTAAGGAGCTGTAGTCCCTTCAGGGCTGTCATCTCCGACTTAGAAGGACAACTGATACAGTCCAGATGGGAGAATGCTAGTGTGAGCAGCGTCCAAGTCTTACAGCAGTGACTGTCCTCATAGTGGCCTCTGACCCCAGCTGCTAGCCACTGTATCAGGCTTGCCAACCTAGCCCTTCCCACTGAGCCTGGGGCCGAAGTGGATCGGGAGGGGCTTGGAGAGCCTCGGCCAGCCAGGGCCTCCAGGGAAGGCTGCGGATGGGTTAGAGAAACTCTCCCACAGCTTATTTCCATCCTTTCACCACTGCAGGTTCCCAGGTTCCCAGCTGGGCTTGGGGGGAGGCCAGGGGAACTCCATTTTACCCCTCAGAGCTCTTTCTGCTATACGCTTGGACCCCAAATTCTCTGTGCCCAACAATCTCTCAGGAAAGCTTATGTCCTTGGGATCTGGAGTCACATGTGGAGTCTCTGGGGACCCTGTCACTAGCTGAGAAGGCTGAGTGGTGTAGCTGGTGATGATGGCAATGGAGTCACGGATCAGATAAGGATCTAGGTGGTTTTATGATATGTCCTGTCATCTTTGCAGCAATCTTAGGGGTCGGGTGAGGCTTCGTGGGTTAGTCCCATGGGTTTGTGTCAGTCATCAAGAAAAGCCAGAACTGGAGCCCAGTTTGTCAGATTCAAGTCTCATTTGGGTCACCAGTGAGCTGATTTGGGGACACAGAGTGCAGGACACGCATGTGGAGAGTAAAGGTCTGAATGTGGCCCTTGGTCCTACCGATCAATGGATTTGTTGATTGTGGTCAGACAAATAGGAGAAACAAATCCAAACAGCTAACCGAGGCAAGGTGTCTTAATGTGGGCACACTGTCACTTGGGGAAGCAAGGCTGACCGAAGTCTTGCATGATCGAAGATGGGGTTTTCAGAATTAACCTGGAACAGTATCAAATTGACCTGAACCAGATCACTATGGTTGGTGCGTGGGCATCATCACTGAGCCCACGAATCCCGAACAGAGACAGACTTGTCTATGCTGTCAGCCAGAGCACACTGTAGTGCTTCTGAGCCACAGTCATGGTCGGAAGCTGCTGGATTCTCTGGATTCAATTCTGCAGGTTAATTTGAACATCACCAGTGTCAATGAAACCTGTCGCAAAGTGTTGATTTGGCCAACAGATGGGAGCAAAGAAGAATCCGGAGGGGTCAGCCTTATTTGCCTGGTTGGGAAATGAAGCTTACATTTCACAGTGAAATAGCACACGGGTTCTGAAAATTAGAGAGGAGTTGTCTCCATGAACCTCTGGTCCTTGAAGAGCTGCTGTCTCTGTTGGGAAGGAAACCATCACACCCTCCCTCCCTGAAGGCACCGAGAAGAGATGTCACGCTCTGACACAAAGTTCTCAGATGGTATTTCCCCCAAGTGTGTTTTCGTTTATGTTATTCTTCTGTGAGGAGTTAGGATTTAATTACGTTAGGAGACTATAATATATAGTCAGACCTCTTTGTCTTCAGAACACGAATACACACACATAGCACAATACAATGGGGGCCTTTGTGAAGAAAGCCCCAGAGGCCAGCCATGCTGGTTTCCCATAACCTCAATGTAAAGGTTGTTTTAAAAAAATCAACCACAAGCCCAACTAATAGTTAGAAATAGTCTCACGATGTTGCCCCTCCACAGCTTTGGGACAGACCTCGATTTTCTTTTCTTTCTTCACCCCGCATCTCTCCTCTCCCCACAGGAAAGTCTTAACTCGATGAGCCGCTACCGGCAGATGGGGCCGTGGCTGGGTCACACAACTCTTTGCAGGGACCCGAACGCAAGGACTAAATTGATTTTTATCAACCATGGATTTTTAATTAACAGTGGTGTCCACTTTACTGCCATTCAGTATTGACTGTTTACCCACTAATTAAAAATTATGCTGCTTTCGCACTCATAAGAGTGGGGACATTTGAAATTAGATAGCATCGTTCAAATTACCTGCAGAATTAAATTTACAGTACCCAACTGCTTGGACCAGGCTCCCAGAGCTGAAAATATGATCTGCTGTGGCCTGATGTGTTAGCAGGAGCTAGAACACTAGGGACAGCCCACTTGCACAAACACCATATGGGGTATGTTTGTGGCTGTGGGGAGTGTGGATGCTGCCTGAGCCCCAGGGTGTGGAGCTCTAGAGATGCCCTGAGGTCCTCACATATAAAGAGCTCATTCCTTGGGAGTCATCTAGGTTGGAGGCTAGATCTGTGCCATGCTGTGTGGCACTCCACAGCCCTGGTGGACACAGCATCTTCTGCCTGGCCATTGCTGGGGACTGACAGTCTCAGTCTGCATGGCCATTTGGAGTTCGGACCTACCAGTTCCTCATCCTATAGTTGAGGATGCAAAATCTCAGAGTGGTAAAGAGATTTAACTGCTGTCACTATGAGGATGTGGTCTTCCGAAGAAGCTTGCTTTTTCTTCTTTCTTTCTCTCCTCTCTCTCTCTCTCTCTCTCTCTCTCTCTCTCTCTCTCTCTCTCTCTTTCTTCTTTTGTAGTACCAACTCACACATGCTAGAAGCCCAGTCAGACCTGGAACTCACAATCTTCCTTATTAAGCCTCCTGAATGTTGTGTAGGTAGATGTGTATTAACAAGCCACCTTTTAGATGTCTGTATGCACATACATGTGCAGGACAGAGGACACCTTGGCTGTAATTCTTTAGACATTGTTCACCTTTTTCTGTTTAATTTTAATTTAATTTTATTTTTGAGGCAGGTCTCTGTAGCTTGGAATTCACCAAGTAGCTAGGTACTCTTTTTTAAAAGCAAAACAAAACATGGGTGCTAAGGAATTAAACCCATTTAGACAACTTAAAAATAAAACATATCTAATACAATAATCAGGCCTGGGTACAGTGACGTCTAATCACAGGTTTGAGGTCAGCCTGGAGTATAGAGATTCTGCCTCAGCAAACAAACAAAACCTAATCATCCAGTTCCAAATGCATCTCTTTAGGCATTTTAAAGCACTCAATTTGGTGGCATTTAGAATAATCACAATCCCAGGCAGCTATCATCTCTGTCTAGTTCCAGACTGTTCAGTCACCATGTAAGGAAGCTTGCTCTCAACATCCACCACCCCCCTTTCCTCAGAGCCTGCAACCAGCAACCTCACTGTTACTATGAATGGGCATCATCTATATATTTCCCATGGGTGGAATCCACTGTGCTTGCCTGCTTCTCACCAAAGTCATCCCTAGGACCTCGAGGGTATTAACATTCTTCAGATAAGCAGTGGAGGACTGGAGAATCTGCATACCCAGCCCTGAGACGGGTAGGATGAGAGATGATGATAGGGGTGTGTGTGTGTGTGTGTGTGTGTGTGTAGAGACCTTCTCTGCTCTGGCTGCCTAATCCTCAGAAAAGCAAGACTAGAAGATTGAAGAGACGGTTCAGCAAGCTAAGAGTACTTCACGGTCTGAGTTTGCCCCCCAGCACCTATGTGGAACGCCAGATGTGACCAGGTGTTCCTGTAAACGCAGAGCTGGTAGGAAGAGTGGTGGAGACAGGAAGTTGGCTCTAGTTCACTGGCCAGTCAGTCTAGTAAAAATTTAGAGAGCTCCAAGTTCCATGAGAGGTAGGTCTCAAAGGAATAAGGTTGAGCTTCAGTGAGGAAGAGAGCTGTCTCTGCATGAGTGGACATGTACACAGATGTTTGCAAACATGCATACTGAGCATGCACACACATGTGCATACTCACACACGTATACATACACAGAGAGTGCACACACACACACACACACACATCTGTTTCAGGGTCCATATTTACAGGACTGCCCATGAGGGTTAGAATTCTTTCTTGCTCAGTAACGCAGAGCAGCCATGACTCTGAGTGTCTTCAACGAAGAGTGCATGATAGTCCCTAACATCCCAGGCTTCCCCAGTGTCCTTGGAGGTCCAGCCTAGCTTTTTTGTAGCCCAGGAGACTGTGGACTGCCCCTTTTCCTTTACCCGGCAGATTCCACAAGGCCACTCTGCCACGTGGCCTTATCTTTCATTGGCTCTTGTGCTGACTCATAGGCTAGCAATATAACCCCACATTTATTGGAAGAGCCATGCCTGGTACAGCCCCTCTGCTCTCTGACCCACTTCCCACTCCTGTTCGGCCCTTCTACACCAGCAATTATGTGTCTTCTTTCTATTTGCTTTTAAATTTTGAGTTTTCATTTTTGGGAACAATTTGAGACAATGTTGCGGAAGCAGTAGACTTCTGGTCTACCCTCTGCCTAGCTTCTGCCTACTCAGACACCCAAGAATGAACAAACCCTGGAAGTAGAATGTAGTCAACAGCCTGTTCTGGGTTTGCTCTCTGCCTTGTTTTAGGTCCAGGCATTTAACTGTCATGTCTTTTCCACATGTCTTTGATTTTATTTTTCCCAACCTTGACACTTTAGGAGAATACTGGCCAGTCACTTCACAGAGTCCCTTTGTCTGGAACTAATGTTTCCTCTTGATTGAGTTTGACCTGTGCCTTGTGGCGAGAGCAGTGAGTGGCTTCTCTTCACACTGTCATGAGGCTCCAGGTCAGTTAGTCTACAGTTTGAACTTCGTTACTATGCCCACCAGGTTCTTCCACTGTTGAGGACAGTTGTTTTGGTGGTTACTAATAGACTCAAAGCCTCCTTGAGACCTGGTAACATCCTTGCCTGTCACAGTAAGTCCTGACCTATGTGTTTCCTGTCCTGGAGGCCATCACTTGTCCTGATTTTCTAAGTGGCTTGTGCTGTAAGGAAGAACTGTCCTGTCTCTTCCAAGAGTCAATGCAGCTCTTGTGTCCACTCATAGCTGCTCCTCGGTGCAGACTTTAGTTTTCCAGATGTAGACCATTATTGTTAGTGCCTTGTTCCCCAAAGCTGATCTGGACACTGGGAATGTCTGTAGTTCATCTCCAGTGTTTTCTCCAAGTGATCAGGTCAGGGTTTTTTGTTTGTTTGTTTGTTTATTTCTTTGTTTGGTTTTTAGAAACTTTTCCCAGGTAGCAAAAGATCTTCTAAATTCACTTTGCATTTTCTTAGACTCATGTTAGACTCAGTCCCTATGTTCTTTTAATAAAAAGTGGTGTGTATACATCAGAGGCTCGGTGTTCACTGTTAGAGAAGTCACTATGGTAGCCCTCAGCGTTTCCTCCTCCCTCTTCCTCCCTGATTCTTCCCCCTTCCTCTCTACTTCTTTTCCCCTCTCCCTCTTCCCTCCCTTTCCTCTCCATCTTCCCTCCCTTCCCTTCTCCCTCCTCCCTCCATCCCCTTTCCCTCTTCCCTCCTTCCTTCTCCTTTCTCCCTTCCTCCCTGTTCCTCCTCCCTTCCCCTCTCTGTCTTTCCTTTGTCCTTCTTGCTCTCATTTCTTCTATTGATTCCCCCCTCCTCTCTTTATTTCCTCAGAGCTTTGCTTCTTGCTGTATTTTTTTCCCTTTCTCCCTTCCTTTTCTCTGCAGCATTGCCAACCGAGTCCAGGTTCTCCATTCTTTCTCCTAATGCCACTCTCCTCCCAGTAAAGTTGGCAGACTAACACTCGCCAGTTCTCCTCTCCTCAGTTAAATGCAGGAGCACTTCCTCCTGCCGTGAGCACCATCCCCCACCTTGTCCACACCTCGTCCTTCTCTCAGGAAGTGGCTGTTAGGGTCAGACTAGTGGTAGATTTGTAGCTGTTGAGACTTTTGAGGAAGTGCAGAGAGCAAGGGCGTTTCCAGGATCCAGGACCCAGGCAAGTGGAGAGCAAAGCGAGGCAGCTGGAGGGAGATGACTTGTGAACACTGGGAACATCAGGTCAAAGGCTGGCTGCAAACTCCAAGCCCAATGCCCACTACTTGCATTAGAGTTTGCTTTACCCAGGGTAGGGTTCCATACAGATGCCTGTTCACTATACATGTAAAGTCACAGATACAACATCACAGGTCACTGATAGCTTCTAAGAGTGATGGTCAAAAAGGTGAAATTGATCACAGAGTCTTTTTACCCAGCCCCGACATTACATACATGATGGAGACCTTTGATGTGCAGACCTTGCCTAGATTTCACAGCGTGACTTCAAAGTTGCCTGTTGTGTGGTTCACAACCACACATCCCTTTAGGTTTAGCTTGGTCACTTCCCAGAGATGGGTGGGTCACTGCATGGGACAGAACTACAGTTTTGGAATGGAGTGTGGGTCTTCTTTGGCAACAGGGGCTTCCAATAGGTCTAGTTTTCTAATTAGACTCTGGTCCTGCAGCCCCACTCTGTGCTGTGTGTATAAATCAGATTTCCCTCCCTCCCTTCTTCCCTTCCTTTCTTGTAGTTATTTCTTTTTCTTTTTTGGCAGGATATCTTGTGTCTCAGGTTGACCTTGAGCACAGTTTGCAGCCAAGGTTGCCCTTGAACTGTTAATCCTCCTGCCTCCACCTTCCGAGTGCTGATTTGCTTTAAAAAAAAAAAATGTACTTGATTTAAAAGGACACAAACAAAAAGTCAGACCATTTCTGGTTTATTTCAAACCCTCAGCCTGAGGTAATTCACCTGGAATGCTTGGGCTTCATGGACGGCTTGTGCACATTTTAAATGAAAATGTCACCAACAGGTCCCACCCAAACAATACGCTCTTGATTAGCAGAGGCCTCCTTCTGCACACGGGGACGTGCTGGCTGAGGAGGCTCAGAAGGCCTAGAAACTGGCTGTCAGAGGAGCGGCCCTCACCGTTGCTACAGAAAACATGTGCTTTGGGATGAGATCACCATATACAAGGCATGAGATCGTCCAGTAGAGCTCCCCAGAGAAGGTCTCAGATTGGCATGTCATGAAAACGCCAACAAATCACGGAAGAACGGAGACAAAATTGAACGCCCCAGAGCCCGTGGGCCCCTCTGCGGTGTCTGGCTCAGCTTCAACCTCTTCACGTGTCTTGCATTTGGCCATAATCTTAAAGCCTTGTAATCCATCGAATTCAAGGCCTCTGTGCTTAGGGAGTATGTGTGTGTGTACATTTCAACCCTGGGAAACTCAGAAATAGAAAGTTCTAGAATGAGTATGTCCCAGTTCCCACTCCTGGCAGTTTCTCAGGCCTTTTGGAATGTGTTCTTTGCTGGGTGACCTCAGAGTGGACGATTGCCCTGAGGACCCCAGGAAGCATGGGACACCTGCAACAGTTGATTCCCAGATGGAAGATGCATAGGGGTCTCGAAGGCCCACATGAGAAGGCTAGCAAGGAACAGCAGGGCTCCCCAGTGTCCTCCCAACTTCCCATACAACCCCCCACCCCCAGAACCCAGGCATCAATGATGTAGTTTGGCTTTGCCATTGGTGTGGCTCCGTGCCCGTGAGCTCCTGTGCGTGGGAAGCCTTCTGTCAAGGGGAGAGGTTTGCCGTTGGGACATCTTTCCCGAGGTCCGAGTTTAGCATTTCCTGCTAAGGGAAGAGGAAGCCCACTACCCCTGGGATGGGAAGGGAATGAGGGGCTTGGGGAGACAAGATTTGGCCCACTCAACTGGCCCATCCGCCAGGTTTTTCTGTTTGTTTGTTTAAGAATGTTCCAGCACAAAAACTTCCCATCAAAATTCTCTCTAGGCCCCATGGTAATGCTAATTACTCTGCTCTGGGCTGGGGCTTCTCCCCAGACAAAAACTGGAAAATTCTAGCCAGAGCCCAGCTGTTTCAAAATAGCCCAGGCTTCTTGGTGATTGGTAGGAGCTTTTCCCTGTCTACCCAGATGTGGAGTCTAACAGACAGGGCTTCCTCTGCTTCATCAGTACCACATTCCCAGATCTCTAGGTCAGTCTTTAGATATTCACAATCTGTGCTGCCCCAAACCATCCTCCATCATGGACATAGAGTGGTTGGGTGGAGATGCTTGAGTGCTTGGTGGTTCTGGATGGCCATGCTTGGTGGACATCAAGTCTTCCCTGAGAAGTATAGCTCTGAAACATTGTTTGCTGAACAGATCTCTGTCTAGAAGTCTTCATTGCACCAACAAATCCTTGTTGGGTTTCTTGGGCAGAAGACTCAACTTTCATTGTTCTGTAGAAAAGGAATTTGATATGAGTGTCAGAAGGTTGTGGTGTATTCTGTAGGAAACACCACATCTATCTGAATGAAAAGTAGTTAAGGCTTCCCAATGAACCATGAGATGGGTGCTTGAGAAGAAACCTAAGGCAAGCACCTCTAAGAACTGGATTCTTCTTGGAGACTTGGGAACTTGGTGGCCATCAGGTCTTCTCCTAAAGGACCAAGAACCTCTCATCTCTCATAAATAGCTAGAAGGTTGAAGGTCTTCATGAGAACATGGAGACTGGAGATCTTCATGAGGCATCTTTGATCCCTAGATCTCTCAAAGATGTAGGGGGCGACTGGAAGTCACCTGGGTGTTGGGGGAGACACACCACAGGCTGGGCTGTTCTTGGGACTTCCCACAAGGGGGACCTCTTGAGCTTCAGTTGGGGTAGTTGGGAGTCCGGGTAGAAACCCTGTACGCGCCTCTTCCAGAGTTGGCCTCCAGCTGAGGTTCATGGGCCTCCCTTTCTTCCTCCTTCCAGGACTTTGGGCAAGATGGAGTCCATAGAAGGCCAACTTTGGGGTCCGTGCTCTCTCTCACGCTAAGGGTCATCATGTTGGGTCATACCGAGGACATATTTTGAGATTGAGGTGGAAAGATAATGGGATTACCCATCCTTGTCTCATTTTAGAGCAACTTAGAACAAGAGTCACAAATGGAACAAGAAAGGGCTCCCAGGAAGGGCCATAACAGTGAAACAAACCGCCTCCTCCCTGGGTCTTTCCCCAGAGATGTGTAGAGAGGGAGAGCTTTGGGTCAGAAAGCAGGGAGATTTTAAATGCAAGAAAATTATGGTGATTCTAACAAATCAATTTTTCTTGCATTGTGTTGAGATTAAGTTCATGGTCTTTTTCATGTATTCAAAATAAAGAATATCCCCAGAGTCTGAACTTGTGAGAAAGCATACGTCACGCTTGAAAACCCATTTTGCTAGGAGCCACCAGATTTCTAAGAGAAATAGTAATATTTAATTATGGTATTATTTCACCTTCTAGAAAATTAATATAGTTTTCAATTTCAGGAGAGTGTCTGAATCTTGCTTTTTAAATTACCATACAAATAGAATCCTAAAGACACAAATATTGGCTTAAGTGTTGCAGACAAGGTACTGGGAAATATGTTGGCTTCCTAAATAGTCAATAAGTGGCCTTTCACTCTTGTCTTCCCTTGTGACTTCCCATTGTTTGTCATCCTGGAGAACAGAACTCATGGTTGCTCAGGGGACATCATGCAATGATTAGATTACTTTGGCCCGTTGGTCATCAGGGATAGAATGGCTGCCATCGCAGGAAAATGGAGCACGTTTCTAGAAAGCTCTACTCTGCCTGGCCCTGGTTGACTTATCCACTCTACTTGCTACTGTTTTACAGATTGGGATACAGAGCCTGATGAGGTCTGAGTTTTCTTATGTAAACGTCAACAGAAAGACCCTCACTCAAACCCAGGCATCTGGGAACTTCAGCCTCTTCCTACTTGTGCTTGCTGCCCCTGGCTTCACTTGGCATTTATTTAGTTCCTATTCTGTGTGTCTACCGCGTTGTGGACATATTTCTGCCAGGGTTTGGGGTTCCAGGTCAGTTGGTGGATCGTTGCTTGGCACATTATGTTCAGGACATGTCCAGAGAAGGGGCGGGGAGGAGTGCTCTGTGGGTCTGGATTCAGTGACTGCATGTTCTTTCAGGGTCTTACATAAACAGAAACAGCTTGACAGATAGAAGCCCAGGTAATGGGCTCTCTGTGCAGAGGTGTGAAGATGGCAGAAAGTTGCGAAGCACGAAGAAATGGAGGACAATGTAATTAGTTCTGAGCTTGGCACAGCTCTGGACGTTGTCCTGGGGAAGGTGCAGAGATGAGCAGATGCAGGGGCCTGGGCTCTGGAGTGTTCCTGGGCAGAGGATCTATGGTACAGAAGGATCAGCGTGTTCTCAAACACCTTGTGTTTTGAAAGCCATTGTGCCTATAGCGTGCATGCATGTGGGGCATGTGTGTTTCTTTGTGTGTGCGAGCACACACATACACACGCATGCACGTACGCACACCTATGGCTCCAGGGGGCCAGGATGGACATTGTACATTTGATTGCTTTCATGTCTATTTTGACTCAATTCAATAACTGCCACATTCAGCCTGGGGTAGTGTTAGGATGAAGTGAAGGCAGAGACTGATAGATTATTTTTAAAGATAAGTTAAGTGAAAATGAGTTCTTTGATTGGAAGAGAAACGCTGATTCAATTTTAGGACAGCAATGATCACCAGAAAGGATCAAATTGGCTTGACGGCCCACAGGCACAGGTGTCTGGAGGCCAAGGTTCTGAGGCCCCCGTTGCTTTTGTTAATGATGACGTGGTTACCTGTCGGGGTCCAGGCCATCACAGGATGGAAAGGCAGAGGCTGCAGATAAGAAAACAACCTGAGGAATGGTGTGGGGTGCATGTGGATTCTTAGCCAGGGAACATGGGGTACTGTTCCTGAGGTGAACTGGAAATGAGTTCTGTTTTGGGGTGTGCTATTTGAGAAGGCACAGGCTGAAGCCAGACTTTACCTGAAGGTACACACAGCCATGAATGAAGGGTGGGGAGGCAGCTGGAGACTATCCTAAGGCCAAAACCTCTAAAGGGAGGTGAGACCAGCAAGACATGGGACAGGGCATGTGAGGGCTTCAGTAGGTAGGACTGCAGATGGTACACAGAGTGACTATTTAAGTCTAATTGGAAAATCTTCTTAGTCCCAAATGCTACCTAGGTGAAGGCTGCAGTGTCCTAGGAGACAGAGAAGCTAGGCCAGAGCAGAGATACATGACAGACACATTGTGTCCTGTGGCTTGTTATTTTCATTGAAGCTATTTTATGTCCAAGGGCACTCTGAAAATATAGAAAAAAAAATAGCATGTGGGCCTGCTCCCCTGGAGCCTGTGGTGGGGAACTCGAGCCGTCTTGGAGTCATGTTTCTGCAGTAAGGCTCTTGGAAGGCGAGCCGTTTGTTTTCTTGAATGAATAAATCTTCCTAGACTCTTTTTTTTTATACACACATAATACACTTTACATTTTTTTCTTTTTTACAAAATGGATCATTCTGAAATCAACTATTTTGATCTAATAATAGGTTTTAGAGTTCTTTGTGGAAGGTCTTTTTTTTTTTTAAAGGCTAGAGGGACTAATGTATATTTATTTACGGTCTGTAGGGGAGAATCTGAGAAGATGAAGTAGCAGAAATGGGAGAGGGGATAGCTGAGGGGAGCAGGAACCCTCATCAAGAAGAGCCCAATAAAAATGGATGAATGTCTCCAAACAAAAGCAATCCGTGCTTTGCAGTGGCATTTTCAAAGCACATGACATCAGTGTCATGTGTACAGCGAGCATTGTACCTTTCCCTGAAGCCCTGGTGGTTTTGTGCACAGTGAATCACATTCATGGCCTCTCATTCGTCCTCTCAGGGAACATCTTCCTGCCCAACCCTGCCTATATATACGTATGTGTTTTTTATTTGGCTATTAAAATATTTTTATGTATGCAATCTTTTCACACACACCGTTCCGCCCTTTGCTTTTCATCCTTAAATTACCAGCGACAGTTTTTCATTTTAGACTTCACCTGTTCACGGGGAAGGCAGAATTGTCCCAACTGGGTGAGTCTTGATTCAACTAAACTGTTCCTCTGTAGTGTCACGGGCTGTCCCTACCCCTGACTCTTGCTTTTCACCTATGATTAAAAAAAAAAAAAAACATCGGATAACCTTTTCAGTATTCATTGGTGTAAAGTTTGTGCATGCCAATATGAAGAATGTCCTAACAAAGAGGTTGTATGTGCAATGAACATTAATGAGTATGGCCACATTGTCCTCCAAAAATCCTGTTTCAATTTCTTCTCCGTTGGAGATGTGTGAGAATTACCCACATTCACCCATCTCTGGCCACACCGTATACTACCAATGTAGACACGATGCACACATAATTTTGAGATAAGAGCTGAGTGAGTTGCTGGGGCTGGCCTCGAACTCACTATCTTCCTGCTTCAGCTCCCCAGGTACCAGGATGACAGGTGTGTGCCATCGCAAGTTTCTTCTGAAAACAGTGCTTTAATTTCTGCCGATTTAACAGTTGAAGGTGGAAGAGAAGGTGAAGCCCCTGGTTAACCATATGCTTTGTTCTGTGTCCACAGCCATGTAAGGGCAGCGGATAATAAAATGAGCAGCTGTTTGGTTTCTCTGAGGCGCCCCACTCTTCTGTATCTTCATAGACACCACTCTAACTTGTGGCCCTATTGTATACCAGCAGGAGGATCACAATGACCTCTTGCTGTCCCTTAAGCAGGCACACACACACACACCTGTAATTCATTCTCTTAGAGTGCTAAAAAGTGTGAGTTGGCATTCTGTCTCTGCAAAAGTAATAGTAATTTTCAGAGGGACTCCACTGTACACACTGAGATGTGATCTAAATGACTCTTTTTCAAAAAGAATGTCTAAACACTCTAGATCCCCCCAAAACTACTGAAATAGGACCTGTGAAAACCTTCCTGAGTGCAAATAGAAATGCTGGCCTTACTCATATTGTGATGGCGGTAGACCGGGCTAGACCAGTGTTAGGTTCCTGATGCCTCTTGACTCCTGGAAGAAGCAAAGATAAATGGCCTCTTAGGAAAGCGCTGTCGTTTTTTAGAGTCTGCGATTTTCCAAGAAAATCAAGAGAATGTGAATTCCCAATAAAGGATCACCAAAGACACAGGTCAACAGAAACAAAAAACTCACATCTAAAGAGTACCAGCTACTGAAATTCTGTGTCATAGAACACACACACACACACACACACACACACACACACACACACACACACACGCTGGCATTTGCTCTGACTTGAGCTTGCTCAGATTTCGTGCAGCTGCCCTTCACTGTCTGGAAGACACTGTTTCCTTGTGGCTGTTCACTGCCTCTGGCTCTTTGCTCTATCCGCTCCCTGTTCTGCTGTCATTTCTGAACCTTGGGTGGAGGAGGTGTGACACAGATGTCACATTTAGGGAGGAGCATTCCACAGGCTAGTCTTTTCTACACCTTGAAATATTTGTGGAACTCTGTGTTGGTTACCCTCTATTGGAAATAGAAACTTCTCTGATGCGGGGTGAGCAATGTACTCACCCTGGACACCGTACCAAGTAGCTGAGAGTCAATATGATATTGTTCACTTTCCAGAATAATAGTAAAAGGCTCTCCCTCAGGTGCTGTGGCTTGTTTAGTCCCAGGTTCTTGGCTCAACAGTGATGCCGGTTATGGGTTTCAGCTTGTGGAATGGAACTTCAATCCAGGCTGAAGTGGTTGGTTACGTCTATGACATTTTTGCCACTATTGCACAAATGGATGTTTCTTGCCAGACCATTCACTATTGACATTTACAAGGTCCATAGCTGGACAAGATTGATAACTAACTGATGAGTGATTGCTTTTCTCTTCATGCATAGCACCTGACAGGGCAGAAAGCTAGCCAGTTAGAGATGAAGCTTCTAGGTCAATACCAGTTTGATATATTCATGTTCTTATAACTTAAGCATATGGTGCCTTCAGCAATAGGGTCCTACCATAAAGTTTTGGAGGGGAACCAAGAGCAGTGGTAATAACCTGAGATGTTTGAGAGTCTGTGGGGCCTCACTGGCTAACAACTGCCACGGAGGCAGCCCAGGGCTTTTTATTCGTTACTCTGTGTTGTCCAATATATTTTATATATGTAGGTATTTTAGGACGTTCCTTCTGTAGTAGGTTTTCATATGAGTTTCTAGAATGGTTTTTAGTGTTATTTACCACTTTCTATATTTCTTCCTCTACCCTGCCCTCCCATCCATCATGTACTTTAACCTTTTATGATCCATTATTCTCCTTTAACCCTTAGCTACACATAGAAGAATGAAACTGGATCCAACTGAACTCCAAATGGATCAAGGACCTCGACATAACACCTGACTCTCTGAATCTGATAGTCAAGAAAGCAGGAATATGCTTAAATTCCTTGGCATAGGAAAGAACCTTCTAAACAGGACATGATAGCATAGGTATTAAAATTAGCAGTTAATAAATGGGACCACATGAAGCTAAAAATCTTCTGTCTAGCAACAGATACCATCATTCAAGTATACTGTCAGCTTATAGAACTGGGAAAGTTGTTATTAGTTATTCATCTGATGGAGGGTCAGTATATAGAATACTCAGAGAACGAAACCAGTCAGACACCGTGAAAACAAACAATCCAATTAAAGATGAAGCATAGAACTCCACAGAGGGTTCTCAAGAGATGAAGTACGAATGGCTGAGGACCACTTTACAAAGTGTTCAACAGCCTTAGCCGTGAGGGAAATGCAAATTAAAAACTAAAGAAAAATTTCATTTTTTCCCCCCAGTCATAATGGCTAAGATAAAAACCAAAGCAAACAAAACCACCCTCCCAAACAAGTGGCAGCAAATGTGGGGAGCTGTGGGCAGAGGAGTGTACACACCCAGGGGAACTGCAAAGCTTGCACACCCAGGGGAAGCGCAAAGCTTGTGTAACCACAATGGGAGTCTCTTTGGACGGTTCTCAAAATGCTGAACATGGACCTACCACGAAATGCAGCTCTCCTACTCTGAGCATATATCCAAAGGATTCTATATCTCACGACAGGGACATTTGCTCATCCATGTTCCTTGCTGCTTTATTCATAATAGCCAGAGATTGGTAACAGCCTAAGTGTCCATCAACTGGTGAACAGATAATGAAAATGTGACACAGTTTTAGTTATTGAGAGTACTACAATTGGGCCTGAAGAGATGGTTTGCGAATTAAGAGCACTTACTCTTGCGGAGGACCTGGGTTTGACTGTGGCTGGTAACCACCTACAACTCCAGTCTCAGGGATTCAATACTTTCTTGTGACCTTGGCAGGCACCAGACACACATGTCGTGCACATACATGCATTCTGGCGAAACATTCAAACACATAAAACAAAAGATGTCAAAAAATAAATAAAAAAGATGAAATTATGAATTCCACAAATAAATGGATGGATCTGGAAACAGTCCTTCTGAGTAACATAACTCAGACCCAGACAGGTGTTATTTGTTTCCTCTCCTGTGTGAATGTCAGCTGTGAATCTTCAGATGCGTGTGTTTCATTGGGAATACCACAGAGGTCAGGAAATTCAAACTTGTCAGAGGGGAGAGATAGAATATAGTGAAAAGACTGACTTTGAAGGCAGGATAATTTTAAAATGCTATAAGTCAGCATTTTAAACAACAGGGTATACTGGTACATGACTAATTCCAACACTAAGGAGACAGAGGCAGGAGAATCTCTGTGAAAAGGAGGACAGCCTGGTCTACATAGCAAGCTTTAGGCCAGCCAGGATTATACAGTGAAACTGAGTCCAAAACAAAACAAAACAAATTAAACACAAACCACCCACAAATATTGTATCAACTGCAAACCATCTACAAACATTGTATCACGTGCAAACCACTCACAAACATTGATTGCATCAACCACAAAACACCCACAGACATTGTATCAGAAGAAAGAAGAGAGACAGGATAGTTCCAATGGTGTGGGCAGCTAGGCCTGCCACTCAGCTGCTTAGGAGACCTACACAGAGGCAGGGGAATAGGACGTACAAGGCCAGCTTGAGCAACTGGGTGAGATCTTATCTCAAAATGAAAGGTAAACAGATGGTCCAGGGATACGGCTTAGTGGAGAAAGCTTGCTGAGTGTGCATGAACCCCTCCCTTAGACTCCCAGCATTTGGAGAAAAAAATGAATGAAAAGAATAGAGATATATATGCTTATTGCATATGATGTATATGTATATGTATATAGGTGTGTGTGTGTGTGTGTGTGTGTGTGTGTGTGTGTGAGTGTATGGAAGGAAAGAGCTATTTGAGCTGAACCTGAAAGCTCTAACCTTTCATCCCAGCAGCTTGGGCAGCTGAGGAGGAGGATTACGGTTTTAAGATCAGCTTGGGATATAGAAGGAGTTTTAAGTCAGCCTGGCCGATTTAGTGGGACATTGTCCCACGATAAAAAGTAAAAAGGCGGTTGAAAATGTAGCCCCTAAAGCCAGGAGAAAGGTGTAAATTAAGTAAAGTACAATTTGTATAAGATAAACAATGTTTGGAAACAAATCTGAATAAATGAGAATGTTTTTGTTCACCTACTAATGATATGATGAGATTGGATTCACCCCCTCCTCCCCCCCCCCCGCACCATTTTATGAGGTTTATAGCAGATGCACACGAGAAAGGGAGACCTGGAATGGTAGAATGTAAAGAAACACACTGAATACTAATAAGGGGAAATGGGTGGCTTTGTCAATGTCAGAGAAAGTTAGAGATACTACCAGAAGCTTTATTGGGGCTGAGATGGTTACTGTACTAAATGTCCAATTTACCAGGAAGATAAAACCACAAACAGCATCAGAATATACAATGCAACAGTCACTACAGGTATAGGAGATACCTGGGGCTTCATATAAGCCAGGCACTCACTTACCAGAGAACTGCAAGGCTGGCTTCTCAATTATATGTCCATCAAGTAGACAAAAAAGTTGCCAACAATATAAAAAGTGTTAACACACAAGAAGATAAAATGGAATTCATTATGTGTCTGTGTATCTCTATGCACTGTGCATGTATGATGTTGTCCATTTGACAGCAGCTAGAATCCTGGCGGACACAGCCTGCAGGCACACCTATGAGAGACTAGTGGGATGAAAGTTAGGCTCTGAGAACATCTCTGAGGGATTATCTTGATTGGGTTTACTTAGGGAAGAAGACCCTTGCAGTGTGGGCAGGACCACTCCCTAGGCTGAGTTCTGAGACTGCCTACAAAGGAGAAAGCAAGTTGAGCACATCCACTCATCTTTCTCGGCCTCTTGACTGTGGATGTCACGAGACCAGCTGCCTCAGGCTCTTGCTGCTATGCCTTCTCACCACCATGGGCTGTAACCTGGACCTGATACCCTGTGTAAATCCATACCTTTGTCAGGGTAGTCTATCACAGTGAAAGGAAAAAAAACCTCAACATATATAGATGGGTACATATATCTCAGTGCCTGCTGCTCAGAGCATGCATATTTTTTTCACATTTGAAACTGTGCATTATTTGAAAACAGTCCTACAAAAGGCCATAAAAGAAGTCTCAACACACTTGAAGACTTGGTAGACTCAGGCAAGATACCTTTTTGACCACACAGTACAAGCCAATGGAAAGCCAATAAAGAAGATTTGTTCTTTTGTTTTTCGTTTTTTTAACATGAACAGGAGAGACGGCCCAGTGGTTAAGAGCACTGGCTGCTCTTTCTGAAGACACTGATTTGTTTTCTAGAACCAATATGGTAGCTCACAACCCTCAGTTCCTCTAGTTCCAGGGGATCAGACACTCTCTTCTGACCTCCATTAGCTCCAGGCACACATATTGTACACCTACGTACACGTAGGCCAGACACAAATATGCTTAAAGTAAAGACAAATTAAATTAAAGTAAACATTTTTTAATGTACTTTGGAATGAAAAAGTGTTCAGAACACAAAGAGCATCAATGAAGAAATCAAAATCCGAGGATTCAATTTTGATTTTGTAGAAGTATGAAAAGAACTCAGCGGTCACAAACACTTACCGGGTGCAGAGCGAGCTGCATTTTCAAGTGAGCGTGTGGGCTGAGGCACTTATGTTTGCAAGGAGGAAGCCTGACAATTATCATCACTATGAAGAGTTTAGGAGAAGAGAGCACACACAAAGAGAGCGGAAATGAAAAAGATACTAAGAGCAAAACCAGATACTGGTAAAGTAGAAAACACAATTTTGAAGAGTGAGGGAATGGGCTCTGTGTGGGATCTCTGACAAGAAAAGAAATTAGACTGGGCTCAGGTGAGACTCAGCAAGAATAACAGAAGGAACAGAGAGTGGGCGAGGAGTGGGGGACAGGAGGAGCAGTAACATTGTGGTGACAGAGGCACTATGCTGCAGATCAAGAGGAATCAAAAACACAGTTCATAACTAACATCTGTCTACACCTATTTTAAATCATTCCATAGCTGCTAAAGCGTTAGAAAGGCTTGCAAATATCCCTCCTAGTCCGCAAAACACAACAAACAAAACACCAGGCCAGGGTATTTATTTATTTATTTATTTATTTATTATTTATTCAAGACAAGGGTTTCTCTGTGTAGCTCTAGCTGTCTTGGGACTCACTCTGTAGATCAGGCTGGCCTTGAACTCAGAGATTCAGCTGCCTCCGTCTCCTGAGTGCTGGGATTAAAGGTGTGTGCCACCTCCACCTAGCAAGGTCAAGGGATGTTCGCAGACATCCTCTACTGAAGTATAGACACAGACCACTCTGATTTAGCGTGGCCTCTTCCCGAGAACTAGAGGAAGGAACAACCTGCCATGCATTCTGGGGTCTTATGACCAAAGGCAAGTATGGGAGCTATGAAATCTCAGGTTGACTCAGTTTGGTGGGGGACCCTTCCACCAGAAAGCCTGTGTGTTTATACAACAGTCAAACTTGGATATGGTTCATTCAGTTTAAGGTATTTTGTTGTTACTGAGGATTGAGCGGGCTTTCTAAGACATGGCTCATTACAATGTGATACTGTGGTAGGATTCTCATCATACCCTGCAGAGCCATGGTCCAGTTTCTTTCACCAGGAGCTGTGAGTAGAAACTTTGCACACACTGCTCTCTACCTCAGTGTATTCCCAGGTGTTTCTGTTCTGCCAATCATGGTTCTGGTGTCCAGAACTGAAGGATGAATTCCTAGGTACCATCTAGCATGACAGATGGGGACAGCCAGCCTTAGCTATCACAGATTTAGCCCAGACTAAGAGTGGTTGCCAAACACATCAGGAAATCCTGCTAGCAGATTCTCACCCCAGCAGCTCCTCACATAGGATCCCCCTATCCTTGGTGTCAGCCCAACCTACCGCAGTCCCACAGTGCCTGACATCATCCTACCGACCTATAGTGATCCCTAGATGTTTGGAGTTATCCCACCAACCTATAGCAATCCCAGGATGCTGGAAGTCACCCCACAAACCTATAGTAAAAGGCAAGGCTGGTTGCAAAGAGGTCAGAGCGCAAAATGTAAAGCGCTTTGAGCAACAGACATAGATAACGAATCCCATGTCTTCAGGACTTACAGCATCCTTGGGTATGCCCAAGCTTTGACACTGCAACACACGAGTCATTGACGAAGCTTATGGTTCAGAACTGTGCATATCTGTACTGTATCTGTATCTGTATCTGTATCTGTATCTGTATCTGTATCTGTATCTGTGCCTGTGCCTCTATCTATCTATCTATCTATCTATCTATCTATCTATCTATCTATCTATCT
>NW_021604638.1:1072328-1077239 GCF_004785775.1 Grammomys surdaster | reverse complement strand
TCTATCTATCTATCTATCTATCTATCTATCTATCTATCTATCTATCTGATATAGACATATTGATATACTGATATACACTGCATGCTGTGTACCCAGGCTAGCTGTCCCCTGAGCTTCTGGGAGACTCTCTCGTCTCAGCCCCGGATGTGATCATACTGGAATATCCCGCTTTAGGGCTGCAGGAATTACACATACTCACCACCACACTCAGCTTTTAAAAAATGCTCCTATGAGGATTTCATGCACGACTGTACTCTATTTGTCTCATTCCATTTCCTTCCCTCCCCCTCCAATTCCTCCATGCATCCTGGGCTGGGGAGACGTCTCAGCTGGTGGAAGCCTGATGACCTGAGTTGGTCCTTGGAACCCACATAAAAACACTGTATGCAAGGCAAGACTGGTAAGCTATCTCCAATGCTACAATAGTGGTATTTACGTCTTAGGGGTAACCAGTAACTATCCAATCTGACCTAAAGACCATTCAGTTAGAAGGATACACTGTATCTAGACAAGAACCTGTAGCTGGAAACGTCGTAGATCCTAGAGAACATACTGCTACCATGTCCCTAAAGTGACATAGGAACATCCTAAATACTGCTCCCCAAACATTTATTCCTCTCCTCAGAAATAAGTGCAACATCACTCCTCACCCAGGAAGCTCCTTTTTGCAGCACACAAAGGCTACTAGAGAGATCCAAAAGTGGAACATAAATGCAGATTATAAGCAAGCCCAGGTGTAGTGGGACCTCTCTAACATAATCCCTACTCCTAAGGTTCAGGGAACATCACAGAAGAGAGTATGGAAAGATTCTAGGAGTCTGAGCACAGGATAGTTGCTGTATGACGACAGTGTCTTCTGGAAGCTGCACCGGTGAGCTCTCAGTAGCATGGCTGCCTGTACAAATCTTGAAAAGGTACACCAGTGGAGGTGCTGATGCAGATGGAGGAAAAGCTCACAAGGCTCCACCCCTAGATGAAGAGCTTCAAACTGCCGAAGTGGGGAGAACCAGCTTTGTTTATTTGCTTTTGTTTTTGTTTTTCCAAGACAAGACCCCAGTGCTGGGAGCCAAACCCATAAAATTAGCTGCTGTTCTGGAAAGCCTAGTCAGACAAGGTTAAGAAAGGACCCTCACTGTCTCAGATCCCAGGAAATTAAAGGACACCTGGCATTTCCTGGGAGCCTGTTACAAACAGTGGGATGGTCTTAGGCAACGAGGATACGCTAGTGGGATAGCCTTAAGCAACTGGGATAGCCTTAAGCAATGATCCTTGCCTAAACTTCCTGTTTTGCTTTGTCTTTACAACCTGCTGCCTGAAAATTAAAGTTTGAGAGCTGGATCAGAACCCTAGACTTGCTCTTCTTGTATCTCTTGTTCCTTCATTCTTTCACCCCCTTCCCTAGGGTCTTGTCGAATCCCCTGCAGGCCGGGGCACCCCAGACCTACATGATCAAGCTCTGAACGTGTGTAAATAAAGGCAACAGTAGTGAGTTGGCCTGTGAAGACATAAATACATGTGCACACATATAGCAAAATATTGTAGAAGAGATCGTGAATTCAGGAGGGGATGCTTGGAAGGACGGACACAGGGATGCTTGGAAGGACGGACACAGGGATGCTTGCTTGGAAGGATGGCCACAGGGGAGTTGGAGGGGAGAGCATGGGGTAGAGAGGGGAGAAAGAAGCCCACTCATGCATGGTGTTCTCAAGTGAAAGTTTTTAAAAGCTGGGTGTGGCCGTGAACATCTATAATTCCAGCCCTAAAGTAGGATATTCCAATACAATGCCATGAGAGGTGGAGACAGGGGAGTCTCTGAGAAGCTAGCCTGGGCACACAGCATGCAGCAAAAACAGCAGAGCCCCTGCCTCGGAAACAAGGTAGAAGGAGAAAACTGCTTCCTGTGTGCTGTTCTCTGATCTCTTCTTATGCACTCTGGCATGTGTGTGCCTGCATGTGCACACGCACTCATTTAAAAATAATTCTATGGTATTTTCAAAGTAAACGATGCTTTTTGGTGTTGTAAGGCATTCATAGTTATTGTGGCTACGTGTAGCCAGTGGGCTACTGCAGGTTGGACTTTCCTGTTTCCACGTGAACAGGTTGTCAGGGTTTTCACAGGTCTGCCCTGCTGCTTTGGAAGGGACATGGAGAAAAGAGAGAGTCTGAAGCCACCGGGGGTGGAGACAAAGAAGCACAGAGAAGAGTCTGAGAGAAGGATGGTCTGCACGGGGGAGACTGCCAACATCTTACATAAAGCACAAATCTATACAGCAAAGACAACGTGTCGTGTCTGTGTCAGGGTTAAGTGTTGGCGATAGAGAAACCTGTGAGCGCACTCACCCCATGTCCAGACTCAAAGGCTCCTTCGAAAATGCAGGGAGAGAGGCTGGTAAAATTCCACACGCATTCACAATCAAAGGCCCTTGTCACAGAAAAGAGTTCGCTGTGTCCTTAGGCTGATTAGGGACATTATCAAAAAAAAAAAAAATCCCTACACTGAATGCTGTTTTTTAATGGTGAGATCCTGGACTTTGGAGAGCGAGAGAGAGCCGGGGGTGGCTATATCACCGAAATGAATGCCAATTACATTAGACGTCTTAGGGACAGTCCCTGCTGTAGAGCGGGGACAAGAAACCAGAGGCATAAAGATTAGAGAAGAACAGAATTGACACCATTTGGAGATGATATGATTGTCTGTGTAAAAATTCAGCGTCTATAGGCAAATTATTAGAAATAATAGGGGTTTAGCAAGATAGACAGATGAAGAAGAGCAGTGTACAAAAATCAATTACATTCCATAACAGCAACAAATAGTTAGGGGGGAAAAGACATTTACAGCAGCAGTAAAAAGTATCAGACACCTAGGAATACATCGCAGGGAAATATGCAAGACATAGTTGGAGGAGATTATAAAAATTTATTGAAAGACATTAAAGAAGATATAAATAAATGAAAGATATATTCATACGCAGAAAATAAAATACCAAGAGACACGGCTGTTCTCTACCAAGATACAATAGATTCCAGTAAAAATATATAAAAAAAAACCCAAAGGATTGTCTTGCTTTATTATTATTATTATTTTATTATTATTTTAGGATCCTGACAAGATGATTATAAAACGTGAAAGAGCAAGGATGTCAAACATTGAAGGGAAATAAGGTGCAGAGTCTGTTGTGCAGTCGGGCCAGGAGCGCCTGGAAAACGTGGTGGCTTTAACAGCATGGAATCTGCAGAGGCAGAAACAAAGGAACCAGCAGATTCCAGGCTCCCAAACCTACTCGGCTTCTGTGACCCTGTGTGTGTGTGTGTGTGGGTGTGTGTGTGTGTGTGCTCGCACAGCCACACAAATGCCCACCGAGGAGGGCCAGGACATCTGGCTATCTGCATGGGGAAAAAAAAAAGAAAGGAAGGGGGGAGGAGGAATAAATCGATTCTGTTCTCACATTCTACATCGATTTCCAAAGGATCAAAGAAGGGAGTGTAAAAGGCAAACCCCTCCCCACCCCAAGCAGGCAATATCCTCCGACCTCAGGCTGGCAAGGACTTGGTAAACAAACTACACTGTGTGAGAGCGAGTGCCCTAGGTGTTAAAGAGGAGCTGTTATGCCCCATACTTGTTTTCTTTCTTTTTTCTTTTGTTTTTGCTTTTTGTTATTAATATATATATATATATATATATATATATATATATATATATATATATATATATTTTAGACAAGGTCTTATGTAGCCAGCCTGACCTTGAACTCTCTAAGTAGCTGAGGATGACCTTGAATTCCTGACCCCCTTGCTTCTACCTCCTGAGAACTGGGGATTCAGGGAAGAACCACCACACTTAGCTGGGGTTATGTGGTACTGAGGATCAAGTCCAGTGACTACTGTCCAAGCACTCTACAGACTGGTGTGTACCGCCAGCCCCAAACCACAGGGTTTCTACAACATACATGTGGCTGCGAATGGACACTTCACAGGACTTAGACAGAAGCCCTCTAGAGCTTAAGGGAAAGCCTACGACAGAAAGACAGGCCCAAGACAGGCCTCCTACTTCACAGACGAGGAAGTGGGAAGGTGGCGTGTAGGTACATTTGTGCTCATAATACATGCAGCCTAATCAGTGACATAGTACTTCATGTTCACTGGGTAAACAAAGTTTCAGAATTCCCAAATAGCATGTGTGTAGAGGATGGACGTGGGGCCTTGCTGCTGACGGCCTGTTGGGACAATGGCATTGAAAAAACAACTGTCAGTTAACTTCATGTTCATTATGTTCACATACACATACTGACACATTCAAACACACTCACATACTCACAACACACACTCATACACTCACACACTCACAACACACACAAGACACACACGTATACACTCACACACACAAAAACACACTCACAACACACATACTCATACACTCACACACAACACACACACTCACACACTCAACACACATATACTCACACACACAAAGCACACTCATAACACACACTCATATGCTCACACACTCATAACTCACACACTCATACACTCACATACTCATAAACACACACACTCACATACACACTCATACAGTCACATACTCATACATTCACACACAACACACACACACACTCACAACACACACTCATACACACACACAAAACACACTCATAACACACACTCATATGCTCACACACTGGTACACTCACATACTCATACACTCACACACTCACACACACACACTCACATACACACTCATACAGTCACATACTCGTACACTCACACACTACACTCACACACTCTCACACACCACACACACTCACACACAACACATACATTCATACACACACACAACACACACACTCATATACTCACATACTCACAACACACACTCATACACTCACACACTCATACACTCACACACTCATACAC
>NW_021604638.1:1065894-1072318 GCF_004785775.1 Grammomys surdaster | reverse complement strand
TACACTCACACACTCATACACTCACACACTCATACACTCACACACTCATACACACATCACACTCCTACACACACACAACACACACACACACATAGAAACAGGAACATTCATAAGATGAGAGCAGAGGCTTTAGGAAAAATATTAGCTCTCACTAGGAGCTAGCTAATCATGCTCAAGGGTACTCTGCCTTCTACTTAAAAAAAGAAAAAGATACTTGGCCTTGTTAATGTAATTTCATACCTCCTTAATAGATAGTGATTCAGATTTTGGTAACTTGCCTGTGTGCAGCCTGCAGCAAGCATGAAGAGTTCCTAATGGTCTTGCTTTTAATCACAGCAGAAATGAGAAAGACACAGAGTGATTGTGGACTGGAAAACAAAAAAAGCTGCCTCACAATTTAGAATACTACTCAGTAGTGAAAAGTGGGTAAACCCAGTCACACCCAGTAACAGCTTACCTCTTAGACAGAATATATCAGGCAAGATCAAGCTCTGGAAAGCGGCGCATACTGTAAGCACCGACGTTTCCATGGTTACAAAGCTCAAAGCTCAAGAGCTTGTACAACTAAAAAAAAAAGAAGAAGAAAGAAAGAGAGAGAGAAAAATCCAAAATACTGCACTAGGCTTGGGGGCTGGGAGAAAAATGGAGGGGGAGGGTCAACAGTAGTTTAGGAAGGCTATAGCTGTTGGTGGCCAGAGCCCAGGCAGGACTGGGATCCGGGGGTGAGTGGGGGCCTCTCCAGTCTTCCTAGGCCATACTGCAAAGCTTATATTGTTGTAGTTAGCAAATATGCATATGTATGTTTAGATTTACTTACTTTTCTTTATATGTATGGCTATTTTTCCTGAATGTATATCTGTGTACTATGTGTATGCCTGGTGTCCAAAGGACAGAAGAAGGTGTCAGATCCCCCGGAACTGGAGTTACAGATGGTTATGAATCATTATGTCTGGGCTGGGGATTGAACCCAGGTCCTCTACAAGAGCAGCAAATGCTCTACACCACCGAGCCATCTCTCTAGTCCCAGCAAACACATATTTGAAAATCCACCTGACACGCTCATGTGGGCACGACTAATTAGACTCAGTGGGTTGTTATTTAAGAGAAAAAAGGAAACGGAGGACGTCCCTGTGGGGAGCCAGGGGTACGGTGTGCGGTTCAGGGAGAGCTGGAACTAGGAGTGCGGATAAATACGGTCACAGTAGGTTGTACACGTGGGAAAGTCTCAAAGAATGAGTAGAAAGATTGAGTCTGCAGCTCTTCTCTTCTTCTGAGCCCTTCGCATCTGGGAACTTGGGAACTGCTGTCTGTTTAGATTCGGGTCAGGTGGCTCACTGTGGAGACGTGGCACCTGTGCGACTTCATTCTCCTCCCTGGGCTCAAGTGTTAGCTACTTAGAGACATTTCTCCTGGCCTTGTTCACAGGAGGTGGGTACCCTGTCATCTCCTAGAGCCCGCTGCCCTTCTGTGGAAAAAGCCAAGAGTCTAGTCACTTTCCACATTTCCTCTAGCCGCCGGTGCTGATGGGTCACTCTCCCCCCGACCCCCCGTCACTCATGAAACTCCATATCTGGCATCCTCTCTGAGTGTCACACACCCTCGATGGCTACCAGAGCCAACTGCATGCTTCTGGAAGCCAGGGCACACTGAGCACACTGGCCTTGGCTCAGAATGTGTTCGGAATGTCATGGCAGTACAGAGATCCTTCTTGGGCCATAGACAGGATGAGTGCTGGGCTGGTGCGCATAGCCTACCTGTGAACAGGCACAAGCTTCCGGATAAAAGGCTTGCAACCTCCCCACACTTTCCCCCACCCCTGTCCCCATCTGTTTGCCATCCTCTCTGTGCCCCAGGCTTCTTTAGGGTCTAGGCATTAGCTATAGGGTCCTATGACTGGTCTAAATCCAGGTGGGAAGCTGTCTTGCAGAACTCTGGGTAATGTGCCAGTGCCCCGCCCCCATCCCACATGCAGCCTCTGTTTCCTTCTCTGTAGACCGAGGTCACAGGCTTGATGTGAGAAGACCCAGCAGATAGCAGGAAAGCTCACTTCCATTATTCTCTCCTTATGATTTAGAATGAGAAACAGAGGCATCTGTCCCCTGGCATGTGACTTTCTGGCTTAGTTGGGGTCCCCACCTACCCAGTCTGCCAGCCACTTAGAGAGCAGGTGACCAACTTTCCTGCACCCCCACCAGTGTGGGCTGGAGGTCGTGGCTACAGCACTGTGGACCTTGACCTCACCTCTCCAGGCTTCTGGGTCCTCAGTCTTGGGTTTGTCCAATGCACCTAGCTCCTCTGCCCAGCCCCTCGGAAGTACAGGGTGCTGGGCGAGGAGGGGTGAGAGCCTCACGCTGTGCACATCATTTGTATGAGCAGAGGAGGGAAGGGCACACTTCTATTAGCCCGGCTTCCCCAGGGTTAATGAGTGCAGGTTGGTTTTCTGAATCCTGAAAGAGAACTCTAGTAGATGCAATTAGTGCTTTTATTTAGCAATAACCTCTGCAGAGCCCGGGGCAGGTGTGGGAGGGATGCAAAGAGACGTGAGTGGAGGCTGCAGGGATGCTCGCAGTCCAGCCTGCTTTCAGGGCCCCAAGTGCACAGTTGCTATGTAGTGGGTACCTTGGTTTATCACATGCCAGGGCAGCCCCTGTCACAGGTAGGCAACATGTTGGGTGTGAGGATGTTGCGAAGCCCCATGTCCCACCTCTGTCTAACATCTCACGGATGAAAACAGAGAGAATCCTTTGAGATAACTTGCAAGGTGATTTTTTTAGGATGAGGGTCTCAGGGGCCTGATGTGGGAAATGACAAGGTGACAGGTGAAGGTGATGGGCCTCACTCCAGGCTGGGAGGCAGTTCAGAGGCTATAGGCACCTAAGGGCCCGAGTTTGATCTGTAACACAGAAATACAAAACCAAGCAGGCATGGCAATGGGTATCTGTAATGCCAGTGCTGGAAGGTAAAGTCAGGGAGATTCCTGGAGGGCGTTAGCCAGCTGGTCTTGCTCATCCTATGAGCTTCAGGTTCAATGAGTGACCCCTTCTCACAAAATAAGATGAGGAACAAATGAAGAAGCTACTGATGTCCACCTCTGGTTTTAGCATACACAACACACACACACACACACACAACACACACACACACACAATGGGTCTTGTGGGTCTAAGAAGCAGCTGATGCAAAGTTCCCAAGCAGAGGAGAGCTCAGTAGCACAGAGGCAGGACACAAGCCTGGTAGACCACTTACCGGCGTCCCAGTGATAGTGGGGGAGTTTAAGGCTTATTCGGGGAGACTCTGGGAGTACTGAAACTATGAAGAGACAGACTTGGGTGATAGACAGAGGAGTGGAGAGTCAGGGACCCTTAGACTCTGCCTGCAGATACACACGGGCGTGAGAGGTCTGGGCCTGAGAACAAGGAGGGAGAAATTGGCAGTGCCAAGGAAGGAGCCTTGCCCCAACATGAAGTAAAATTCAGAGCCAGGTTTCCAAACCAGACCATAGAGGAATGCCACTTTGGATATTCGGGTGCCTGAAATCACAGGTGTTAACCTGGTCTCATGGGTCTGTCTGAGGGAGGAGATTGAGAAGATAGAATATTGACGAAAACAGACTCCAAGAGCAGATCCAGAAGGCAAAGACCAGAGGGAGGAGGGAGCTGGTGATTGCAGTTGGGGTGGATAAAGGTAGCTGGACCACCTGGTTGGAGGATGGAAGTAGAGGGTAGCATGGCTGAGGGATGCTGAGCCTGAGAGTCACTCTCTCTGGGATGCCTGCCCTACCCCAATCTAATCCACAGCTGGGGATGGGGCTAGCTAGACTTGGGCAATCAGTGTCTTACCTGGTATTCCCAGAACCACGGAATGATCTTTTCTTATGTTCTGGAGGCCAGTGGTGAGAGGTGAGGTCAAGGGGTCAGTAGCGGGCTGGAATCATTCTGAGTTTCTGAGTTCCATCTATACAGCCTTGGCTTGAACAAGGCCACCTGCTCTTTGTACCCCCTTCACAAAGGAATCCCTGTCTCATATTCCTTGTCCAAACGTTCCCTGTGTATGAACAGCAGTCACCTCAGATGAGAGATCCTAATGACCTCTTTTTAGTAGCCTCAGAGAGCACCATTCTTTAACGATGTCATTTCCTGCAGTCCTATGGCTCAGAACCTTTACCTGTGAGTTCTAGGCCAGCACTTGGTAGAACTCTTGACAGCAATTAGTGAAGGTCACAGGACTGGTGGGGCGCAGGTTCCATGAAACCTCTTTTATCACACAGTGACACACACAATGCTTCTTGTGACCAAAGGGCCACACACCCCATGGTAGTGCCATGAGACTGTCTAGTGAAATCACCACACCCTGCTGGTTCGGAAATGACCATTGGACATTTTACCAATTGTGGTATCACCTCAGTATGTAACCATTAAATTGGCCATCTCCCCTGTCTCTCCATATCTCTTCTCTCTGAGACAAAGCCCCGCTCTGTAGCCTAGGCTGGCCTTGAGTTCACTTTAGTCTGTAGCCTAACATGATCTTGATTGTCCCATGTCGGCCTCTCAGGTACTAGGATTGTAGACACATATCACAAGATCCAGGGACAGCTCTAACACTGAAAAATAAGCCAACATGCAGAAACAGTGTTTCTCCCCCTCTTCCCAGCTGCCACTACGGAAGGTGTGTATATCTTTCTAGATAGTTTTCTTTGAAAGAGCGTACATAAATACTCGCCCATGTAGGGGGCTGGCAGGCTGTTTTTAAAATAAAATTTAAATCTCTGTTACGGTGAGAAGTCTAGCTAATGAAAAATGTTTCAAAACAGACTGAGGCATTCTCCATGCTAAATATGGAGTTGGATGTCTCATTTGCAATGGAAAAGTCTCTTGTTTTTTTTTGTTTTGTTTTGTTATTTTGTTTTTAAATACATTATTAAGAGGCCTTACAATACAAACCACATTTTCCAATTCAATAGCATACAAGGTCAGCCAAGCGAAGACAATCTGAACCAGCTTCAGACGCGCTCACTCAGTGAGAAAATTCGTTCAGGACTTGCATTGTAATCAGGGCTGGGGTGGTGATGGGGCTCCTAGCCTGATGCTGAACTGTTAGCCTCCAAAACCGAACCCTCTGGCCACTGGGAAGCCCGGAAAAGATGCTTCCCTAGGGGTAGAGGGAGGTTTTTGGTGTCATGTTTCCTAATTAACAAGGATATAATTTCTTAAAGCAGGAAAGAAGGGATTTTGTTCCTATCCCTGGCTTTCTTGAGCTGGCTCTTACACAAAAGGAGATGTTGCTGGCTTAGGGGGAAAGTGATGGAGGTGTCTATGGTGGAAAAGGGGGTGCAGAGGTGTAGGTAAGGCTGAGGGAGGTTCAAGGAGGTGTGTCTAAACTGGCCACCGAGTTCTACTGGGCTCTAAACTTTGCCATGGAAACCATGGTTTCCAGTGGCACACCAACCTCCTTGCCAGGCCAGCTGAGGCAGGACTGTTCTGCACTGTGACTGTTCTTTCCCTTTGTCACAGGCCTCCACGCTCTGAGTTCCATCCGTTGCTCCCCATTGTGGGACAACACGTCCAGTCCACTGCTACTATTCGCAGCCTGCAGAGCCCCTCTCCCGTGCTCTCTTTCTTGGACTCTTGTTGCTACCCGCGGCTACCTGAGTGTCCTGTCACCACTTGGGCTTTAGGGCTCTCCAAATCCTCACTTCCTTCAGTTAATTAGGAATCTCTCTGACTGTGGTGACAGGGTTTCACACAGCGCTCTGACAGAGCTCTCTCTCCAGGAGCCTTCTGTCCCTTCTGTCGATGGCTCTGCTCCAACCCTGGACTCAAGCTTCAGTTCTATGGCTCAGCTGGGTCCCCATCATCACACTTCCCCCAGGGAGGTGTGACATGTAGCCCTTCTAGCTGTCTGTACCCCAGGGTCTCTAGTCGAAAGAGGCTAGACACAATCTGCAGCTGCTGGATAACTAAACAGGGACTTCTAGAACCCTGGACAGGATGGAAGCAGACCATGGGAGGTATCCTTCAGTGTCCGTGCCTTTATCCTGGGCTACGGAGTCCAGAAGAGCCTATCTCAAGAGAAAGTCTCTACAGTAATGCTTGTGTTTCTCTGCTTCCTCTCCTGCTGGCCTTTCATGGCTGCCATCTCTGTGATCCCAACATTCTGCTCACTTTCCTTAATTAAGTGACCCTTAGGCCATACTGTCCTTACCTTGTGATGGAACAGGGGGACCAGGCACCACTGCATCCCAACCCATCATTGACACATGATTTCCATCACCAGGATGTCAAAGTGAGAACCCCCATGGACCCTTGCTCCCTATGTGGACCCTTCCTCTTGCTCTGTTTCAGCTCTCCGACTCCTGCCCTCCAGTCCTGCCCTCCAGCCCTGCCCTCCAGTCCTGCCCTCCAGTCCTGCCCTCCAGTCCTGCCCT
>NW_021604638.1:1054468-1065884 GCF_004785775.1 Grammomys surdaster | reverse complement strand
CAGTCCTGCCCTCCAGTCCTGCCCTCCAGTCCTGCCCTCCAGTCCTGTTCATGAACCATCTCACCAGTTCATCTTTCTCTCCTTCCTCTGACCTCTGTTTGTTCATTAATTCTTTTGAGTGTGTGTTCGTGTGTGTGTGTGAGTTTTTGTGTGCGCATGTGTGTATGTATGTCTTTGTGTATGCATGTGTGTGTTTGTGTATGTGTGTATTTGTGTATGTGTGTATTTGTGTGTATGTATGTTTGTATGTGTATTTGTGTGTATATGTGTGTGTTTGTGTGTGCATGTGTGTATATGTATGTTTTTGTATATGCATGTGTGTGTTTTTGTATATGTGTATTTGTGTATATGTATGCTTGTATATGTATGTGTGTTTGTGTGTATCTGTATGTGTGTATTTTTGTGATATGTGTATATATGAGTGTGTGTGTTTGTGTGTGTGTGTTTGTCATGTGTATATATGTGAGTGTGTGTGTGTGTATGTGTGTGTAGGATCTCAGATGTCATTCTTCATAGCATTGTCCACCATTTGTTTTTGAGACGGTCTCTCAATGGCCTGGTAATTGCCAACTAGGCTAAGTCGGCTGGTCAGGAAAGCTTAGGGATTGACTTGATTCTGTTGGCCCAGTGTAGAGATTCCAAGCATACGCCTAGGTTCTGAGTAAACTCAGGTCTTCAAGTTAGGCAAGCATATTACCGACTAAGCAATTTCCCAGCTCCCACTAGATCATTCAACAAATGAAAATTAATATTTCTATAATTATAATCTATCATGGCCAGATCCCTTCATCTGATACTAATTAAAAAATAAAACAGGCTGGGTGGTGGCAGTGCTCTTCCTGAATCCCAGCATTTATTAGGCAGAGGCAAGTGGATCTCTGTGAGTTTGAGGCCAGCCTGGTCTACAGAGCGAGTTCCAGGATGGCCAGGGCTACACAGAGAAACCATGTATGGAAAAATAACAACAGAATAATCAAAACAAAACAAAGACAAACTAAACAACAAATACTGGTTTGGCAGGAGGTCTTCCATTCAATTCCATTGATCAGTGTGTCTGCTTTCTGCTAATACCACGGTGTTCTCTTCCTGCAACTTTGTAGTATAACTTAGGATCAGGAGTGGTACAGCTTCCCACAGTTCTTTCATTGTACAGGATTGTTTTATCTATCCTGGGTATCCTGTATTTTCATATGAAGATGAACACTGTCCCTTCAAGGTCTGGGAAAAATTGTGTTGGAATTTTGATGGGGACTGTGTCGAATCTGTAGATTGCTTTTGGTAGGATGGTGATTTTTCCCAGGTTAATCCTACTCCACGAGAGTGGGAGATCTTTCCGTCTTCTGATATCTTCTAAAATTTCTTTCTTCAAAGACTGGTTGTTTTTATTATGAAAGTCTTTACCTTGCTTGGTTAGAATTATCCCCCAAGATATTTTATATTATTTGAGGCTACTGTGAAGATCTTTTCCCAATGTCTTTCTTTGTCTGTCTTTTGTATATAGGAAGGCTACTGATTTTTGTGAGTTAATTTTGTGTCCAGCTACTTTGCTGGAAATGTTTTCAGCGGTGGGTAGGAGTTCCCTAGTGGAATTATTCGGCCACTTATGTGTATCGCTCTCATATCATCTGCAAATAAACATACTTTGATTTCCTTATTTTCAATTTTTATGCCCTTGATCTCCTCTAGTTGTCTTGTTGTTCTAGGTAAGACTTCAAGTTCTGTGCTGCATAGACATGAAGAGAACAAACAACCTTGTCTTGTTCTTTATCTTACTGGAATGTTTTGAGATTCTCTCTATTTAAGTTGATGTTGGCTATGGGCTTAGGTATGTCTCTCGTATTCCTTTATCATGATGGCTTGCTGAATTTTGTCAAAGCCTTTTCTACCTCCAATAAGATGATCATGTGTTTTTTCTTTCATTTTGTTTATATGGTAGACTGTATTTATTGCTTTTTGTATGTTGAACCATCCCTACATCTTTGGGATGAAGCCTACTTGATCATAGTGGATGATGTCTTTGATGTGATCTCGGATTCAGTTTACAAATATTTTATTGAGTATTTTTGCATCTATCTTCGTAAGCAAAATTGGTCTATAATTCTTCATTCTCTGTTGAGTCTTTGTGTGGTTTTGCTATCAGGAAAACTGTGGCCTCCTAGGATGGATTAGGGAATATTCCTTCTGTTCCTATTTTGTGAAATAATTTGAGGAATATTGGTATTAACTCTTTTTTTGAAAATCTTGTAGAATTCTAGGCTTAAACCATCTGGTCCTGGGCTTGTTCTGGTTGGGAGACTTTTAATGACTGCTTCTATTTCACTAGGAGTTGAAGGTTTGTTTAGATTGGTTATCTGAGCTTGATTTAACTTTGGCAAGGGGTATCTATCGAGAAAAGAATCCATTTCTTTTAGATTTTCCAATTTGGTGGAGTACAGGCTTTAAAACTGTCCTTACGATTTCCTGGCTTTCCTTGATGTCTGCTGTTATGTTCGTTCTTCCTTTCAATTCTGATTTTATTAGCTTGGATATTTTTTTTCTCTGCCTTTTAATTAATTTGAATAAAGGTTTGCCTAGCTTATTGATTTTCTCAAAAAGCCAACTCTTTGTATTATTGACTCTTTGAATTATCCTGTTTCTATTTTATTGATTTCATCCCTCTTTCTTGCCATCTACTCCTTTTGGGTGTTATTTAATTTTTTTTCTAGCTCTTTCAGGTGTGCTGCTCAATTGCTAATATGAGATCTTGCCAGTTATTTATTTTTTAAGAGCAGGCACTTAGTGCTATGAAATTGTCTCTTAGAACTGTCTTTATTGTGTCTCATAAGTTTGGGCATGTTATGTATTCATTTTAATTCAATTCTAGGAAGTCTTTAATTTCTTTATTTCTGTCCTGACTAATTTTCTATTCAGTGTAGAGTTGTTCAGTGTCTGTGAGTATATAAGTGTTCTGTTGTTTCTGTTGCTGTTGATACCCAGTTTTAACCCATGATGGTCTGATAGAATGTTCCTTGCATCTTTGTGTCTGAGTATGTGGTGAATTTTGGAGAAAGTTCTCTGAGGTGCTTAGAAGGTTTATTCTCTTGTGTTTGGGTGACTGTTCTATAAATATCTGTTAGGTCCATTTGGTTTATAACATCTGTTAGTTCCAGAATTTCTCTGTTTGGTTTTTGTCTGGATGATCTGCTTGTTGATGAGAGAGGGGTATTGAAGTCTCCTACTACCAATGTATGAGGGTCAATGTGTGATTTAAGCTGTAGTACTGTTTCTTTTATAAACATGGGTGCTCTTGTGTTTGGGGCATAGGTGTTAAGAATTGAAATGTCATCTTGGTGGATTTTTCCTTTCATGGGTATGTAGTATTATTCAGACATCAACTCCACACACTTATGGACATCTGATTTTTGATAAAGAAGCCAAAAATACACATCAGAAAAAGAACAGCACCTTCAACAAATGGTGCTGGTCAAACTGGGTGGCTGGGTATAGAAGAATGCAAATAGATCCATTTCTATCACCCTGCAGAAAACTGAACTCCAAACGGATCAAAGACCTTAACATAAAGCCAGGTATGCCGGACTTGACAGAAGAGAAAGTGGGGAATAGCTTCGAACTCATTGGCACAGAAGAAAAGACTTTCTGGACAGAGCACCGTTAATGCAGGCACTGAGATTAACATTTAATAATGGGACCTCATGAAACTGAGATGCTTCTGCATGGCGAAGGACACTGTCATTCTGACAGAGTAATAGCCTACAGAGTGGAAAAATATTTTGTTTTAACCAAGTCCACATCTAATAGAGGGCTAACACCCAAAATATATAAAGAACTCAAGAAACTAGATATCAAAAACCAAGCAAACAAGCAAACAAATAATCCAATTTTAAAAATGGAATACATTTCTAAACAAAAAAATTCTCAAGAGAGGAATCTCAAATGGCTGAGAAACACTTAAGAAATGTTCAACATCCTTAGCCATTAGGGAAATGCAAGTCAAAACGACTTTGAGATTCCATTGTACACCTGTCAGAATGGCTAAGATCAGTGACACAAGTGACAGCTCATGTAGATGAGGATGTCAAGGGAACGCTCCTTCATTGCCTTTGGGACTGAAAACTTGTACAACCACTATGAAAATCAGTGTGGCGGTTCCTCAGAAAGATGGGAATCCATCAAGACGGAGCTAGACTGCAGGACTCTACCCTACCGTAAAGACGCTTGTCTGACTTTATTCAGTGCTGCTCTATTCACAGTAGTCAGAAATTGGAAAAAAAAGAAAAAAAAACCCTAGGTTTCCCTTGATGGAAATATCCAAGAGAAATGAATAAAGAAAGCGTGGTGTTTTTACACAGTGGAATGATGGATCGGCGATTAAGAAGCATGTGTTTTTCTAGGAGAAGATCTGGGCTCAGCTCCTGGCACCCACATGGAGATCACAACTGTCTATGACTCCAACTCCAGGAGATCAGACACCCTCTTCTGATGTCAGTGGGCCCCAGGTGCACATGTGCTGCACAGATATGCACGCTAGCACAACGCTCATGGGTAAAAGAAATAGATGTAAGAAACAAATTAAGAAAACCTCATTTAATATTAGCAGAAGTAGTGCCTACAAATGCACACACACACACACACACATACCACACACATACACACATACCACACATACATATACACACATTACATACACATACACACACATACACACACATACACACACATACACACACATACACACACACACACACACACACACACAACATATTCCTCTTACCTCTGAACATCCCTTGACAACATGTAGTCCCATATTCTCCATCTGGAGTTTACTAGCAAGTGGAGCCCCCCTCCCTCGAATGGGAGGTTTTCACCTTCCCTGAAATTTTGGTGGTCTCCCTCTCTGACTCTCAGAAGAGGTATAGTGCCAAGCACTGTGTGAGTATGCAAAGTTATGATGTTCAATCTCTATTGACAATCTGTGATCTGGAGTCACTTAGGCAATAGGCCTCTGGGTATGTCTGTCTAGAGATAATCTTCAATAGGTTGACTGAGTTGGGAGGATTTACCCACTACGGGTGGCACCATTCCCTATGTTGGGGTCCTGGTTCCTATAAAAGGAGAGAGTAAGCTGAGAATTGTCATGCATCTCTCTCTGTTTCCTGACTGTGGATTCAATGTGATTGGCTCCTTCAAGCTCCTGCCACCCTGACTTCCCTGCCAGGGTGAACTGTACCTTGTGTTGTGAACCAAAACCAACTGTCTTAAGGTTTCTATTCCTGCACAAAACATCATGACCAAGAAGCAAGTTGGAGAGGAAAGGGTTTATTCAGCTTACACTTCCACACTGCTGTTCATCACCAATGGAAGTCAGGACAGGAACTCAAGTAGGTCAGGAAGCAGGAGCTGATGAAGAGGCCATGGAGGGATGTTACTTACTGGCTTGCTTTCCCTGGCTTGCTCAGCTTGCTTTCTTATAGAACCCAACACTACCAGCCCAGGGATGGCACTACCCACAATGGGCCCTCCCCCCTTGATCACTAATTGAGAAAAGGCCTTACAGCTGGATCTCATGGAGGCATTTCCTCAAGGGAGGCTCCTTTCTCTGTGGTAACTCCAGCTTGTGTCAAGTTGATACACAAATCCATCAGTATACCAACCCTTCCTTTCTTAAGTTGCTTTTGTTAAGGTATTTTATCCCAGCAATAGAAAAGCCACTAAGACAGAGCCCCAGTAAAACCAACACCAGCTCACGGTCAAAGCCCAGGTATCCTTGCCTATGCAGAGGAGGCTTCTGTCTCAGGAGCTTCCATTACTGTGGACAAAGTCAGTCTGTCAGACTTGCATTAAGGCTGACAGGCTCAACGGTAGACTTCAGTTTCCACCTGTCTAGCAATGACTCCCAGCCACCAAAGACTCATGCTAAGACAGCTCTGACTGAACATGCCGAAGAACAAGCCATTTCAATCACTGTGATCACTAGTGGTTCCAACCACACTAAACACACCCATGTCTCCCCTGAATTTGCACATACTTCGGGAAGACAGTTGGGGTGAGCATAAGCTGTTACTTTCTGCTCCTCTTCCTGTGTAATAATTGAGGCTCTGGGACAGAAACATAGATATATATTTTCATCTCTCTCTTTGTGTCTATGATGTGTGTGCTTGTATGTGTATGTATAACTCATGTGATGTCCTTGTATGTGAGGTATGCATTTGTGTGTATATGTTGTGTGTATGTATGTGTGTGCACATGTTCATGTATGATAATGCCAGTCATACTCACACCATGGTACCTGAGTAGAAGTCAGAAGACAACCTCAGGTGTTGGGTCTTGCCTTTCATGTTGGTTGAGATAGATCCACTATCTATACCAGGATGGCTGGTCTGTGAACTCTTGAGGATTCCTCCTGTCTCCGACTCCCATTTCCCTGTAGGACTGTTGGAATTCTAGTCATATGCTACTCTGGCCAGCTTTACCTGGTTCCTGGGAACCTGAACTCAGGTCTTCATGCTTTATACATTCACCCATCTCCTTTGCCCTTAGACATGTATTCTCAAATTCACATCATGCTCCTGTGATGGCTACAACAAATACTTGTGGCGTGAATCCTATTTAGCTCACTCCTCTGAGAGCATGGTCCTCAAAAGACATTTGAAACATATGGGCTAGGTGCTTTGGTTGCAATCAAAAGAAGCCACGAGGAACTTCTGCAAGCTTAAACATATTCCTTGGAAGGAAATAGGTGCTTACTGAACTAAAGGAAGTTCTTGGAATCCAGCTGGAGGGAGTCTCTCTTCAGCATTTCAGCACACTGGAAGTGTGAATGTACTGAGTGTCTGGTCCCTCTGGTGAGCATCCTCAGCCGGAGTCCGAGATACCCCATGGAAGTGACACGAGTGGAGGGATGTGCCCTCCAGGACTGGGTCTACGAGGAAGAATAAAGGGGATTGTAATCCAGGAGACAAAGTCGTGACTGGTCCATTTCAATCTGTTCAGTCTGCTCTGAGTGGAGCAGGACTTGAAATGGAAGTGGGGAGGTAGGAGATCTCTCCATTGCTGGTGCGGCCCAGGGGCTATTAACATCGGAGAGCTACCCAGGAGCACTGAACTCTGTACTGATTGGCTGAAGGTTGTCACAGCCCCGGAAGCTCCTACCAGGTTGTAATCTCCCCAGGCACCTGCCCTTTGACAACACTTTAGTGCAGATGCCCACTGTCTCAAGTATCCGCTATAGATAAGATAACACCCACATCACAGACGCCCTCCTGAGAGTTGGTGTTCATTAGATGCCATCTGTAACTATAGTCTGGCCTCAGTCCCCCTACAGAGAGTCCATTACTCACTTCTAAAGCTCCAGCCATGAGGGGTGGAATAAGATACCTCTAACATCATGTTATCGTAGCAGGGAGAACACAGAATCCTCTCTAGACAAGCCAAATCAACTTTCTTTCAAATAGCTAGTAGCTATAGCTGCCTAAGAGTCTGCTACCTTCCAGTATGTGGGTGATGTCATATCAGACAGAGACTCTGTTTGTGACCAGCCAAGTGCTATTTTTAGTGATGGTCAATACTAATGGTCAACCTCACAGGGTCACCTAGGAGACTGGGAGATGTCTGTGGGGGATGATCTAAGTCAGATACACTGAGATGGGAAAACTATCCTTAGCATCCTTAGCTGGACAGGGCCATTCAGCTGACTGGTGTTCTGGGTAGGATAAAAAGGAGATAGTGAGGAAGAGACCCAATGTCTGAGACCCAGCCGGCTTTAAAGAAATAATCCAAACACTAAACCACACTAAGCAACTTCGAAGTAATACTTGTAACCTTATGAGCAAGGCCAGACCAGGAGAACCTCTGAGAGCATGCAGGACAGATGATGAGAACCACATGGAAGTGATGGTGGACATCAGGGACCCTGGGTACCACACAGGTAGAGTACCTCACTGTCATCCAGGAAGTCTGAAAGAAAGATGGAAAACTGGGATCAGGGAGAGGACTGTACGCTGAGACTCTAGTGCAGGAAGCAACAGATTCAGATGAAAGAGCTGAGGACCAGGACAAACAGAATCAACTCTCGGAGTTCCAGCAGAGCAATGACCCCGTGAATATGAAGGATATGAAACCCAAAGTAGATGGGCCTAGTCACCCCAAGTCAGGTGACTGAACGAGAATGTTCCTGAGGTCCAGATACCTAAAGAAGCTGCTGAAGGACACCCAAGGTCTGAGGTTGACAGATCAGCAGAAGAAACGAGTCAGGGAGAGGAAGAAGGTGGTAAAGACTACCCAGAAACTGGGCTGCTGAGTCCAGAAGACAGAGACACATCTCCATCTAGGAGCAAATTCAGTGGGAACATGCGTGAGGTTGACAGGACAGACTGAGTTCTTGCCTTGTGTGACAGACAGGGAGACAGGCAAGAAAGGTATGGAAATCCTAGCGAAGGCTCAGAAAGACAAGGAGATTCTAGAGACTCAGATGTGATGTGTTTGGGATCCAGGAACTCTGGGACACTTTGGACATCGAACCTAAGCTGAGAGTATCTCAGGGTGCCAGGAAAGATGCAAAGAATGACCAAGGCCTTGTATATGGGGAGAAATACAATTAGTGATAGACTCCAGTATGGTTTTCTTCTTTTTTTTTTTTCCATTTTTCTTGGTTATTTTATTTATTTACATTTCAAATGTTATCCCTTTTCTCAGTTTTCCCTCCTCCCTCCCCCTGCCTCTATGAGGGTGTTCCCTCACCCAACCTCTCTCTCCTGCCTCAGAGCCCTAGCATTCTTCTATCCTGGGTCATTGAGCTTCCACAGGACCAAGGAGATCCCTCCCAGTGATGCCAGATAAGGCCATCCTCTGCTATATAGCCATCTGGAGACATGGGTACCCGCTGTGTACTCCCTGGGTGGTGGTTTAGTCCCTGGGAGCTCTGCTCTTCCTATGAGGTTGCAAATCCTTTCAGCTCCTACAGCCCTTGCTCTAACTTCTCCATTGAGGTCCCCATGCTCAGTCCAATGGTTGGCTGAGAGCATCTGTATCTGTATTGATCAGGCTCTGGCAGAGCTTCTCAGGGGACAGCTATACCAGGTTCCTGTCAGCAAAGCACTTTTTGGCATCAGCAATAGTGTCTGTTTGGTGTCAGCAGATGGGATGGATCTCTATGTGGGGGGCAGTTGCTGAACAGCCTTTCCTTCAATTTCTGCTCCATTCTGTCCCTGCACTTCCTTTTGACAGGAGGAATTCTGGATTAATATTTTTGAGGTGGGCGGGTGGCCCCATCCCCCAACTGGGGGCCATGCCTATCCACTGGAGATGGTCTCTACAGGTTCTATCTCCCCTTTGGCTAATGTCTTCCCTGTTGGATCCTGGGAACCTCTTGTGTCCCTAGTGTCTGAGACTTTCTAATGGCTTCCTCAGTTCCCCCTACCCTACTGTGACACACCTATTTTCAAATTCCTGACTCTCTGTATTTCTCTCCCATCTCCTCTCATATCTGAACTGGTCCCCATTTTTACCTCTCTCTCCCCTCTCCCTCCCCTTTCCCTTTCTTCCTCTAATTCCCAGAGATTACTCTCTTCCCCCTACTGAGTAGGGCTGTAGCATCCACACTTTGGTGTGATCTTCTTTCTTCTTGGGTTTCATGTGGTCTGTGCATTGTATCATGGGACCTCCGAGCTTCTTTTTGGCTAATATCCACTTATCAGTGAGCACATACCATGTGTATTCTTTTGTGATTGGGTTACCTCACTCAGGATGATATTTTCTAGTCCCATCCATTTGCCTAAGAATTTGACTAAATCATTGTTTTTAACAGCTGAGTAATATTCCATTGTGTAAATGTACCACATTTTCTGTATCCATTCCTCTGTTGAGGGACATCTTGGTTGTTTCCAGCTTCTGGCTATTATAAATAAGGCTGCTATGAACATAGTGGAGCATGTGTCCTTGTTATATGTTGGAGCATCTTCTGGGTATATGCCCAGGAGTGGTATAGCTGGATCATCAGGTAATACTATGTCCACTGCCAGACTGATTTCCAGAGTGATTGTACCAGCTTGCAATCCCATCAGCAATGGAGGAGTGTTCCTCTTTCTCCACACCCTCATGAGCATCTACTGTCACCTGGATTTTTGATCTTAGCCATTTTGACTGGTGTAAGGTGGGATCTCAGTGTTGTTTTGTATTTCCCTGATAATTAAGGGTGTTGAAATTTTCTTTAGGTGCTTCTCATCCATCCTAGATTTCTTAGTTGAAAATTCTTTGTTTAGCCATTTTTATAGGGTTACAGGTACCACATTTTAAATAAGGTTACTTGGTTCTCTGGAGTCTAACTTCTTGAGTTCTTTGTATATTTTGGATATTAGCCCTCTATCAGATAGATGTAGGGTTGGTAAAGATCTTTTCCCAATCTGTGAATTGCTGTTTTGTCCTGATGACAGTGTTCTTTACCTTACAGAAGCTTTTCAATTTTATGAGATCCCATTTGTCAATTCTTGATCTTAGAGCATAAGCCATTGGTGTTCTGTTAAGGAAGTTTCCCCCTATGCTAATGAGTTCAAGGTTTTTCCCCACATTCTCTTCTATTAGATTCATGGTATCCGGTTTTATGTGTAGGTCCTTGATCCACTTGGACTTGAGCTTTGTACAAGGAGATAAGAATGGATTGATTTGCATTCTTCTACATGCTGACCTTGAGTTGAACCAGCACGATTTGCTGAAAATGCTCTTTTTCCACTGGACAGTTTTAGTTCCTTTGTCAAAGGTCAAGTGACCATAGGTGTGTGGCTCCATTTTTGGGTCTTCAGTTCTATTCCATTGATCTACCTGCCTGTCTCTATGACAATACCATGCAGGTTTTATCACTATTGCTCTGTAGTACAGCTTGAGGACAGGAATGGTGATTCCCCCAGTAGTTCTCTTGTTGTTGAGAATGGTTTTTGATTTTTGTTATTCCAAATAAATTTGAGAATTTCTTTTTTATCTCTGTGAAGAATTGAGTTGGGATTTTGATGGGGAAACCCACATACACATGGAAGCTGAACAACTATCTGCCCAGTGATAACTTGGTCAGGAAAGAAATAAAGAAAGAAATTAAAGACTTCTTAGAACTTAATGAAAATGAAGGCACAACATACCCACACTTATGGGACACAATGAAAGCAGTGTTAAGAGGAAAACACATAGCTCTTTGTGCCTCCATAAAGAAATTGGAGAGAGCATACACTAGCAGCTTAACAGCACATCTGAAAAGCTCTAGAACAAAAAGAAGCAAATACAACAAGAGAAATAGACAGCAGGAAATAATTGAATTCAGGGCTGAAATCAACCAAGTGAATCAAAGAGAACTACACAAAGAAGCAACAAAACCAGGAGCTGGCTCTTTGAGAAAATCAACAAGATAGATAACCCCTTAGCCAGACTACCTAGA
>NW_021604638.1:1034468-1049468 GCF_004785775.1 Grammomys surdaster | reverse complement strand
ATGGTGCTCAACCCATTTCTGGGTTTCCAAAATGGTGCTCTCCCTCTGAGCTAACCTGTTAGAGAATAGCTGTGATCGTTTTCTGGTTAATCTGTATCTAAATGGTAACTTGCCATCACAAAGCCTATAGATAAAAGCAAGACCTAAATTAAATAACCCCTACACACAAAAAATGTGTAAGAGAGTGAAACAAGAAAAAAAAAAAGACCCGAGGCAGTGGTTTCTTATTGCCTACCTCAAGCATAAATTGTTGAATAAGGGGATTTTTTTTTTTTTTAAAGCCAGAAATTGCTGAGGAGGGAACTGGTGTCAGCAGCTAGAGGGCTGGCCCAGGACTGCATCTGGCAGCATGTATACCATAGCCTCACGCCTGTCATCCACTGGTGAAGACATTTTCAAATACAGATCCAAGGAGAACAAAGGTGAAAAATCAACTTTCCGATTAGAAACCACCTTGGCTGAGTTGTTTTTCTTGGGCCCCTACTGTGCCCTTGATTTCCTGATTGCTCAGAGCAAGAATAACAAAATCCATGCAACCCAGCAATTTGGACAAATCTTCCTGTGGAAATCTACCCGATGAGGTTGAACTCGCCAGACCAGTGGTTCTTAATAGGGGCTATTTTGCTCCCCCAATAGACACCTAGCAATGCCAGGAGACAATTCTGCAGTTTTGTGTGCTGGGGGTGTGGGGTGGGGGAGAATGCTGGCAACGTTGCAAGCAGCCACTGAGGGTAAGACAGCGCCTCCCTGAACAACGAAACTTGCTCCAAATGTTAACAGTGCTGAGGTTGAGAAACCTGGGTAGGGGTAGGAGTGGGGACACATGTGGGATCAGTCATACAACCTGAGCTTCCTTGGCAGAGGGGTTGTTTGTGTTACCCAAAGTTTCCAGAACCTGGAGATGGTACTCAGGCATGCTCCAGCTTGGGTACTGAGCTGTAACAGAAAGGTCAACTGGGCTCTGTTCCCTTTCAGGAACGCAGAGGACCTTGTCGTCTGGAGATGGTGTCAATGGTGGGGTAGACGTTGATCAAAGCACCCTTCAGAACGTGGTGCTGGGCCTAGGGTTAGCACTGGGCCTAGGGTTAGCGCTGGGCCTAGGGTTAGCCTGTAAGCTTCGAAGGCAGCTTTAGCTGAGTAGTTTCCAACCTCTTGACCCTGACAGAAGTGCTGCCCTGTTGTAAAGCCAATCCCTTCTAGCAGTCCTACTGGGCAATTGTCTCTTCTCTTTGGTGGAGTTTGATTTGCCTTGGCAAAAGATCCCAAGAGAGGGAGCGGCGAGACTCCCTGTGAGCAACCTCGGCGCTAAACTTCACGGATTTTATTGACTGTAGCCGAGACTGACTATGCATTTCTAGGGTAATATGTCACCTACTCCGGCCTTCCCAGAATCCCAGTGACAGCCAGAATGGAGAAGCTGTGGTGTCCATCACAACTAGCATAGCACCCTCACCTGCTCCTGGCTGTTCCTCCTGTTCTTAATTGCTAGCAAGCCAACAAGGAGGACTTGGTTGACTTTTTGCTAGGATAGTTCAGTGCTGAGGGCTAACTAGCTGTGTGACCTGTGATGTCCACTCAGCCGGAGGAAGTAGGTTCTGATGCTCGCATCTGCAAGTCTTCAAACTAAGAGCACTCCCCACTGCCCTTGGCTTCCCTCTAGGCCCCTTCGTCTTTCCTGAAAATATCTTGTATAGAAAATTGGGACTGATCCGGGTAGTGGTGGTGCACACCTTTAATCCCAGCACTTGGGAGGCAGAGGCAGGTGGATTTCTGAGTTCAGGGCCAGCCTGGTCTACAGAGTGAGTTCCAGGACAGCCAGGGCTACACAGAGAAACCCTGTCTCAAAAAACAAAAAACAAAAACAAAAACAAAAATAAAAACAAAAAAAAAGAAAGAAAGAAAAAGAAAGTAGTGACTGGGAAGACAAGCCTTTGTTGAAGTGCCTAAACCTGCCTATGAAAGGGACCGAGGGCACTAGAGGTCCTCCCATGGGACACCAGGGCCCAAGATACAGGCAGCAACCTAGGGATGTTGTGGCTTACCCCTCTGCACCTCCCATAATCCTAGACTAAGGTGAGTTTTCATGTCCATCTCACAGGGGAGAAAGTTGAGGCCAAGAACCCTGAAGGGTAGGCACACAGACAGCCACATGCAGGGTTGATCTGTGCTTCCAAGCCACAAAATTTGACCAGGGCCAGAATTGTTAGCTTGTGCGTGGGGCAAGCCCTGGGTCTGACACATTTCAATGACTCTAATTATTCTCTTTCTCACCACTGGCCCCTGGGACTGGCCCAGTTGGCATTTGGAAAGCCCCTTAGCACAGGCATCAGGAGAGCATTCGCACTAGAAAAGAACCTCTTCAGGCCCCCGTTTCCTGCGTTTCCTGCGGTCCTCGATCCCCCGCCTCCCACTGTTGGGTCTCCTGGGTATCGTTGATGAGACTCAAAACTGTATCCTACCTTCCTTTGCTCCCAGCCTCGCAGTATGCAGCCTTGCACATTTATGGGTTTGGCAGGCATGACCAATCACAGCCTCGTCTGAATAACCTGGGGGCTAGTCCGCTACCTGGGTGACTCAGTGTGCTTGGGATAGTCCTGTACCTTCTTGGTGCCCCAACACAAAGAAATGCTTTGTGTACCTGGAAGTCAGGCTCCAGGGGCAAAATCCACACACTGCTTAGTGGCTTATCTCCTTCTTCAGAGCCTAGAAAGATCTTGGAGACCCCACAAGTGCCCACAAGGTGAGTCTGGAAAAGGGATACAGAGCACAGCAGCACAGAGCAGGGACACAGCCTCAGTGAGACCATTTCCAAGGGGCCTTGGGAACATTAGAAGGTGAGTTGAAGAGAGTGGCACCTACCTCCCAAGAGCACCAGGATACACGCGTAGGGGAGCATGGCCGCAGGTATCCTGAAGAGGCTGGCTGGGAGACAAGGCACCGAGAGGGGGCTCTGGCAGCTGTGGGCTGGGGCAGACGGGTCAGATGCCCCTCGCCTGGCTGTGCTCCTGTTTCTAGGCTGGGGATTAAAACTGAGCTGTGCACTCAGGTTTAATTTGCCAGAAGAGGTAGAGACCTGTGCTGTGCACACCCCCAGGGCGCAGCAGCTCCTGCTACTCACATTCACTGGCGACCCTCCTGTGGCCTGCTTCCTGGGTCCTCGCCTCCCCAAGAGCCCAGTCCAGGGCAAGGAAGCCTCCCCACAAAGCCAGAGCACCAAGACCAGAGCTATTCCCTGAAAGGGCAAAGACCTAGAGATGCATAAAGTTCTTCTTAGAGTTTCTGCGCCCTGAACTCCAGAAACTTCTATTGAGGTCTTCCAGCTACTCAGCGTAGGACCACAGTGAAAGCGGCCAACCCTGGATCCAGTCTGCAAGGCTTTCTGTAATTAGGCAAAGCCTGGAGCCGGCTGGGACCGGTTTCCTCCTCCACCCCAACTCCTCCTCCTGCCCCAACCCCACCAGACTCATCTGAGTGAATAGAGTGAGTCAGTTTGGGGTGGCAACTCAGAGGCAAAGCAGCTATGAAGACAGGAAAATGCCTCCAAGGGTCCCTCCCCCCATGTTGGGCATGGAAAGGGGCATCCTGTGTGGCAAAACAAGCCTCGTGGCCACCTGGGAAGGAGTCACGAGGAAGTTAAGATTTTCTAAAGGAAGAGAGAGGTGGGCTGGAGAAAGTGGCTCTGGTCTATTCTACTCTGCTGAGAGCATTGGGGCCATCAAAATAGAGGCAGAGGTGGGTGCAAGGCTGGTGCTGTGTGCATCCCAGGAACATTTTGTTGCCACGAGATGGGAGAAGATTTAAGAAGGAGAGAGGAAGAAAAAGGAGAGAAAGAGAGAGGGAGAGGAGGAAGGAGACAGAGAGAGGGGAGAGAGGAAGGAGGGAGAGATCTAGCAGAGAAGAGGAGAGGAGAGGAGAGAAGAGGAGAGGAGAAGAAAGAGGAGAGAAGGGAGAGGTTGCAAGAGACAGAGATGAAGGTGGAATGGCAGGAGAGGACCAAGAAGAGCAAAGGAGGAAGAGGAAGAGGAAGAGGAAGAGGAAGACACTGTCTTCCTGAGGCAGATCTGGCAGGTCCAGGCACCTGTTGGAGCATTCAGCTTGGCCATCAGAGGGCTTTACAACCCCCAGTGAGCATCCCAGAAGGGACCCAAGACACCTCTCCTCTGTATCTTACAAGGAACTGGTGTTCCTTGGACTCCAAGGAACCCCAAGATACCTTCACCTCCACCCTCAGAACCCCCAACACAGGATCCTTGGCAGCCTTTGCTATTTTTCGGAGAGGCGAGAAGGCAAGGCAAGGTGCTTGGTGGGTCCTCAGAGATCTTCCACACAGCGAGGTGGGAGGGGATCAATCAACCTCCTCCCAGAGTGTGACATTTCTTTTAGTGTCTGTGGATGACTGAGCATTGCATGAGGCCCATGGTGGGCTTCTGAACCCCACATCGTGCAAGCTCTGCTGGCTGACAGCTGTTCCTGTTACAGCCAGTTTGCAGGCGTTGACTTAAGGGCCAGAGCAGAGCTATGAATGATGACTGCTTATAATTTGCATAATTTTGTGGCAATTATGTGTCCATAGATTTGTAAACTTTGCTGTTGCAGACTAAGACTGCTTACATGTCTGCCCATCAGTGGGTAACTAGCCTCCCTGGTCCTTTTGAATTCAGCCATTACCAAGTCTGGGATGTAGACAGTAGTTCAAATATTAGCGTCTTTTTTTTTTTTGTTTGTTTGAAAGGGGGTTATGCATGGCCGTCCCAGGTGGGGTTATAATTTGATCTTTCTGAACTTACCATGCTGCTGTTAAAAGTAGAAGCTCCCCTACAGAGGGTGGCGGGCGCAGTGGCTGAATCTGCTGATTTCTCTGCTAGAACTGTTGATTGCTGAGAACACAGGGTGGCCACCTGTCGTGTCCCTCCCATCCAAATGAGCCAGTGGCTCTTGTTTGCTCCATGTTAGCTCCAGCCATCTCTCCAGCCCCAGCAGGAGGAAAATGAGTATTGAGTTTGGACCATTGTCCCTGAGCCACACAGGTGGCTTTCAGGTGGTGGAGGGGACAGTATTCAGGACAGCAGGGGAAGTCTGGGTGCCTGGATGATGGGTCCACACTCCTCACCCCACAGGTATAGAGGCAGAAGCACCGGGTAGGGGAGTTACCTGGAACTTAGCTGCTTGGAGACTCACTTCAACACAATATACTGCTAAAACAAAATAAGAAGGGGCCTGGCAGAGGTCTTTGCAGTAACAGTCCATGCTGTGCAAGCCTGGAGATCTCTAAGCCTTCGATCTCTAAAACTCACAGGAAGGCAGGAGTGAACTGACTGGCCAAAGTCATCCTTTGATCTCCTCCTTACATACCCCATGGGCAACTGTACCAATGAAAAAGAGAAAGAAGAGACAAACGCAGTATCCCAGAAACTTTCTACTGACAGACCAAAAAAAAAAAAAAAAAAACCCCACCCAACTCCACCTTGGGTAAGCAATGAGTTTACAGGAGTCACAGAAGTATGAGTGAACTGTAAGTGTGACCCTGAAGAGTCCCACCCACAGCACAGACAGCTCTCGGAAAGTTGTACCCTTGAAAAGTGTTGGTCACATCTAGCCTAGAAAACAGCCAGGGTCTACACAGTATTTGAATAAGATTCTTATGGAGATGTGAGGAGGCCTAGTGAGGGGGTGAGGGAGAGACTAATGTTAGGCCCACCTATGGCTTGAAACTTGACCTGACTTTTAAAAATAAAGGAAGGAAAGAGAAAGAAAGAAAGAAAGAAAGAAAGAAAGAAAGAAGGGAGGGAAGAAAGAAAGAAAGAAAGAAAGAAAGAAAGAAAGAAGAAAGAGGGAAGAGAAGGGAAAGGACAGATGGATGGAAGGAAGGAAGAAGGGAAGGAGGGAGGAAAAATGAAGAAAATGATAGAAAGCCGCACTGCATTGACCTTCTGTTTTGCGGGAGGAAGGGAGCTACACTGGTCCTCTGGCCTCTTTTTTTTTTTTTTTTAGCTCTAGAAGATCCAGAGTGGCTGAGACAGGAAGTTATCAGGAGAAGAGGCCCCCATGCTATGTGAGTCACCCCCCAGGGCACCATGGCTTTTGAGTCTGCAGAGCTCTGCTTTCTGAACTGCTGATCAATCACAAAGGGCTTCCTCAGGGTATCAGAACTCTCTGGAGTTTCAGGTAGATATAGGGAGTTCTGACAGACACAAGGGTGCTGAGGTTCATCATGAGTCAGGCCCTTTGTCTCTTCCCTTTCTTCTAAACACCTACTTTTCAGTCCTTGCCTACATTAAAAGCACCAAGGGAAGATAAGATCGACCAACATTTTGCTGTAAAATGCTCTGTTTCCTCTGCTTGCTATCAGGGTGTCTGATCAAAGAAACAGTGCCCAGCTTAGTTATCTAACAACCAAATAAACATCAAGGTGGCCTCCTGGGCTTCTCTGGATGAATGAGGGCCAGACCAGTGCAGGACCCAGCCTTCTCAGACCTGAAAACTCCCTGGGAAGGAGTGGAAGGCCACTTGTGTGCTTGTGTGCAGTGGAGTGGAGCTGGGGAAGGTGTGGCTTGTGAACCTGCTTTCTTAGCCTGCCCCTATACTTCTGGATCCTGAGGGGCTTTTTGTCTACCTGATTCTTGGGAGGCAGCATGTGGAAACCCCCTGGACTTACTATGACCTCCCTCCCCAACCTTTGTAGCTGTCCTAGGCATTGTTTCTTCTTGATTCATCTGAATGTTGTTCTTGTATTGTGGGGAAGTGGTGGCATTGGAGGGCTTCGCTTAGTGGATGTGTTTGATTGAAAAGATGGATTACTGGGAATGACAGAGTGGATGGATGGTCTGGGGCTTAGATAGACGTGTGGGTGCATGGAAGGAGAGGTGAATGATGAAGAGACGGCTTAGATGAATCGATGATGGGTAGATAGATGGATGGATGGATGAGTGGACGGATTGAGGTTTAGACGGATGGGTGGATGGATAGAGGAGTGGGTGGAGGGACTGGGGCTTAGATGGATGAGTTGATAGTTGGATCAGAGCTTAAAGGGATGAGTGGATGGATGGGCAGAGGAACAGTACAGAGAGAGAGTGGATGTTGGCTAGCACATGACAGTTTTCACAATTGTTGGCTGAACGGTGTTATTTGTCCTCACATTCACTAATTCGTTTGTAACAATTCATTCATGAACCCCTTGACTCATCCACTCACCCTTGAATTACCATCCCCTAAACTTCGGAGACACATCACAGCTCGGGTCCTCAAGGGACACTTCTCCACACCGGCAGACATATGTTCTTCATAGGAATAGCAGCAGGGCCAGGAAGATGGGTGGACATTTCTACAAAGTTGGGACTTGTGACCCATGGAGGCTCTCCTTGGAATCCACTCTGCCTAGACCTCAGAAAACAAGTCAGGCTCCATATTCTCAGACCTTCATATGCTTACAGAAAGGCTGCTCCAGGCAGAGTCCCCCTGCCCGCCCCCTTTCCCATCTACCAGCTGGTGCCAAGAAAGGGAACACCGACTGTGGCAGATTCTTCTGCTTTATGGGAGGAGAAAAAACAAAGCCAAGTCAGACAGTGTCCTTCATACCGCCGGTTATAAAGTGTGCTGTTATCCTCCCATGTAAAAATCAATACGGACTCCTAATACACTACCTTAAAAGCCCAAAGTTTATTATTTCTCTTCCATTATGAAATTAGCAGTGCTCCCAATATACTATTTGGAAAATACAGAGAAAGTAGAACGAAGGAGAAATTGACAGTCATATACTCCCACTAGCCAGGGACAGCCACAACTAGCTGACTCTGGACATTCGAGCCTCTTCTCAGTGCTTCTCTGTCTGCCTATCTCTCTCCAAATGCATCTGTATCTCTATATCCTCTGATGAGCAACCTATTAATCTGAACCTGTGGTCAAATCTCAAACCAGAATAAACTATTAGTGCTCCAACTTCGGCTTTTGGGTTACTTCCCCAGCTCTTACAAGGTCATGAGTAGGGTAGGGGTGAGGGACAAAATAAAATCATGTGCTTTAAATGTTTGTGTTTATTTTGTATATGAGAGTGCATCCTTAGGAAGAAGGTCAGTGGATAACTCCTGAGAGTTGGTTTTCTTCTTCTGTTTATGTAGCCCCTGGGGATCCAGCTCAGGTGGTCAGACTTGGTGGCAAGCATCCTTCCGTACTTAGCCATCTCATTGGACACTTAAAATATTTCTGATACTAGAGATAGAAACCCAGGCCCCATACCCACTAGGAAAGTACGTCACTGTTGAACTGTACCCTGGTCCTTTTATTTATCTTTTAAAATTTTATTTTTTGTGTATATGTATTCTGTCTGATGTATGTATGTGAACCATATGCTTGCTTTGTATCCTTAGAGGTCAGAAAAGGGAAGGATGTCAGATCCCCTGGAACTGGAGTTATAGGTGGTTGTGAGCCACCATGTGGGTACTGAGACCCTAGCCCAGGACTTCTGGAAGAGCAGTCAGTGCTCTGAGCTGCTGAGCCACCTCTCCAGTATCCTCCTTTTAGTTCTTATTTTCAGACAGAGTCCTATTAAAGTGCCTAAGCTGGTCTTGAGTTCATTCTGTATGTAGCTCAGGCGATCTTTGAACTTTTGATCCTACTACCTCAGCCTCCTGGGTAGCTGGGATGACAGGCTTGTGCTGTCAGACCTGGAAAAATGTTATTGTTTTGGCCGAAGTATCTTTCCGCTTGGATACTCTTCTATCTGACCACAGAGCTGGGGCACGCAGAGCCCATTGTCTTAGGCTTGCTGCTAGTTTCCCTTGCAGCCTTGCTGGGCAGCTCTTTGAAATGTGTCTTTTGCTTAGGATTTGAATCCAGAGGAGAACATCAAGTGTAACCCCAAACGCCAGGAAGGTACTGCTGCAGGGAGACGGGTGTTACCTCTAAAATCATCTTCCACTACCAGCAACCAAGATGTGGAGGGGGTCATGGCTGAGGGTGCCTATCAGTTACTGGTAGTCTGAATCAAATGGGGGGAGGGTGTGGTTTCCTGTTCATCTGGCAGTCTGGTTTGAGGGTCTTAGGAATGATGGAAACAAAATCCTGGAAGCAGGATAGAGGGAATGCTGTGTTCCAAGCAGGACACAGGGAAGAACACTATGGTCCTCCCCACTCCCACCCCCATTCCTTCTTTTTCAATTTACAATTAACATTCAGGGATTAGTTTCCACATACACACCCCTCTTGAAATGGAATTTTTATCTCTTGATTCATGCTACAAGATAAAAATCCCTGTTTATCCAGTCACATGAATAATTGATAAGCGCTCTCCAACTAGCCAGAAGCAACTTAGCAGTCTCGCCCAAAGGCCTGGAGCCCCCAGCAATTTCCGGAGTACCAGAGCCCTTCGGGTTCTGCTTGGAGTGCACTGCTGTCTGTCTCGGAGGTGCAAGGCACAGCTTATCTCTTGATCCAAATGCGTGAGCTACAGATTAGACATCCACAGAGGCGTGCAGTGGGGAGGCAGAGGCTGTCAGCGTCCACCTTGGTTCTCTGGACTCAGGCCTACCACAGGTGTGAACTTGGGTTCTATGTGGAGCCTTCCCAGATGTGCAGAGTGTAGAGCCTTAACTAACTCTAATCTGGTCCCTGAGAGCTTCAGCCAGGCCCAAAATGTAAAGGCTTTTTCTTCCCAGCGTACGAAATGGGCTTACCATAACAACAAGAACCTGAGCTTTGGCTTCCTCATGCTCTTGGCTGTCTGGTCCAGCTCATGTGATAAAAGCAACAAGGGCAATTTTTTTGTTTTTTGTCTTTTTTTTTCCTTAGTAGAGCTGGGTTGATTTAAAAAAAAAAAAAAGCAGGTCTGGACAGCTACCTCTTATGTTTTGTTCTTGCTGGCTTTGAAAAAAAGATTTATATTCTGTGCTGCACAGAGCCTCAGCTCTTCAAGGCTGAAGTAAATGCAACACGAGGTGTCTGCGAGCGGGCAGAATGCCCCTAGGAAGAAAGGTTAACAAGATATTGTTTCTCTAGTCCTCTGCTCACCCCCAGAGTCTTCCAGGTGACAAACACTTGGCTTTGATGTGGTTGAGATATACTTGTGCCTTGTGGCTGGCACAGGCTCTCATGGAGACCTGGTGGAAGCTGCTGGCTTCCCAGGCTCTTGGGATCTGTGCGGCGGCATCTCGCCACAGGAGACACAGGACTTTGATTGAAGCCACCAGCATTTGTCAGCTGCAGGCATCCATCCATTCCCTTCTTTCTTTGGGAGGAAGAAGGGAGAAAATGAACTGGAAGCTGATTTTAAAAAACAAAACATAGCAGAACAACAACAACAACAAAAAACCAACCCTGGTTTGTTTTCCCAAAGCTCCAGGAAATTAAGAACCACACCATTAGTTTTAGCAAACAATTTAAACAAATTAAAAGATCTGCCCACATCCCTGAGGGTGAGTGATCTTCGATCTTGGTTTTGTGGTCATGGCTCTCTCTCTAGACACGAGCCAGAGGATGAGCAGGGATGTGTGGGCGGTACCTGCAGACAGTGTTCCATTCGGAGCAGACACTTACGTGATGCTGGCCCTAGTAAAAGGGAGGCAAAGAGGTTTCTGGGGGTCGGGGAAGGAAGCTGGTATGTATCTGTCTCTATGCACTCTGACTTGCAGATCTCAAGCACTTGTGAGGTCCCTAGGGTAGCTTTGGGAGGCTCACTCCTGCATCCTACTTTAATGCAGAAGATCCTGTTGGGACAAAGGGTTGTGGGGCTTGGAGGATGAGGAGAAGGAACCATAGATTTCAATAATGTGTTCCCTACACAGACTGTAGGGGCATGAGGGACACCTTGACATCCTGTCCCCAAAACAAAAGGTAGTATAGCTGTAGTCCCTGCTGCTCTTTGGGGACATACCATGGGCCTCGTCCAGCAGTATGACACTCCCTCAATGGGTGCTTTGGGATTTAAGTTGTATGCTTGTTAGATCATACCAGCCTGTTGTGGGTGACTATTCAGAGAACATGGAGAAATGTGGATGACACATGGAGTTTTGGACAATGTTGGCATCTAGTTGTGCCAGCATGGCATGGTTTTGAGTAGGCTAGGTGGTCCCAGGCTAGCTCCATTCACTAATGGTATCTTAGCAAGTTTCTTCTCACCTCTGGTCTCTGTGGAAGGAAGGCTGGAGGAGGGAGGAGGAGGAGAAGGGATTGGGCTTGGCAGTTCCCTCTCAATTGATTATAACAATATTATGTTCCTATTCCAAGGATCCACAGAACACCAAAGCCTGAGCTGCTTTACTATTCATCAACAAACATTTGCAAAGCCCAGAGTGAGAACAGGCAGACAGGGTTCTGATTAGCTTTTCTTCCAGTGCAGTTAGCATTGGGGGAGATGCTGAACATTGCAGTCTGAATCTGCTCTCAGTCTTCATTGGAGAAGAGGAGGTAAGCCTTCTGTGGCTGACTCCAGAGGACCCCAGAGAAGGTGCCGATCCCTGTAGGAGGTCCCGTCCTCCGCAGGCTGTAAGTCTTCCACACAGGAGTTGCCCAGCCTTTAGAACAGGCAAGGGAAGGAAGCTAAAGTGCTCACATGCTCAAGACATAGAAAAGTCTGCTAGAAGGCCATCAAGGCTCCACCCCTTTGGGCCCAGTGCTAGTGTGGTATTTCCTACCATAGATACTCAGATGACTTTGACTGTCTGTGGACAGGGCAGGAAGTATCCTCAATCCCTCTCTCAGTGGCATTATAGAAGAAAAAAGTCTCTGAGTGCCAGTGTACCCCAGAACTGCTCAAAACTAGCCAAGTTCTTTTTCAGTAAAAAGTGCCCAGGCTCAGAGCTGAAGATATCTGATCTCAATGCTATATTTATGTTGTCCTTCAAAAGGTTGGCCATGGGCTAGAGAGATAGATAGCTTAGTGGGTAAAACACTGTGTGTTTCATTTCTGTTGCTGTGATGAAATACCTTGACACTCCCCGCCCCCACTCCCCCAAAAGCATTCTGACAAAAAGAACTTCAGGGAGAAAGGGCTTGTTTGAGCTTACAGTTGCAGGCTCCTGTCCCTCATTGCAGCACAGTTGCAAGGGTAAGAGGTTGCAACAGCTGCTCCCAGCTCATCGACGGGCAAGCGAACGCAGAGAAATGCGCTTGTTTGCTTGTGCAAAGCCGGGGTTCTCTAATCCCTGGACTGCTCAGGAATCCCTGCCCGAGGACCAGTGCTGCTCACAGCAGGCTGGGCTTCCCAGGTCAGAGAACTTAAGTCAGTTCCCCACAGACATCCTCCTAGGCCAACCCAATGCAGACAATCCTGCACTGAGACTCTCTGCCCACGTGATATCAGGTCATATCCAGGTCAAGGAAACCGTTGCATTGTGCAAGCTCAAGTTGTTGAGCTTGGATCCTCAGATGGGTAAACCCAGGCACAAAAGTACTTGGCTATAATCCTGTCATTCCTGTGGAGATGAAGGAGAAAGAGATGAGAGAATTCCCCAAAACTTGTGGTCTAGGTAGCATGATATCCACAGAGAACAACAAAGACTGTCTCAAAGAAAGGTAGAAGGTAAGGACCACCACTGGAGATTGTTTCTTGACCTCCGTAAGTGTGACTGGCACACATACCTGCAATCACACATGTGAACATGTGTGCATGCATACATAGACACCCCACCCACCCACCCACCCACACATACACACACACACACACAGAAGACCTAAAAGAGCTGGTCAACTGCTGCTTGCTATGCAAGATCCGCCTTGGTTCTCTCCACGCCCACGTCTCTTTGAGGTATATTATTTTTACAATAAACTCAAATCTTTTCGTGTATAGCTCTATGAATTTTGGTGACTGAATTAAGCATGAAACTACAGGAATGGAGAAATATCCCATCATCCACCAGGTCTCCTTAGAGGTGACAACCCCTCCTTCTTCTCAGGCCTTGCTGTCAATGGTGGCTCATGTTCTGCTGGGGAAGCACAGAGTACCAAGTGTTGATGGTATCTGTTTACCTTGCAGGATGGTTCTGGTGTTCATCTGTGTTGGATATATTTTATATTTTTGAATTGAAGGATAGGTTCAAGGGTAGGAATATCCCATGGTTTGCTGAGAGACAATGCAGTTATTTGTAGACTTGGAGGTTTTAAGTAAAGCTGCTGTAAAATAGCCATGTGCTTGTTTTTGTAAGGATCGGAGTGCTCATTTTTCGTGGACAAATGCCTATAAAAGTAAGATTTCTGTGTTATACGCTGAATGTACATTGAACTTTGTATGTAACGGTCATGCTGTCTTCTAAAGCAACTGTCCAGCTTCATATATGCCATTTGTAGATGCAAACTACATTTCCTCTACATCTCCAGTGGTATCTGGTACTGTAAGAAGCTTTGGGGTTTGGTGGTCTCAGAGTATAATGATAGAACGTTGTGGTTTTATATTTCCCTGATGGCTGAGGGTTAGCACATTATCGGGGGTTTATTTACAACTTAAATTTTAGTTCATAAAAGAAAATATTAAAGATTATTCTTCATCAAAATTAATCAGGTATCTTTTTTTTTAAAAAGACACTGTCAAGGAAATTTGTGAAAGCCAGCCATGCAGACACATAGCTATTATCCTAGCATTTGGGAGGTGAAGGCAGAGGAAAAAAAACATTACAGGTCATCTTTAGCTTGCAAACTGATTCAATGCTAATCTTGTCTCAAAAAATAAAAATATTAATATGACTGCTATTGGTATGTGTGGCACTCATGCCTTTAATTGAATCCAAGCATGTGGGAGACAGAGGCCGGTGGGTCTCTTTGAGTTCTATCCCAGCCTAAATACATAAAGAGTTCCAGACAAGGCATAGTGACACCTTGCGTCAAACAAAACAAAATGAAACAAAACTCTACTAACTGGGAGAAAGGGGATATATTATATACATATACATATATATTAACACAAAAACCATGTAAATATGGGCTCAAGATAGGAGCAGCCATCTCACCTATTCACCTATGAACCATGAGTTGCACACAGTGTGTGGGTCTCAGGCTGGGCCTGTTATGGCAAGCATGATGCTGACAAGAAAGGATAACTCCTTGTTCCTGAAGCAGGTACAAGCAGGAGCAGAAGAGCAGCTCCACACAGCCCGAGAGGCTCCACGTGGGCTTGTGGACACGTCCTAGTCATGTCCCTACAAGGGTACCAACGCCTATGTAGATGGCAGGGTAGCTTAACATCCCCAAAACGTGGGGGCTGAGACCCATGAAACAGGATGAAACGTTAAATAGGAAATCTAGAGCAAGAGAACAGAGCTCAGGTAGAAACAGGGGGGTGAGATGGACATTTTGTAAGTACATCCCATAGGGAAGCATGAAGCAGGATACCCTGGACCCTGGGAGTGGAGAGCATGTTGGTTGTTTTGGGTCATAAGCTGTAGGGAGCTGCGGGTCACTCCACTTTTGACATGCAGCACGAGAAAAGAAGATACGCTTCATAGGTAAAATTTGAAAATAAGGAAGAGAAAATTAAAATAATTTAAAGCATGCGTTCTGTGGAATGTTAATTGCTAGCACATTGTCAGTCTACTGTTTTAGCCCAAAATAGCCAAGTAGAAGATACAGGCATAAGCAAATGACGGTGGCTGTCCCAATACAACTTTCTTGCTAAAGATGTGAGACCCGAATGCTACATCAAGGGACAAGGAATGTTCTCTTTTGTAACCAATTAAGTACTTTTTAAAGCTTTTTGGTTGCTGGTAGTTGTAATGATATATTTTTAAGTGCCTGTGAGTGAGTGAGTATGTGTGTGATGTTGTTATTTTTATTTTAAAATTTAATAGGCCCAGCTAGTGCTGCTCATATGTATACAGTGTGGTCCATTCACTCAATAGATAACACATCTTAAAAAAGAAAGATTCTCTGTTCCCAGGACTCTCCAGTGCCCACAGTGCTGTAAGCGTGATCACCTACCTGTTTTGAGCTGGGACTTTCAGTCTAGATCTTGTGCAGGTGAAATACATGGAACCCCAGCTGCTGTGAGCTCGTGACTACAGCAACTATGTCATGAAAAAG
>NW_021604638.1:984010-1034458 GCF_004785775.1 Grammomys surdaster | reverse complement strand
AGCAAGGACTGAGACAGACATTTTCCTCTCTACAGTTAGATGGAAAACCAGAAGTGGATCTCAGGAACCCTGGGAGCACAGCACATGATGCTTGTTTCTGGATCACACAGCTTAGAGGGAGCTGGAGGTCGCTGTACATTCTACATCTCGTACCAGGAAATCAAATTCAGCTTGTGCTGCTAATTTGGACAATGACAAAATAACTGAAATTTAAACCATCAATCTCTATCAAATGTTGATTGCTTTTTATATCATCATGAAGTACATCGTACGTGGGGCACAGACAATCTGCTGTGGTAATGCAGCATTGCCATGCAGAAGACACAGACATAAGCAAATGATTGTGGACATCCCAATAAAACTTTACTGATAAAGACATGCAAGAGCCCAGAGCCACTTTAAAGAAGAATGAAATTCCTCTTTTTTAAGCAATGAAATATTATGCTATCTTTTCTGTTTTTGATGATAGTAGTGATGGCTTATTAAAACAATTTAATTTTTATTGAAGAAACCTGTTTTTTGTTTTCTTTTGTTTTTAACAGACTTAGTTCATTTATTTTTCTTGTATAAAAACCCATATGTGGTAGCCACAGCTGGAGCCTGGGTCCTCTGAACAGAGACTCTGGTGTGGGTTTCACAAGTGATCAGTGAATTCCTGATAAGAGACTTGGTGAACACAGTCTCTGTCCAGAGGTCAGGGGTCAGGTAACTGCAGGTCTTGGAGATGGCATCAAAGGTAGCCTTGGCAAAGTTGCCTTGGGTGGCCTCTGGCTGAAATGGAGCAGTCGTATATACTGGCCATCATCAGTAGCTTCTTGGGCACAGGAGCAGAGACGATGCCAGTGCCTCTGGGAGCAGGAATGACACCAGCACAGAGCCACAGCGGCTTGTCACCTTGCACAGAACAATGTGGAGCTTGCCAATCTTGTTCCTCCAGTAGCCTCTCCGCACAGGGACAATGGAGAGCTTGGCCAAGATTGTGGCCCCTCAGATGGCAGTGGCAACCTCCTTGGAGCACTGAACACCAAGACCAACGGTACCATTGTAGTCCCCAGTAATGACCGAAAGCCTTGAACCTGGTCCGTCGGCCAGCCCGAGTCTGCTTCTGCACTGGCGTGATTGTCAGAACCTCATCCTTTAGGGATGCCCCCAGGAAAAAGTCGATGATCTCAGACTCCTTAATGTGCAGGGAGAACAGGTAGGTCCCCTCCAAGGACTTGATATTCATGTCCTTAACCAGGCGGCCCAGCTTGGTGACAGGAATCCAGTCCTTGAATTCAACTCTACCTCCACGAACCCCGTGGCCTCGACCACAGCCGCAGCCCCTATCCGTGGAAGCCACTGCTGCCTCCTAATCCTGGGTCCCCGGGTCCTCTGGGCCTAGAAGAAGCAGAAACCTGTTTTTCCTATAATATATTCTGATCATGTTTTCCCTTGCCCCACCTTTTCCCATATTGTCCCTACATTTCTTTCCACCCTAATCCAAATTCTTTCTTTTTCTCTTTCTCATTTAGAAAACAGAGAGAGATGAAAACACACACACACACACACACACACCCTAGCACACCCCAAAATCCCATAAAAACCACAAATCAGGAACCATGATATATAAGCAAAGATTTGCATGGTAAAAAAAATATGCCCACTAAAAGCATTATGAAAGAGAACCCCAACAAAAATCCACTGAGTTGGTTTTATGTAGCATCATCCAGTACCAGAGGCTTCGCCTGGAATCAAGAAGAGGCTAGAGGTCATGGATACATCCCAGTCATGTTCCTACAGTACTGCCTGTCCTTTGTGGTGGGTATTGTTGTGTAAAATCCTCAAAATGTGCAATTCCAATTCCATGAGACATTATAAAATACTAAAAGGAACATCTAGGGCAGGAAGAGTAAAGTGAACACTGAAGTGGAAGCAGGGACTGAATAGGACATCTTTGTAAGGACATTAAGATGCAAACACAGAAGCAGGATATCATGAACCCTGGGGGCACAGCATATGTTGATTGTTTCTGGATCACACGGCTCAGAGGGAGCCGGAGGCCACTCCACTTTCTACGTCCACACCAGGTTAAATTCAGCTTCCACTACTAAGTTGGAAGAAGACAGTCATTGAAATTTAAATCATGAATCGCTATCAAATGCTTTCAAGTCCACATGAACTGAGCTAAGAACATAGAATGTAAAATAGTCATGAAGAAGACAAAGTTATAAGCAAACCAGAGTGACTTCTCCAGGAAACTTTTATTGATAAGACTTGTAAGCCCTAAGAGCCACTTTAGGAGAGAAAAGTTCGCTTTGATAGTCAATTATTGTTATAGAATTTCTGTTGATGTTGAGAGTGGTAATTACTGGTTTTCTATCATTTGAATTTTTTAAAAATATATTTTGCAACAATGTATTCTGATCATATTTCCCCCTCCTCCAAGTCTTTCCATATCTTCCCTACCTTCCCTCCAACTGAAATCTATCCTGTCTGTCTGTCTGTCTGTCTGTCTGTCTCATTAAAACCTAAGAAAACCACACCAAAAAAAAAAAACAAACCAGCCAACCAACCAACCAACCAACCAAACAAACAAACAAACAAAAAAACCAGTAAGCTGGGCGGTGGTGGCGCACGCCTTTAATCCCAGCACTCGGGAGGCAGAGGCAGGCAGATTTCTGAGTTCGAGGTCAGCTTGGTCTACAGAGTGAGTTCCAGGACAGCCAGAACTACACAGAGAAACCCTGTCTCGAAAAACAAAAACCAAACAAACAAACAAACAAAACAACAAACAAAAAACAAAACCTAAGGAAATCAAACCAAAACCCAGCAACAAATCACAGTAGAACAAAATAAATAAGAAATATTGCTGTGATAGGTATGACCATGCTTCTGTTTGGAAGCATGTGGATTTTGGAACTTTGGATTTGGAAAGCAGTGGAATGCTTTAAGTGGGGCTCAGTGGGCCATCTACTAGGAATACGGAAGACATTGTTGCTGAGGGGAGATTGAACTGTGGAAGCCTGGCTCTAGAAGTTTCAGAGAAGAATTTTAATATGTGGCCTAGAGACTGTCCATGTGGTGTATGGTGAAGAACGTGGCTGCTCTTTGCCCTTCTCTGAAGAGTCTATTTGAGGCTAAGGTGAAGAGATTGGGATTATTATTATTTTTTTATATAAAGAAGTCTCAAAATAGCCTGATATAAATTCTGCTGTGTAGTTACTAAAGTTCTGTCTTATAAAGAGCATTTGAATGAAAAGGAGCAAGCTGAGAAAAGAAAAATATAAAATATATGGTTCAAACAGTAAAGGGGACCAGGAAGTCAAATGGAGCTAAATTCTGTGTTAAAGGATATTAAATTGAATTAAGGGAGTAGTGACCTTGGAGCAAGATCCCACCCAGCTAAGTTTAGGACCGGGCATGGTAGTACAAACCTTTAATCCCAAGAGGCAAAGACAAGCAGATCTTTTAGTTCCAGGCCAGCCTAGAACAGAACAGTTCTAGGTGAAGAAAAGCTTAAATCCAGGTTTTGTGGACCATATCTTTAATCCCAGTGCTTAGGAGACAGGCAAGCAGATCTCTGAGTTCAAAGTCAATCTATGGAACAAGATCCAGGACAGCCAAGCTTAGGCAGTGAGGGAGTTGGAAAACAGAAAGCTGGTGATGATGTAATGGAACAAAGGGGCCATGTTCCAGCCTCAGCAAGCAGCCGAACTTCCCAGGTTTGGCCATGTGGCTCTGGCTTTAGAGTACAGGATAGAAGGGACTACTGGGACAATTAATGCTGGTTAGCTGGAACTAAGAAATTAGTGGTGATTAAGAGGAGACCAGCATCACTGAGGTGAAATCTTCTGGGAAGTGTTTTCTGAGCACACAAGAAGCTATGTTCTAGAGATAGCCAAGGTTGTACCTTGTCCTGAAGCTGTACTTGGTAATGTGTAAGAGTCACCCAGTGGTACTGGTTTTGAAGACGTGAAGGGGTCATGAAGAACAGCTGAGAGGCTATTTGTGAGTCCTTGCAGCAGCAGAAGACCCCAGTGTATTGGAGATGCCAGTACCATGGGATGATCACCAAGAACAGCAGCAGCAGTGGAGTGGATCAACCTGAGCTTAGAGTGCTACAGAGGACAGAGCTGGAGAAGTGACACCAGCCCTTTGGAGGAGGACAGAAGATCGCGTGTGGATCCCAGACACTGAAACAAGAAGCTGTAACATTGAAGTTGCCTTGGAGACCACAAGATGTTAGAGATGCCAGAGCCATGGCTTATCTGCTGAGGAAAGCTGATAACAGGGAGTGGAACCAGCCCAGGAGAAAGAAGTTTGTTGCAGTCAACAAAGAGTTGGAGATCTGAAGACTGTTTTGACATCATGTATGGAGATGCAGAGTCTGGAGTTTGCCCAGCTGGTTTCCTGTCTTGCTTTGGGGATTACAGTTCAGTGATTGGATGAATCTCAGAAGAGACTGTGAACTTTTGACTTTTAACATTGTTGAGACTGCTATCGACTATGGAGACACTTGAAGTTGGACAAAATGTATTTTGCATTATGCTATGTTTAGGTATGGCCCCATAAATGGATATGTTTGAATAAACCTATGGGAGTGGAATGTGATGGTTTGTATATGCTTGGGCCAGGCAGTGGTGGTATTCAAAGGTGCTGTTGTAGTAGGTGTGTCACTGTGGGTGTGGGCTTTAAGACCTGCTTCTTAGCTGCCTGGAAGCCAGTTTCTTCTAGCAGCCTTCAGATGAAGATGTAGAAGTCTCAGCAGCTCCTGCACCATGCCTGCCTGGATGCTGCCATGCTCTTGCCTTGATGATAATGGACTGAACCTCTGAACCTGTAAGCCAGCCCAATTAAATATTCTTATAAGAGTTGCCTTGGTCATGGCGTCTGCTCACAACAGTAAAACTGTAAGACCCTCTCTCACATCATGATGAGGTAAAACCCCTCAAAAAATTACTAATGAGTTCATTAGTGTTGCCCAACTGCTCCTAGACTCGGGGCCTGCCATTCAGTGTGGATTCTATTTGCAGTGAGACTCCACTGGACAACACTAATTTTCCTTTGGAAGTGGTAGTCAGTTGCAGACAGCCTCTGTCTTACAGATGGGGCCTGTGTCCACTTCCTGTCTCAGAGCTGGACCTTCTAGGCTGGACCTGTGCAGGCCCTGTGCGTGCTGCCACAGTCCCTGTGAGTCCGTCTGTGGCTCGGCTCTGTTGTGTTTGTAGGTCTTGTTTCTTTGCTTTCTTCCTTTTCCTCTGGTCCTTGCCATCTTTGTGCCTCCTCTTCTGACGAGTTCCCTGAGGGGAGGGATTTGATGGAGACACTCCTTTTAGGACTGAGTGTTCCAAGGTCTCTCACTGCATATTTTCAGTCCCTGTATGTATTCCCATCCACTGGAGGAGGAAGGTTCTCTAATGATGCCTGAGCAAGACACTGTTGTGTGAGCATAGCAGAATGTCTGCAGGAGTTGGTTTATTGTTACGTTCCTTTATTGGGCCTTAAATCCCCCTTGTGTTTGTAATTGGTTACTCTCCCAATCTTTGAGTCACCATGGCGTTAGCATCTCATACAGGTAGGTCACCAATGAATATCATAGTTTTGTTTCTATTTTTTTTTAAATCTGGGTTAGTATTTCTCTCTATTGTGATTTGGAGAGCATCTTTCAGTATTATGATCACTTTGTGAAGGCTGTAGGCAGGCATTAGCCCATTGTCCCATGTTCAATGAATTACACAGCTGGTATCTTTCGCAGAGGGCATTGATCAAGTCTGTGAAGAGCAACCAATGGCCGTGGCGATAACCTGAGTTCCTTTGGGGTTTCCATGAGGCCTCTTTAGCCAACAACTCAGTAAGATCCAAACCCATTCTGGCACTGGAGTTTTATTTGGGGGTGAGCGATGTCTAGTTGGGGCATTATCTCCCTTGTTTGATAATTCCATTTAGATTTCTTTCAAATGCATTTTAAGAAGATTTTATTGTAGTAAGTTTCCACATGACCTCTTAGGTGGCCCTTAGTTTTAGCTTTAATCCCCATGTTCCCATCCTTATTATCTTCATTTCCTTTCCCCCTCCCCTTGACAGTTTTTTTTCTTTTTTGCTGTGATTCTTTTGTGGTGTGCACGTGTGCTTGCACGTGTACATTCATGTGATGTTGCACGTGTCGATATTGTTATTTTCAAACTCGTTAAGTTCATTTCTGTTCCCAGTGTATGTGTACTGTGTGCTATTATTCCCTGGAGAATGGGTAACTGAGTAGATCCTTCATCTTCAAAAAAGAACAATCATTCTTTATCCCAGTAAGTATCCACTGCCTCTAGCCTTTCAGTCAGTGGTGAGACCTTGAGATCATCCTACCTACCGCGGGCTGGGATTTTGCTGTTTTGACTTTGCACAGGTCTTTTGTAGGTGATGCCTGCTCTTGTGAGCTCATGACTACAGTAGCCATGTCATGACAGAAGATAGCACCCAAGAGCACTCCTCCCCATGTTCTGGCTCTTATATGCTTCCTATATCCTCTTTCTCAATGGTCCCCAAACCTTACTGATAGTGGGGTTGATACATTTCTTTAATTCAGAACTAAACTTTCTGGTACACAGTACATTTGACAGTTCCGCATCTCACTCTTGACTGTTGCCCACTAGGGGGAAAAAAAAAAGCTTTTCTGACCAAAGTTGACAACAGTCATGTCTATGGATGCAAACACAAACATTTAGAAGGCAAATGCACAGAATGATCATTTAGCAGAACAACAACAGTTCTAACTTAGAAGCCTCAGATGGACTTTTGAACTGGATCACAGTACCAGCCATGATGTTCCCCCTGTAGAGCAGAGCTTAAACCCAATCAGAGAAGTAACACAGTGTTTATTGCTCTAACCACCGTGCCACTGATGTACCAGTGAGCACATAGAAGCTTACATGGTCTGTAGCAGGGAGAGTTCACTGCTGGATAATATTATTTACATCTTTCTTCCCAAAAGCCTGAATAACACTTCTGGCACTAGGAAAGGAAGCCATCAGGGAGGAATTTTCCTGGTTGGATTGAGATTTGTCTCTCTATGTGTTACAGCCAAAGCATGTGGCATCTTCACCAACAAGAGAGACACTTACCGAGTCCTTACGGTGGCTCGCCAACGGCACTGACAGTAGCTTGTGTTGATTTGGACACGTTTGTGGCTTTCCTGACCCATCTCATAGGGAGCTGTGTCACCCCAGGTACTATAGTTTCCATTAGTAGCCCATGAATTTTTGGAATAGCATTGTTCACCCATGCATGATACCTCCATTAGGAGTCCTCCTTTAAAATTTACATTTTAAAATTAACCAACTAACTAACGGCCTCCTATCAGGAGGCCATTTGTCGATGCCCTTGTGTATTGTAGGGGGTGGTTGAATGTGTGTGTACGCCGGTGTGTGTCCAAATAAATTTGCCTGCGTGTGCACATACAGATATCAGAAGCAGACTTCAGGCATCTTTCTCATCACATTTATTGTCATTATCATCATGATTCTTGTCATCATCAGTAGTAGTAGTAGAGACAGAGTCTCTCAGTAATCTTAGAGTTCACTCCAGGGACTACGTTGTCCGTGTCCTTCAAAGCTAAGGTTACAGACATAAGTAAGCTACCCCACCTAGATACTACAGCTGGATACCACGCCTGGGCTTTCTTTGGTGCTGGGGCTGTGAACTCAGTCCTCCTTGCTTGTGCTGTCCAGGCCCTCAGTCTGTTGGTTTGTACAGTCATCATGCCTGGGTTTAGGCTCCTGATATATATTGCCTTTAGCAATCCGTTTGGATTGGAGCTGCATGTACGGACGAGCTAAAAGCCTGGCAAGCTGTCTGTACCTCATCGCTGTATCATTTCTCTGGTCACGCAGGTCTTTGATTTCCTTTGCCATTTTGGCATTCGATATACAAAGTTTGTATATATGTTGCAAGATTTGTGCCCAAATATTTCAAGAGCACATTTGCAATTGCTCACTGCTTGTTTAGATACGAGATTGAGTTTTGAATATGAATCTTGTTCACTATAAGTTTTACTAAGCTTGGCTTTTTTTTAATATTGTGTTTAGCCGTTCCTGGGGTGGGATCCTGGGTCTTGCACAACATGCAAGGCAAGTGCTCTACCACGGAGCCATGCTCCTAGCCCTCCTAGACATGTAAGCTATGTGTAGAAAATCATGTCACCTTTGCTTACAGACACTGATGTTTCTTCTTTTGCTAGTGTGAGTCCCCATTTTCTCATCTCATTAACCAAAACAGTATTGCAGATACGTGATCCAGCACCTTTGCCTGGCTCTGGATCTAGGAGGAGAGACTATGGTTTTTCTCTGGATGTGTAGAAAGTTCTGATAGATTCTTGTGTCATTGTCCTGGAGTAGGTGACTCCCAAGAGGATCCCCTTGTTGTACTTTCCCAAGGATGAATGGTGAACCAGACTAACTGACTTCATTTTCTCTGCCAGTGGTATTTGCCCTGGTTGGCCAGAGTCCTCCTGTCTCTGAAGAGGCATGGTCCCAACTTAGGCCTCAGGGTGGTGCCCATTGCTCTGTAGCTTTGGTTCTGTTTGATTAAAGACAAACTTCGAGATTTTAAGTTGTCAGCTTGTATTGTTATGATTATGAAGAAACTAAGGCTTCTGCTCTTGCCTCCCTCCTCCCCATTCTCCCTCCCCTCTCCCTTTCTCTCCTCCCCTTCTCCATCTTCCCCTCCCTCCCTCCTCCTCCTGTTCTCCATCATGCCCCTTCCATTTTTCAGTACTGGGGATTAAACCCAAGGTCTTGCACACACTAGGCAAGCATCCTAGTATGGGGTTAACCCCCCGCCAGTTCTCCTTTTACTCCATTTTAAAGTTTTGAGACAGAGTCTCATTAAGTTGCTAGATTTGTCCTATAGCTCAAACAGCCCTTGAACTTGCTTTCCTCTTGCCTCAGCTTCCTGGCTAGTTAGGATAACAGGCTTATACTTCCAGACTTGGCTCCAGTTCGTTTTCAAAATGAAAAATTTCTTAGTAAAAGCAACGTGTGCTCAGTGAAGCTAATAGCATGGATCCCAGTGAATACTGCAAAGCAAGATAACAACCCCCAGCATCTTCAACAGCTGCTCAGCAAAATGGAGGTGTGACTGGGGGTGCAAGGCTAGGCAAAGACCTTTGGAGTCAGCTTCTGTCTCATCCTTACTGTGTGACCTTGGATGAATGAATTGACCTCTTTGATTCTCAGTTTGCTTCTACCTGTACAGTGGAGGCCATGGATTACGCTAGAGCAGTGGTTCTCAACCTGTGGATCACAATCCTTTTGAGGTGGATCACCTATCAGATATCATGCATATCTACATTACAATTCATAACAGTAGCAAAATTACAGTTAGGAAGTAGCAACAAAAATAATTTTGTGATTGGCAGTCATAACAGGAAGACCTGTATTAAAGGGTGGCAACATTAGAAAGGTTGAGAACCACTGACCTAGAGAAGTAAAACTGCTGGTCCCTAAATGGCCCTTGGCAGATGGAGGGGCTCAGGAAATGCAGATGCACTCACAGATCTGAAGATCTTCTTGACAGTGTAGAAAGCACCTCACATCAGAAACAGGATTTGGGTTTGTGAAGTCTCCTGGATACCAGCTGGCGAGCATGCTTATGCACAGATGCATGTGTGTGCAGACGCTCGCCGATGGGACGCTCTGAGGCAGATCTGCTGTGCATGTGTGTGCAGACGCTCGCCGATGGGACGCTCTGAGGCAGATCTGCTGTGCTTTCCACCATCTGAAGCTTTTACAAAACTAAAGACGATGCGTAGATCAGGAAACATTTAAAAACACCAAGAGATGGTGAATGTGCCCAGCCCAGGAGCAGACATGCCCAGAATCATCCAGAATCCAGGCGAGACAGGAGATCTATGAGGCTGGGGATTACATTTAGTCTCATTCCACTTTTGTTAGTCATATATCTGATGACCTTAGACAAGCCCCTCGGTATCCCCGAGCCTCCATTTCTCCTCAGCAAGATGACAGGGCTCTTGCATGCTCTCATCATCTTCTTCTTATGAAGTTGAAACAAGACAATGTCTGCAAGCATTTGAAAGCTCGACAAGTATATATGGCCTTAGTGTTCAAAATAATCACTCAAATTCACTCTGAAAGGTTGAAGGATACTGGAGAAATAGACCTCGGAGCCTCTTCAATTATGGCTCCAGACACAGTCACGGCAAAGCCGGGCACTGGGTGATCGATGTTGCCCCACACTTCTTTCCCAAGGAGGGGCACGGCATTCTGAGGCTGCCTGCTACAGTCCTTAACTAGTTACCTCCGACTGGAGAAACATCAGTAGTTGTCGAGGCTGCTGTTTGTCTGGCTGATTTATACAAATCAGTGAAACCATATCTCTAGCCTGTTCTTTGATCTTGGTTTGGGCAAGTCAATGTAAACACTCATGGGAGCTGCAAGAGATCCCTCATCTAAATGTGCTCACAAATCTTCCCCAGATGCATGGGGTGAGGCCTCTGCCAGCTCCTTCAAGGGCCTCATCTATCAACACAGGGCGAAGAAAGCTCAAGTTATGCTCTGTGAATCCTTGACCCAACTCAACCCATATCCAACTGTGGTTGGAATTTTTAAGCCAGCTTTTGCTGGAGTGGGTAGCACTGTGTTCATCTTCTTAACTCCTCAGGCTCCTTGATAGTCATAGAGAATACAAGAAGGAAGGTCTCGTGCCATAGACAGGGACCACAGAGGCCAAGGGTGAGGCAGCCTGGCCTGGCTCCTGTGCCAATGTATGTTCTTCGGTTTACTGCAGAAATCTGCTTAGGCTGCAGGCTCCTCATTCGTCACTTTGGACAGTGCCCTGATGAAGGGTAAGCCGGAGAAATGGACTGAGTGTAAAGACATTTGTTTTGAAAGACTTGAAAGCAGAAGGGGAACTATTTGCGAGGAGGAGGACATCACTGAAGCAGGAGGAAGACAAGGTGGTGACTGTGACCGTAATAGATTGAAGGGGCTTTCTGAGGAGATTGCTTAAGGTGATAAGGTGCTTGCTGAGCAACCATGAAGACCTGAGCTGGGATCCCCAACTCCTCTGTAAAAACATGGGCAAATTAGTATGTATCTGCAGTCCCAGCCCTGGGGAAACAGTGTGTGTCTACAGTCCCAGCACTGGGGAAACAGAGACAGTAGGATCCCTGAATCTCATCATCAGTGAACTCTAGATTCATGTTACCCTGTTCCGAAACAAAGTGGAGGGAAGACATCTGATGCTAGCCCCTCCCCTCAGACTTGGGTGCATACACATATATCCCCAGACATATTACATATATACATAAAAATGTCATAATAAATTCCATGTACTATACATAGGACCTTTGATAGTCACGGAGAATGCATGTATTATGTATTAAGTAAAAAGAGATATATACCGTGTATTATGTAAACACATAATTATGTATTATGTAAAAACAGATATATACTGAGAAATTGTTTATGGGATGGAGCCCCTGATATTTCTTCTTTCTCTATTCTCAGTTTCAGCAGTCCATAGTATGGTCTGATAGTATTCTATGGGAGATCCCAGGGATCAATCATTTGCATTTTGAGTTGCATGCTATTCTGAGCTGTGTGATGGACCCTTGTGTGTCTGGCCATGTCCTGCTAAGGCGCTCCTGCCAGAGACAGCTGCTCTGTGTAGCTTCTATTCCCGTAGTTTCTGTCACCATTACCAAACTAACTGTCGCAGAGTCTGGTTCAAATTAGCTTTCGTTATCCTTAATAATAATTCAAAGCACAAGAGAAGCCATGTTGGCAGAATTACACAGTAGGTTGTTATCATGATCCTAGCTGTTGTGTTTTTAAAGATTCATTAAAAAAATTGTGCATATGTGTGTGTCTGTGTATGAGTACATGCACATGACTGTAGGTACCCTTGGAGGCCAGAGGGTGTGCTGGTTCCCATGGTTCTGGGGATACAGGTAGTTGTGAACCACTCAGTGTGTGTTATGGGAGCTGAACTCAGGTCTTCTGGAAGAGCAGCAAGGGCTCTTCACCACAAAGCTGTCTTTCCAGCCCTGCTGTCTGTCCATCCCTGTTGTCTGTCCAACCCTGCTGTAGTTATCCTTGGGCACTGTTGCTAAACTCACTATGCTCGCTGTATAAGTCACCGTCAGCTCAGTTAGAAGGTGTGGGAGAAGACACAGTGACATGTGGAGTTCCATATTCTTGTGGTTTGAATGTGAAGTGTCCCCACAGGTTCCCATGTATGAGCATTTCCCTTCCTGGGGAGGGGGCTATTTGGGGTGAGGAGAATGTTGCAGAACCTTTAGGAAGTGAGTCACTGGAGGTAAGGTTAGACCGCCCTGTTTCCAGTCCTGCTGTCTGCTTCCTGGCCCACCAAAATGTGAGAAACAGCTGCTGAAAGCTCCTGCCTCAGCACAGTGTCTAGCTCCAGCTGCCATGCTCTCCTCACTGTGATGAACTCAAGTCTCTAGAGTCAGAGCCAAAATAAATGCCTTCTTCCTCCAGTTGTTTCTGTCTGGTATTGTCATAGCCACAAGAAAAGTAGCCAATGTTGTTGCTATGATTAAAACAAAACAAAAAGCAAACAAACAAAGCAACAATAACAAAACACCCTGACCAAGACAACTGAAAGAAGGTTCTAGAGCAGCAATGTCTGTCACAATGGGAGAGGCATGGCGCCAGACAAACATAGAAACATGGTGGCAGGCAAACATGACAACAGGAGCAGGAAGCTAGCTGATTGCTTTTATATACACACATACAGGAAGGAGACAGAAAGAAAGAAGGGGAAGAGGAACGGGGAGAGGGAGGGGAAGGGAAAGAGAGAGGTAGTACCAGGCTATAAGAACCACAAAGACCCACCTCACTGGCTGCTTTCTTCAGCAAGGCTGCTCCTCCTGAAAGTTCTATGACCCTACCACCACCACCAAAGAGCACCACCAACTGGGGACCAAGTGTTCAAGCTCATGGGCCTATCGGGCACATTCTCATTCAAACAACTGCTTTGAGTGTCCAATGGGCAGGCTGCATCCCCTTTGGATGCAGAGACTTCTGTGTCCAGCTTTGCCATTAAAACTTTCCCACATCCCAGTACAACTTTATTTTAAAACAAAACAAAAACAAACAAACAAAAACAAAACCAGGTGCAGGAGGGTTGGAGAGATGGCTCCATCAATTCTGTGTTTGTTTACAAGCAAAGAGTTTGCAGCCACAGCTCTTACGTAAAAAGACTGGGTAGAGATGGTGGATCCCTGCGTCTCACAGGCCAACTAATGGAGCTGATTCAGCCAACTCCAGGTTTAGTTAGAGATCTGTCTCAAAAAGTGTTCCCCTTGGCTATCCTCCAACTTGAGAGTAAGACGCTATTGTTGAAGATACCATGTACGAGTCACAGGACACAGAGAAATCATGTTGGTATTAACCTGGCTTCTAGCTAGCTTTCATAGTTCTGGAAGGTGTTATGCATTCTATTAGAGGAGAAAAGTAGTCATTAGTAACACTGTGAACCCCAAGAGCTACAGTAATGAGTACTCTAGCAAAACGTGCCCACTGGGAGAAGTGATGCAAACATTATAAGAGTAACCATTTACTTTCTGGAGGACTTGAAGCCTGGTTGCTGTTGTCCCAGGTACCCCTCTCTCCCAGAAGCCCTCCGCATGCGCCTGCTTTGTAGTTGGAGGGCCATGGTGCTCTAGGCTGACTCTTGGTCCTTCTTCATTTGGGTAGCATGAGTGATCCGCTAATCACTGCTCAGTGTATTTAACTGGGTACTGGAGTCAGGATGCTGCCAAATCTATTATGTCAAGCCATCATCAACCCATGTGGTACTTTTGTGAGACTTGGAGAGTGATATGTCTTCTGGAAAGAGACCCCTTGCAGGTTCTCCCCCACTTGGTGAGTAGCTCAAGTTCATTAAAAAAAAAACAGTGTTCCTCCATATGTGTGGCTTTGTGAGCAGAGTGGGCACTGACCTTTCACCCCTACTTGTCTCTTTAATTCCATGACCTTGTACAGTGCACAATCTGTCGCTGTATGTGTTTGTGTGTGTGTGTGTGTGTGTGTGTGTGTGTGTACACATGTGCATTCATGCAGCAGCCAGAGGTTGGGTGTTGTCCACCTTGCTGATTTTCAGACAGGGTCTCTCATTTGCTTGGGACTTCCTGAATAAGCCAGACTGACTAACCATTGAGTTCCAGGGATCTTCCTGTCTCTACTTCCATGATACTGAGATTACAAGAGGCGTCAGTACACCTGTGGGACTGTGTAAGGGTATCCTCGGTCATGGCTGAGCAGTTGCCTAGAACCCCGAGACTCTGCGTGAGAACCGGCAGGAGTTCGGCTGCCCCAAGAACCCAGGGTCCTGAAAAGCAGTCCAGTCTCCATAGAATTACATTGTTCAGTCACATAGGCCAGACTTTAGGCCTCAGGCCTAGGGATTTACATACTAATGAAGGCCAGAGGGAGGAGCAAATTAAGCATGCCTCCCCAGATCCTCCCCTGATCCTCCCCCTTTCTCCCTCCCTATATAACTCGGGACTGCCCTGAGTTTTACGCGGGTGGGGGGGTACGCCCAGATCCATCCACCATCCACCATGACAATAAACCTTTCTGGAACCAAGGACTTCCTTGTGTCATTGGGGCCTGCTGCCACCAAAGCCTCCAGGCCACTGGAACCATAGACGTTCCTCCTGCATGTGGGACCAGCTGCAACATGGAAACCCACTGGGACTCCACAGCTGCAGCCTCTAAATCCCCCCCACCCCCCATACACCTAGCTTTTTGATGTAGGTTCTGAGGGTTGAACTAGAGTTCAAGTGCCTGTGTGATTGGCTTTGGAACTCTTCATAAATGGACCCCTCATCTATATTGGAGCAGGGACTAAAATGGGAATAAGTGACCACTGGTTGTGTTGGGGAAGTGGGGAGGTTGGCTGCAGTTTGTCTTCTGCATGAACTTGGACAAGAGGCTTTAAGAAATACTAAGGGACTATTGAGAAAAGACAGAATAAGTTCTGGGCTGGAAAACCCACCAGCTGTTACATACAGTCCCTTATCTCTAGGCCAGGCTTTCCTGTTAGCTCTCCTCTGCTGCCTTTGTTTCAGAACTCTCCGATATCAGGATGCTTATTCCTTGCCTGAAAAACCCATCACAAGGCACCTGGAATTTTCAAGAAGCATCAGACACAAGCCTTCATCCATTATGAGCTAACTGGGCATCAATTTTATCAACGGTCCCTCTCTTTAATCAAGTTGAAATTACCCACCGGCAAAGCACTGTGGCTTTCTTTTATAACTGACTTGTTTGAAAAAAAAAATTAATTTCGGTTCAGCTTTTAAGTGAAGGGAAAGAAAGGCTAATTGGACAGTGTTCCATGAAAAGGGTGTTTTTTTCTTTTTTCATAGCCCTTCCCCTTGCCATGCAGAAGTGGGCAAGTTAGGTCTTTCATGTACATTATAGCTGAGGACCAGTGGACACTGGCTGAGCAGTTTTGCTTCTCAGCATGCCTCTCTACAGGTCATCTAGCATTTGGAATTAGGATAGAAGCCTACGGTGTAGCTAGACTTGTCACCAGGCTCTGCTGTGATCTGCTGCTGGCTCAGGCAGTGTCGGCAGCTGCCCTTACCCCCTCTCATGACCACTGCCCTTCCTGTCTCTCTCTCAGATCTGAGCACAAAGGGATTTTTCAGGCTGCAATCTTTTCATGTGGTTGAAGTTTTCAGCTCTCACTTGGTGCTCACAACAACAAGGTTCTAATTCTCATGCCAGGAGCAGTTCCCAGAGGATCAGGACAAACCTTGCCTAACCTTTTTGGTTCATCTCCTGGAAGATAGAGCTAATGTCTCCTCTGCTCACAGGAAGACACAAATTAGTCATTGTTCTGCAGTGAGCTCATCTCAAGCTCGAGCTAGCACAAGGCAATTTCACCCATGGCCCCCAAATTACATCTGATAGCGTAGGTGTCGAAATGCCCATTGTCACAGCCTCCATCACAAGGCTCCAAACCAGTACTTACAAGGTCACCACTTAATTCATAAATCCAAGATGCTGTCACAGCCCTGCAGCGACAGAGCCCAGGGCCACTTGAAGAACATCTCCCATCCTGGCGCCTCCCAGGATGGTCAGGCGATTGCAATGCTAATGAGAGGGTCACTTGGAGTTGAAGCTTCTTTCCTTTCATCCCAAGCTGTCATTAATGTCTTCTGATGTGATTTTATTTGAAATGAAAGTCTAACGTCCTTCCCAGACAGAGTCAAATCTGCTTAAAAGGAAAATGTACAAGAAATCTATGTGATAGAAATGAAGATTGCTGGGTAGCCGTTATAGAGGGGGGTCTCTATGGAGATGGCTCAGACCTGGTCCTTAAGGAAGGGCTATTAAGAGAAATCACTTTCATCTCTCAAGTCACAATCGGGAGTCTGACTGGATCAGAAACACATCCAGTTCTGACATGTACCTAAACCTCAATTCTCTCTCACTGTTTCTCTGACCCAAGGCAATTTCACCCACGGGTGTTTGTTTTTTTCCGGAGTTTGCCAGGTTGCTCAGCTGTCCTTGAGTTGTAAGGCAGACCTTTCGGAAGGCGGGCTGGTCTTGATATTCTCTGAGCCAGGGTCTCTCCACTCAGTGCTACTTACTGGTGTTTGAGACCAAGTCTCAATATGGCAGGGCCTCCCAGACACTGTCGGGCACCCAGCAGACTTTCTGCAAGCAGCAGCATGGCATACAGTGAAAATGAGCTTAAAGGTAAAAGTTAACCATAAAAGGTAAACTGAGCTGCAGGGATCTTCCCTAGGTGTGCTGCTGATGGCTCGCCGCCGAGGGTGCATGTTTGTCTTAATGGCCCCTCCCAGGTATCCTTTGGAATGCCCTTCAAAAAACAACAGAGGGCACAGCCTATGAGTGTGCCAGTGCCTAGTAGGCCTGTGTCATTGCCAACCTGTGTGTTGTGGGCAGGCAAGCAGGCAAGCAGACATGGGCTTGAGTTCAGCCCATTGTTGGGGGAAGAGGTAGGACACATGATAACGTTGACCTTGTAGCAAAAATGAAACTGCTAGAGACTTGGTATTGACTCCTTTGGAGTCTGTAGGCTTTCTCACCTGTGCTCACTGGAATTCCAAACCCTGTAATATCCATGAGAGGCAGAGTCCCACCTTGGAACCTTACCCAGGCTGGCCTCTAAGTCACTGTGTGGAGAGGATGACCATGGACCTCTGATCCTCCTGTCTCCAACTTTCAAGATTATAGGTGTGGGCTCCCAGGCCTGGTTTATGCAATGCTGGGGATCGAACTTGGGGTCTCTCGAATGCTGGGAAAGCACTGTACCAACTAAGCTACATCCTCTGTCCCGCAGGGCCTCTGGTGGATGCCTCTTTGAGCCTGTTCCATGCCCCTCCTTAGCTCCTGGCATTCCCTAACACATCAAACAAATTAAAACACAGCCACACTTTAACGAAAATTTGTTTTCAGTAAAGATATTTAAGAGAACTTTTAATGATTTCTCTTTTTAAATGATCTGGCTGTGGGTAATTTATGATAGTCTCAATTACCTGTGATTTACCCTACAACCAATAGGCATCTTCAGATTCCCTGTGCCTGTTTTCTCAAATGTAATGAAACTTTATGATTCCTCTATCAGGAAGGCTGCATGCCAAGGAGACAGCTCTGCCGCTTTTGGCAGGCGTTTAATGAAGCATGTGTTAATTTTGATTTTGCAGCTTTCTTGTCGAATAGCAGAGCCGATCACTTCACTTCACGTTGCACACAATTGTGTGGACCCCAGAAAAAGCCATGCTTGAGACCCTGAAGGGGAGCCTTTCTTTACCTCTTGGCCCTGGAGGGGAGGGAGGAAGATTCCAGAATCGGCAGGGTCATCTCTGTGCTGCAGGGAGGGCTGGCTGTCAGTTGGAACAGCGTCTAGTTTCCTCTTTCTTAGTTTTTATAGCGGTAAAAATTAAGTCTCAACATCTGGAGCCCCACATGTGTGATGTGCAAACACCCAGCTCCAGTGCACACGGCCTTCATTCCTTATTTCTTGATTAATTTATTGGGCATTGCCACTTTGCTTCTCTGTTACAGCAAAGAAGCTTAATTGCTTGGAGGAGAAGGGGTGAGGGGGGTGGGGGGAGCAATGAGAAATTAAGCATAATTGGGTGGCATTTCCTGACAGATTCTAACACAGGGCTCCAAATGAAAGACCCACTCCCTGCGTGCCTGGCACAGGTCTCTTTTCTCCACAACCAGAGGCCACTGGCCTCCCCGACATGTATGGTAATATCTGGAGACACAAAAGGGAAGAGGCAATTAAAGTTGTACACGTGCTGCTTCAGGGCTGACGTTATCGATGGCTTCGTGATCAATAGCGCTATTTTTATTTGGATTGCTGGGTGAGAATGAGCCATGGCCACAAAATTTAGAGAGCCCTACAGAGGCTCTGTAAACGTGCCGTAACTCCGTGTCAGGCCGGAATCACGGCTGATTTAAAGGCTGGGGGAGTCGGAGCGAGGAGGGGTTTCCATCACTGTATGCCCAGGAGAGGAGCTGCATCTGCCGGCTTCCAGGCCCCAGGTGGAGCGGAGCTGCTGTTTATAACAGAATTTGGCCGTGGGTGAATTTTAATCTTGGGAGCCACTGATTGCTTTAGGACTGAGCTGGGGGAGCCTGGCCTAGCTGGCCCTTTGTTCCCAGAGCACTACCAAGGACTGCATCAGCCCCCGCACCCTCGGCTTCGCTACTTCTGTTGTTTTGGGTTAATTATCTTGGACGGATATAATGTATTTTGCTCATGTTCAACCCGTCGCCCTGTCTTATTCATTCCCTGTGTTCTCTGTACATTTCCGGCTTCTTCGCAACCCTCCCCCACATCCGTGTCTACTTTTCTCCCCTTTCTGCGTCCTGCTGAGTTGAATCAGGATGTCTGCATGAGCAAAGAGGAATCATTACTGGAATGTGGACAGCTTACCAGTAGCTACGTTGCTGAAGAAAAATGGCCTCTCGCCTCCCAGCAGCCATCAATTGCCCACAGTTCCCTGACTAGGGGTGCTCCACCTGCGTCCTCCCTCCAACACTAATGTTCTGTTCTCAAGGGAGAGGTTTGAAAGGGAAGACACAATAGCTAGGAGCTCTGGATAGCCATTCTTCTCTTTAGAGAAGCTGCCTGCTATTAATGTCATATTTCCTGGGTGCTAATGACAGAAGAAGCACAGTGTATGTTAGGTGAGTTCTGTTCCCCTGAGCTAGACAATACCCTGCCCCCCACCCCCCAGCTTCCAGACTCTGCTGTTGACTCTGGCTTTTGCATTAGTTCTGGTCAGCCAATATGTTAGTTGCTTCCAATACACAGAAAGTACAGTTGGTCCACATGGAGAGGAACTGTCAGTATGCAAGCACCAGACCCCAGACTTATGGTTAATAAATAATAAATAAATGGAAGACTGATATCTACTTAGCCAACGTTTCATATAGACGGCCTTGTGGAACACTATTTTAGATACACTGGGTTTCATTAAATATATGAGTAAAATTACTTTTCTGTTTTTACTTTATGGGTTTTTGCTTTTGCTTTTTAAAAAAAAGGTGTTAAAAATTTAAAATACAATATGTGTGGGTTCAGTCTCTCTCTCTCTCTCTCTCTCTCTCTCTCTCTCTCTCTCTCTCTCTTTCTCTCTCTTGTTATAAGACACAGGTCTGCAGGAAAAAAGGAGGCAGAGGGGTGTAAGAAATGTGTCTCAGGTCATCCAGCATGTAAGTGGCAGGTCCTTTTGGATGCTAACAACAAGACCTCCGAACATGGGTGTTTCTTGTGGGTCTAATTGTCATGGTCATCTATCTGGTATTGGTTCTATATCAGCAGACTCTGGCTGAGTTCTTAATCCAGCTCTGTGTCCCTGGTTTAGTCACCAAAGGCTTGTACGGCTTTCCTAGGAGAGGACATTTTTGGTTTGGTCGTTCTGGCACACTGTGGTTGATATGGGAGAGACACCGCAGCCTCCTTCCTAATGCTTATTTAATTATATTTAATTAGGAATCCTGTCATCTTTTTGCTTGCAATTGGTCTCCCGAGACCATCTGCTGCAAAGAGTTTTGAAAAATCTAAACTTTATTTCTTGCCATCGATCTGTGTCACTAATGGGTTTGAGGAGGAATGATGTCATCTGTCCTTTGGGCTTGGAGCAACAGGCCAGCAGAGAAGCTGTGTAAAGGTGTCCGAGCCTGCAAGGCTGCTCTTTGGAGAGCTGGGTGGTTTCCATCCTTGTTCAGAGGCTTGACCACAGTGCAGCTGGAGTCAAGGGACCCTAAAATCCGCCTTGCTCCTGTGTGAAGTCATTGGTCAGCACTGAGTGTATAGGATTCTGAGTTGGCTGAGGGGCTGCGTGTGTGGTCTGGAAGGTAGCCAGTGGATTTAATGCTGGGTCTTCTCCCTCTGGGTTTCTGAGTTCTCAAAGGGTTGGATCAAGGGCAGGGGCTTGCCTCCACTGCCACTGATAGGGCCCCTTGTTGAAAGACTTGGACAAGACTGACCACGTGAAAGGCATTACCGATCACTTGCAGGATCAGCTCCCAGCTAGGCAGCTCCGGGAGCCCCCATCTGCTGCCCCCTTTCCAACCTTTGAGCATTTTATATGCACAGCTGGCTCACAGAAACATGCCACGCACTGGGCATTTGAGGCTCTAACTGCCCTCCTGACGGAGGAAAGCCTGCCCCAACCCACAGAGCATGTGTTTGTTATTTGCAAAGTGAGGCTCCTTATGGCCGCCATCTTTCCTCCCTGAGCTGTTGAGAGATTCCAGCAGTGTCAGAGAGAGCCCTACAAATACGTTGGGTAAACAGGCGTACAGTGTTTAAATGCACACCATTACCATAATCGTCTTGAATTGCAGGCGTATATCTCCCCTTCTCAATTAGGTGTGAGGTCTTCAGCAACAGGCACGGTGGCTGAACCCCTCTTGGTATCCCCCCCACAGCCAGAATGGCACTGAACATATGGATGCTGTTCAATAAATATTTACTGAATTTCACTTTGGTTCCAAATTACCCTAAAAAACACAAGCTGGAGCAACCCGAAGTTCTCTCAAGGAGAAGGCTGTGTAAAGCGATGGCTCTGCTGGGGCTCTGTGGTGGCTGTGGGAATATGGCTGTGGACTGGATGAACAGAGGAATGAATGAAGACGTCTTGGAGTTTACTTTACTCTCTGCCTCCTAGCTTTGACGATAGTTATGAAACCTGCCGCCGCCGTGACACGCCGACTTCTCTCTGGTCCTCCGGGACACGTTTTCGGTGTTGCCTGGCTATGGCTCTGATTTCTATTAAGTAGTCAAACATAATATAAAATTGCCAGCAGAAGGATGGCGCCCGGATTAATTAATCTCCCTTTAACGTCTGGAAAGACATAGAAAGGGAGCATAAGATAAGAGAATGAAATCAATCTTCTACTTTCTGTGGCTGTGGCCCGTTAATTTCAAAGTTTCCTGCATGTGGGGCTGATGCGTCTATTCAACATCTAGACTGTTCTGTACTTAAATGAAATATCTTATTAATCACTTCCCAGGGATGCTATGCAACCAAAGAGAAAAAGAAAATTGGTTGTGGGGGGTGGTGGTGGAGGGGAAGACATACAGAAGCCACAGTGAGTCTACCTTCTCAGTCCTGCATACCTTTTCCTGAGAAATGGCTAATCCATCCAAGAGATGAGAGGAATCTGTACTGTCTCACCCTGCTGCCGGGAAACCACGGTAACGCCAGGCTGCTGGACTGATGTGGCCCAGACATCAACCTCTCCATGGAGGGAGATCTGAAGATAGATGTGGTGTAACCAGGGAATAAATCTATCTTAGGAGTTTTAGGAAAAGAACCAGGCTCTGCTGATAGGGAAACAGGTAGATTCAACATGACTGGTATTCAGAAAGGATGGAACAGTGATCTAGCAGGCCCGAGGACGAGCAGGCCTCCCCTCAGTTTACTCAGCCTCCCCTGGGTGGAAATGGATGACTCCAGCATCTTTCTCCTGCCAAAGCTGCATTCACCCATCTTCCAAAATGTCCATTAGTCCCAGAGGACATTCCAGCTGGCTCCTCAGCCCACTGAAACAGTACAAACACAATGATAACCCATCCACACGAACACCAAGATTCTGGGCACATCTCCTCACCAAAACCATGCATTAGCTTCTGGCACTCCTCACTAGAAATTAATTCACAGACAAGCAAACGTCATTATCCATGGTCTACTGGGTTAGCAGTTCTGCCTTCATGAATCGGGGGTGGGAATAGCTTATCCCACCCACCTTATCATTCAGAGACCTTAGTACACAGAGAGTAGAGTCATTATAACCTGTTTGGAGAATGGTGGATACAGTTAACTCTGAAGAAGCCACAACCCAAAGCCATCCATGCTCTGCCTTTTAAGTCTTAAGAACAGCCTTTAATCTCGACTTTGAAGTTGCTGGCAGAGTCAGGAGGATTTTAATTTTTTAAAGTAGTGAGCTTGTCCCCTTCCTGCCAGTACTGCAATGCAAAAACTGCTTCTCCAAGGGATGCTTGACAGGCTTCTAGCATGCAGGTAGACAGAATTGTGACTGCTTCCTAGGGGCTAGCCTGGGACTCAAAAATGATCTTCTGATCTGTCAGCCTCACCTCCCAGGTACACATATCACCACATCTGGGGTGTTTGAGACTGAACCAGGCGTCATACATGCTAGGCCAACACTATCAACTCAGCTACGTCCCAAATTATCTTTAAGAACTGCTGTGTTGGTGCTAGAGAGAGATGGCTCAGAGGTTAAGGGCACTGGCTGCACTTCCAGAGGTCCCAGGTTTGATTCCCAGCACCCTTATGGTGGTTCACAACCTTCTGTAACTTTAGTTCCAGGACATACATACACACACACATATACACACACACACACCACAGTGTGAGCTAACAAAGAATCCTACAGTGTGAGTTAGCAAAGAATCCATGCATAATATCTGTAGTGAGAACTCTGCACAGCCTGTAAGGAGCCTTGAAAGTCTACTCGCTGGTGTGTGTGTGTGTGTGTGTGTGTGTGTGCGCACGTGCGTGCATGTGTGTGTGCACTCGTGTGTGTATGCATGTATTTGTGAATGAGTGTGTGCATGTGTAAGTGTGTGCGTGCACGTGTGCATGTGTGTGAGTGCACATGTGTGAGTGTGTATGTGTGCACACACCTCCCCTCCCCACAGTGTTAGTAAAGCTCTTTGTTGTTCTCACAGCGGTATTCCTATATCTGCTCCTCAGTCTCTAGTCCTCCACCCTTTCTAGCTGAGCTATTTTCTCATGATCTGTAGACCACAGTACACCCTGAACCTTGAATTAGCGTCTATGCTCCAGGCCACAGCTTGACCTCCTCTAAAGGTTTTTATTTCAGTGGGACTGTCCTCATACCTGCTTCCATAGTTCCCATAGCTCTGGTGCTCCCGAAGTAGACAGCCCACCTTCCTCTGGGCTTGCTGTATGCACTTGTTGAACATTGCATGTCTGGCTTATTTTCCAGATTTCCTCCCCCTGTCCTGTCCTCCCTTGGACTGCAGAAGCCCCTGAGGCCCAGTCTTCGACCTGCTCTTTGGAATTTTCCCTCTTCCTGTGTAGCGGAATGCATGGTAGGTCTCTGCACAGTGTTTATGAGATTAATGAGGGTGTATTCAAACCTGGGAGACAGGGCAAGCTCAGAGCAAGGGAGCGTACTAAATAGCTTCTGAGAAATACCTCCCAATTCATATTAGTCCTTTACAAAGATATTCATTACTCATATGCTATCTTGGAAACATGTTAATTAGCTTCACTGTGGTCTTGTGGCTGCCATGCCCTGAACCTTCTGGCTGGGTCTCTTGTGGCCTGTGAAGTGGAAACTTAAGGGTTATTTGGGAAATCGGTTGAATGGTGTTTTGCTGTGGCAAACATGTGAATGAGTGTTTTCCTGAAGTAGACACAGGTGAAAGACTAAAGCAGCCTCATGAAGGAACATTTCGCTGAAGCAGACACAGGAAAGAAGATGTTCTCTTAAAGCAAGCACGTGAAAGGACACGTGGTGAAGGATCCTTTGCTAAGGACATGCGTGTTTTGGTCCACCTTACACCGTATAGTAGAACCGAATTTTTTTGGGCTCCATAGAGAGAAAAGGCACCAAAAATAAAACCCCTTCTGGCGGTGTGCTGCAGTTTCTTGTTGCTGCTTCAGACTCGGGCTGGTTGACAGACTGATATCAGCTGAGACAGATGCATGTGCTGAGGCAAGACACGTGCAGGACACATGATGTTTGGAGACAGTATATAAAGGACTCAACCGACAGTGACAGAGGCTGAGCTAGGCTTGCTAATAGAGTTAGCTGTACAACACTTATGGGTCTCACATCTTCACTGATCCTCACTTCCCTGAGAGAGGCACAGCCAAGAACTTCTCCTGACATTCTTCCTGGTCCCTCCTACGGACTCTGCTGAGGTTAAGGTCTGACTGTCTCTGCTAAGTAGCGCCACCACGGCTGACTTGTATTTGCTATCCAGACTCTACCAAACTGGACTGCTGGTGTATCTGTGGAGCGTTTGTGAGTGGATAGAGCTGCCACTGCTAACCTGTGAACTGAACTGCAGATTTCCAGACAGCAAAGATGGGAGTTGCTCCAAAGAACCCTTTCTCAACAGGTCCACTTCCCCCATATCCTTTCCCACTACTTCTGGTAGGTGGTGGTCTACAAAAGATGTTTAAGAACAATCATTAAAAATATGCGTTTGAAAGAAATAAAATTTGAAAACATTCTCTCCTCTAGCTTCTTCCAGAATGTTTGATGGGAGTGAACCATCGAGAGGTCAATCAGCCTTTTCCAGCATCATAGATCAGGCACTGGTGCTGAGGTTCTACGTCCCTGCTGTTTGCTAAGTCCAGGCTTCTAAGAGGATCAGATGAAGTACAGCAAGGCCCCATTGATGATAGTCTACAAAGAACACACACTTTGCATGCTGGTGTACAACATTTCACCCACCAGTGAATTCAAGCTAGTGCCCAAATGATCATTGACACATGAGCAGGGAGTGTATCTTGCGTGGGTTGCACACAGTTTCACCCAAGCAGAAACCTCTGAGAGGTTCATAGGCCCCTTTAGGGAGGCTAAAAGCCTGACCCTAGATGGCTAACCCCCCATCACTAACCAACATTGCCCTGGAATGCCTGAGTACACTAAAAAAGTGTGCGTGTTTTGAGTTCTACTGAAGATCTCTAGGACCATGACCAAAGGAGAACAGTTTTCCTTATTCATGGTCTACCTACCTGCCAACAAGCAAAACACTGAAGCACAGTGCCTCAAGTGCATTCGTTCCCAGAGAGACGGATGCTGGCCTCATCCTTGTGTCTAGCACAGCAGCGGAAATGAAAACAAGTCCTTTGAGCTGAATACTTGTTGTAAGTGGGTGGTTTTTGAAGACAGTGCCTCATAGAGGCCAATCTGGGAAAGGCTGGGATTTAGAAACAAAGTCACATGGTCTCAGAAAATGGTTCATCCAGACAGGCCAGGCTGAAACTGTTTGACTGTAGATGTCTGCCAGGTCAAGTAAGCTATACACACACACACACAGACACACACAGACACACAGACACACAGACACACACACACACACACACACAGAGAGAGAGAGAGAGAGAGAGAGAGAGAGAGAGAGAGAGAGAGAGAGAGAGAGATTTTAGAAGATAGTTTCCATTGGGAATGCAGCCTTAGGTTGCTGATACAATCCGGAAACATCTTGTCTGCTCGCACTTTTAGAAAGGGACTCCCATGGGCTTTGGGAGAGGTAAGTGTGTTCACCATGTTCTGAAACCCAAGATCTGACTTTAATAATGACATTGGAGACATAACACAGGGCTTACAGGACAGACAGGCAGACCTGAGCTGGGTGCCTGGTATGAACTTCTTTCTTTCCTTTGTTCTCTCCTCTCCTGCCTCCTCCTCCTTTTCCATGCAAACCACATAATAAGCACTTCAACTATTTAAAGTTTTTTTTTTTTAAAAAAAAAACTTGTTGTTTTTTTAAATTGTGTTGTGTATAATCATCACCCTGTCTATTCTAGAATGTTCTCGATATTAACTTTAAAAGAAATCCCATTACTGTTTTGAGAAAGGTTTCCCTATGTGAGCTAAGCTGACCTTGATCTTGTGACTCTCTGTCACAGCCCCTGAAGCACTGGGATTACAGGCCTTTGCCACCAGGCCTAGAGAAACTCCACACCACTCAGCTGTCATCCCTGCCCCCATCTCCCTACCTGAAGTAGGTTCTAGCCTGTATTCTATCTCTAAAGACTTGCCTCTTCTAGACTTTCTATCTGTGGTGTCAAGTGCTGTGTGGGTTTGTCAACTGCCTGTATTGTGTTTTTGACCCTCCACTAATAATGTAGCCTGTGGGGAGCTTCAGGTTCTTTAAAACCATCAGAGCCTCACAGGTTCACTGGGACTCACAGACAGCTACGTAGATGGTGTCCGATCTCTCTTAATCTTAGTCTCACTGAGGTGAAAAGCCTTTGGTGGGAACTGAGTTGTGACCTGGCTCCCTGAGCCACAGGGTTTCTTCATAGCTCTGAAAACAAGAGCCATGGTGGAACACTTATTTATCAAAAATGATTTCCCTTTTGGCTGAGGAGAAGGCTCCACTCGTAAAGCACTCACAGCATCATCACGGGGATCCGAGTTTGGATCCCCAGCAGTCAGGATGGAAGCTGGGTGTGAAAGCAGGAAGGTAGGCATGATGGTGTGCCTCTATCACCACAGAACTCAGGAGGTGGAGGTAGAGATAGGAGATTCCCTGGAGTATGTTGGATAGCTCAATCAGTGGGCTGTGAGTTCAGCGAGAGAGTCTGACTAAAAAAAAAAAAAGGTGTATTGTGGTCAAAGAAGGCCTCCAGTATTGCTCTCTCAAACACACAGTGTGTACATTCACACACAAATGCACACACACACACACACACACAAATGGACCAGTCTTGCCCATGTTCTATACCTGTCTGTCTTGACAATGTTGGTAACAGCATTTATCCACACTTGTCCCGGAAGAGAGGGTCCTTCCTGTATTTGGGTTTATGTATAGCAACTCCCAATGAGGCAGGACAACACAGCCCCATTTAGTGGTCAAGAGCACGGGCTCAAAGAGAGAAAGGGGAGAGAACTTCAGTTTTCTGTCTGTGCTTGACATGGTTCGTATGGGTCTTTGAGTCTTACTCTGGCCTCGAGCTTTCAGCTACCCTCCTGAGTAAGTGTTGCAATAACAGGTGTCAGCCAACACACACGGCGAGGAACTTGATTTTCTAACCTTGTGTGGGCTTGAAGACACTGCATTAGGCTCTTCAAGCTCATCAGAGCCTTTCCACCTCCCACTCAGACTCCCTAGAAACAGAGACACAAATCCATGAGGCTAGCAAGACTGGCCACGGGCCTGTGGGGACAGGGCGGGCCTCCCAGAGACTCCCCTGAGGCAGAGCTGTCCTTCAAGGGCAGATGGGGAGGTGTTCTACACCTTTTGATTAACTGTATGTCGTGAAGGGAGTAGGTGATTAATCCTTCTAGAATGTGCTGGCCAATTTTGCTGCTGCTGGAGTTTTTGCTGAGCGATCGATCGACCAACTGCATCTTAACAGGGTTTGGAATTGCAAAATCAGTTCAGTGAGGTATCTTATAGCGAAGACCTACAGCTGAAGTGCTAGGGCCTATGGCCTGTACCTTCCAAGGTTTCTCTGGGTGCAAAGTAGAATTCTCCCAATTGCACCATGCAGCCTTCAGGAAGGTTCCAAAAGGGGAGGGAGAGATAGCCAGGAAGTGGTCTGACTACAGACCTTCCTCCAAAAGGCAGAAGGGCTCTTGTGTCTTATGCTGAGGTCTCTGGTTCTGATTCTTGTACTTCAAAGGGAAAGAATATTATGGTCCCTAGGAGCAGAATGACTCCCCTGGAATCCAACAAGGAATAGTTACGGATCCAGGATCCAAACCAAGAACTGAAACTGAAGTGTGTGTGGGCCCAGGATGAGGTGGGACCCAGAGGCCCTGAGTGTGTCGTGTTGTCAGCTGTTTCAGCACCGTGTGAACCATCCCATCTCATCCTGAGCTGCAGACCTGCCGGGAAGTTGCAGCTGGGTTTGGTGGATGCTTTGGAGCACTTAGGTTAAAGAAAAAGAAAAAAGAAAACAATAGCTTATCCTGAGAAGGGAAGCAATGTGAGCTAGGGATTATAGTTGAGGCTGTGGGCCCCATACCTAGGGGTCCAAGAGTTGTAAAGTGACACTCTGTAGTATAGAAGTGGTGAGGTGAAGAAGAGGAGAGAGGAGGGAGCCCCCAAGGTCCCAGTTCCTCCTGCAGGCCTGACTGCAGGGTTGGAGTGGGCAGGATTGCTCTAGGGCTCTGAGAGTCTCATTTTGAAGGTCTTTTATATGAACTCCTCCCAACCTTGGAAGCTAAAATGTTGGAATATTGTACCATTTAGGGACTAGGTGGGGACCCTGAAGGTTTCAACTCTAACTACAAAGCATAACCTCTGGGTGTGCTGTTGCCCCAAGGGCTATTGGGACAGTAAGCACATGAACCACAAAGCTGAAACACCTACTGTCACAGAGCCCTGGCCTGTTTTCCCCCTTTGGGGTAGAATGGTAAGTCTGGATAGTCCTGAGATCCAGGGCAGGAAAACTGTAGGGAGGCCTCAGAGCTGGTGAGGACTTAGTCTTCTCTTCAGGGTAAATGGCAGATTCTCTCTAAGGGCATGTTCAACTCCATCAATGGGTACTCAGATGAGAGAGAAGACAGTCACTCCAGGAGCTTCATTCAGCCTTTGGGTGTCCTGCTGAGTGGCCCTCCACAGATGAGGAAAAAGTGCCCTCCCGTCACACCTGGCAATACAACTCAGGGAAGACATCAGTTGTGCAAATCTCATGTGCCAGGCCCTGTGCAACAGGCAGGGGAGGGCTATAGGCATGGGTCCAACCACTATGAGGTGTAACCAACCAAGAGAAAGCAGTGGACAAATGTAGAAACTAAAGACTCGAATTGGATGGTCACCAGCGTGAGCAGAGCTCAGAGGTGGCAGTGCAGGCTCCAGAGGAAGCCACAGGACCCTCAGCAGAGGAGAGGGGTGTCTTTAAGCAGAAAGGATGGCAGAAACCAGATAATGGAGACGTTGGAGAAACTGTACAGAGTCTGCAGGGCTGGAGGGATGTGGTCTTGAAAGGAGGGAGGTGGCTTGGAGTTGGGGTTGGGGGTGGGATGTGGAGGGAGCCCGCGAGAGCCCAAGAGCCTCTGTGCAGCCTGCTTTCTTCCCTGGATGGGTGTGGGGGAGGGGCAGCCCAGCAGGCTTCTCCCTCCTGCCTCTTTGGGTCTTAGGTTTTTTGTGTTCTGAAGCTGTTGAAAAGGTTGGAGAGACTCTGCTTTGAAATGCAAGATGACTTCTACAGGAAAAATGATCAGATTCCTCCCAACCTCTTGTTCCCAGCAGAAGAGGTGATATTTTATCATTGCGGCATTGTGTCACCGCCACAGCTAAAACCATCTGAATGCTTGCCAGGGTAACAAAGGGAAGGTAGAGTGGGATGACTCAGTATTGAGTCGTGAAAGGCTACCGAAAGCAAGAGAGCCGCTTTTCCCTCCCCCAACACCGCGGCTCGGGAACAAACACAGATGAGTCCCAGTCAAAGCCTCCCAGAGTCCTGCCTAGTGCCCGTTTAGCAGACTTTCAGCTGCCCAGCCCCCTACTTGATGAGTCTCCATCAGCCTCTCTGTTTGCTGAGGACTCTCGCCCACATAAAAACTCTCTAATAAGGAACACTGTGCTGAGTTAAGACAAGGCTGAACTACAGAGGTTGAGCAGAACGCATTTGTCGTGGTAGGAATTCTCAGGGCTCGCATGCTAATGAGCCCTCCGTGATGAGGGTGTAATGTGCAGAGTTTCTTAACTCGAGTAGGAGTATTTTAAAATACACCTCGTGTAAGATTGTGCGATGAAGGTTCTGTGGAACTCAGTCTAAGTTACAGTGACTCAATCTAACATTTATTAAAATATTATTAAGAATAACTTTACAAAATGACAATGAATTAAACTCCTGACATCCACTCAACCATCCGCATAAACTCCTCTCCAACCTACGCTCTATCCATCCACCCTGTCACCACACATCGACCCACACAAACAGCCAGCTCGCCACTCTTCCAACATCCATGCATCCGTCCATCCTCCTCTATCAATCTATCCATCATGTCTTCTGACCTATCTACCCACATGTGTATCTGGGGTGTCCATCTTCCCACATATGTACCCATCTAACCACATTTGTATCCATCTATCCACATATGTATTCATCTACCAACATGTGTTTCCACATACCCACATATGTATCCACCTACCCACCTATGTATCCATCTACCCACATGTGTATCCATTTACTTACACGGGTATATATCTACCCACATGTGAATACATATATCCATCCATGTGTGTATACATTGTATCCATCTACCCCATATGTATACATCTCCCCACATGTGTATACATCTCCCCACATGTGTATCATTCTACTCATATGTATATTCATCTACACACATACATATATCCATCTACCCACATGTGTATTCATAAACCCACATGTATAGCCAACTACACACAAGTGTATTCATCTTCCCACCTGTGTATCCATATAGCAACATGTGTATCCAACTACCCACATATATATAATCTACCCACATGTTTATCCATCTTCTCATGTGTGTATTCATTTTCTCCATCTACCCACATGTATAAGTATCTACCCACATGTGTATCCCTCTAGCCACATATGAATCCATCTACCCACATGTGTATCCATTGTTCCATCTACCCACATATGTATATATCTACCCACATGTGCATCCATCTACCCCATGTCCATCTATCTACTCAAATGTGTATCCATCTACCCAAATGCATATCCATTTACTAACTAATGTATCCGTCTACCCACATGTGATCATTCTATCCACATGAGTATCCATCTACCCACATTTATATCTATCTATCCCCATATGTATCATTCGACCCATATGTGTATCCATCTACATACACATGTATTCATCTACCCAGATATTTTTCCATTGTATTCATCATTCACATGTGTATAAATCTATTGTCATATGTATCCTTCTACCCACATGTATATCTATCTACTCACAAGTGTGTCTATCTACCCATATGTGTATCATTTTGCTGATATTTGTATCCATCTACCTACAAATATATCTGTCTACTCACATGTGTTTCAATCAATCCAAATATGTATCCCTCCACCCACTTGTGCACCCATCTACCCACTAGTGTATCCACCTACCCACACATGTATTCATTTATTGCTCTACCCACAAGTGTGTCCTTTTTATCCATCTCCCCAAATATGTATATGTCTACTCAAATGTGTATCCATCTACATGTCTATTCATTGTATCCATTTACACACATTTAAACATTTACCCAAATGTGACCTTCTACCCACATGTGTATCAATCTACACACAAGATATTCATCTATCATGTATATATCCATCTTCCCACATGTGTATCCATCTACCCTCGTATGTATTAAAATACCCACATGTGTATCCATCTACCAACATGTGTATCCATTCATGTGCCCACTGTGTCCTTCTACCCACATATGTATCTACCTATCCACATGTGTCTTCATCTACCCACATGTATATCCATTTACCCACATGAGTATCCATCTACCCATGTGGTTATTTAAATACCCATATGTGTATCTATCTACCCACATTTGTATCGATCTACTCACATGCGTATTCATCTACATACATGTGTATTCATATACCCACATGTGTATTCTTCTACCTACATGTATATACATTTAGCCACATGAGTATCCATTTACCCATATGAGTATCCTAATACCCACATGTGTATCTATCTACCTACATGTGTGTCCATCTATCCACATGTGCATCCATCTACACACATATACATTTATCTACACACATGTTTTTCCATCTACCCAAATGTGTATCCAACTAATCACATATGTATCCATCTACCCACATGTGTATTGATCTACCCACAAGTGTATTCATCTACCCACGTATGTATCCAGCTATGCATATATGTATTCATCTACCTATATATGTATCCGCCTACCCACATGTGTATGCATCTACCTGCATGTGTATAAAGCTACCTATCTTTGTATATTTTCACACACATGTGTGTATCTTTCTACCAACATATGTATCTATCTACCCATATGTGTATTCATCTACCCATCTATGTATCCATTGTACGCATTTACTCACATGTGTATCCATCTATTGACATGTGTATGCATCTACTCATATATATATATTCTTCTACCCACAGGTATATCCATCTACAAAAATGTGTATCCATCTACCCACCTGCGCATCTATCTACCCATATATGTGTCATTCTACCCTTATTTGTATCCATCTACACACTTGGGTATCCATTGATCAAAATGTGTATCAATCTACACACCTATATATCCATCCACCCTCATGTGTATCCACCTATCTACATGTGTATCCAACTACCCACTTATGTATCCCTCTACCCACATGTATATTCTTACTCCAAAATGTGTATCGATCTTTCTATATACATATCCATCCACCTCCATCTGTACCCATTTACCTACATGAGTATCTACCTACCCACATGAGTATCCTTAAACCCACATGTGTATCCATCTACCCACATGCGTATTCATTTACCCACATGTGTAACCATCTACAACATATGTATCCATCTACCCACATGGGATTCTACCTACTCATATGTGTATTCTTTGTATTTATCTGCCCACTTGTGTATACATCTTTCCACATGTGTATTCATCTACCCATATATGAATCCTTCTGCACACATGTTCCCATTTTATCCATCTACTGGCATTTGTGCTTATCTACCAACATATGTATCTACCACATTTGTATCCATCTACACACGTTTATAATTCCACCCACATATGTATCCATCCATCTACCCACATATGTATCCTTCTATTGACATGTGTATCCATCTACCCAAATGTCTATCCATCAACAAAACTGTATATCCATCTACCCAGATGTATACCCATCCACTCACAATTGTATCCATGTACACATATGTATATCCATCTACCCACATGTGTATCTCGTATTCACATATGTATTGATTTACCCACATGTGTATCTATATAATGAAATGAGTATCCATTTACCCAAATAATTGTCCATCTACCCATATGTGTATCCATCTTCAACCATGTGTATAATTTTACACACAAGTATCCATCTAACCACCTATGTATTGATCTACCCACATTTGTATCATTCTACCAACATGAGTAAACATCTATTCATATTTTTATTCATATACTCACATATTTATACATTGTATTCATCTTCTCACATGTGTATCCATCTACTGTCATGTGTATCATTCTACCTACATGTGTGTACATCAACTCATATATGTATCCTTCTACCCACATATGTTTCCATTTTATCCATCTACCAATTTCTGTGCTTATCTACCAACATATGTATCCACCTAACCACATATGCATCCATCTATGCACATGTTTATCATTCTACTCACATGTGAGTCCATCTACCCTCATGTGTATCCAACTACCCACTTACTTATCCATCTACCCACATGAGTATCCATTACCCACACGTGTATCCTATGTATTCATCCACCCATATCTGTATCCACCTACCCACATGTGTATCCATCTACCCACATGTGTAACCACATATCCACATGTGTATCCTTCCACCCACATGTGAATCCATCTACTTACCTATGTATCCTTCTGCCCATGTGTCTATCCATCTACCCATATGTGTATCATTTTACCTACCTTTGTATAGATCTACCAGCATATATATTCAAATATCCACATGCGTTTCCATCAAACCAAATATGTATACTAATACCCACAAGTGCATCTACCCACCTGTGCATCCAGCAACACACACGTGTATGCACCTACCCACTTGAGTATCATATTACCCACATATATATCCAAACACCCACAAGTGTATCATCCTACCCACACGAGTATACATCTACCCACATATATAGACATCCACCCACATTTGTACCCATTGTATCCATACACTCACATGTGTATCCACATTCTGATATGCCTATCAATCTACCTACATGTGTATCCATCTAGTCGCATGTGAATCCACCTACCCACTTATGTATTCATCTACCCATATGTGTATCCACCTATCCAATGTGAATTCATCCTATCCGTATACCCACATGTGTAAACATCTATCCGAATGTGTATCCACATACACACAGGAGTATTCAACTACCAACATGTGTATCCATCTACCCATGTATGTATCAATGTACTCACATGTATATACATGTACATACATTTGTTTTCATCTACCACTCATGTGTTCTTCTACCCACATGTATATCCGTCTATCCAGATGTGTGTTTCCTTCTACCCACATGTGTATCCACTTACACACATTAGTATCCCTCTAATCACATAATTATCCTTTCACCCACATGTGTATTTAATGACTTGTGTATCCAACTGCACATATATATATCCATTTACCCACATACATATCCATCAACACACAAGTGTGCCCATCTACCCACATGTGTAGCCATCTACTCACATGTGATTCTACCTAACCACATGGATATTCTTTGTATACATCCACCTACAGTGTATACATCTACTTACATATATATCCATCTAAGACATATGCATCCTTCTAGCCACGTTTCCATTTTATCCATCTACTGTCATGTGCACCCATCTACTCACATATGTATTCACCTATCCATATGTGTATCCATTTATGGATTTATTTATACATCTACATACATGTACATCAATCTATCCACTTGTGTTTTTAATGTGTCCAAATACCCACATGTGTTTCCAGCTACAGAAATGTATATCCATCTACATACATGTGAATCCACCTACCCACATGTGTTTCGGTCTATCCACATGTGGATTACTCTAGTGACATGTGAATCCATTTACCCCCATACATAGCCACATTTCCACAATTATTTGTATGTACCAACATGTGTATCCCTCTACCTACATGTGTATCCATCTACCCTCATGTGAATCCAACTACCCACGTGTGTATCATTCTATCCACATGTGTATGTATGTTCCCAGTATATATTCATGTACTGATAAGTGTATTCATTGTATTCATCTACACACATATGTCCACTTACTCATAGGTGCATCATCTACAGATATATGTATCTATCTACCCACAAGTATATACATCTACCTACATGTTTATACATCTACCCACATGTGTATCCAATTTCCCACATATGAATCTATCTTTCCACATGTATATCCACCTACACATATATGTATCCATTATATCCAGCTACCAACATGTGTATCCATAATCCACCTACTCACATGTGTATCCATCTACTGACATGTATATTCTCCTACCCACATGTATATCCTTCTACACACATGGGTATCATTATAAGTACATATGTATGTAGCTAACAGATATATGTACATCTACCCACATCTGTGTCCAACTATCCACATGTGTATTCATCTAGCAACATGTGAATCATTCTACTCACATGTATATCCATCTACCCACATATCTATCCATTGAAATCATTTTCTCATATGTCTATCCATCTACCATCATGTGTATCATTCTACCTATATATATGTCAATCTACTCACATATGTATCCTTTTACCTTCATGTGTACCCATATACTCATATGAGTATCCATCCACCCACATGTGTATCTATGTACCCACCTGTGTATCTATCTAACCACATGTTTATCATACTATTCACATGTGTATCCATCTACCCACATGTGTATCATCTATTCACATGTGTATTTGCCTGCCATAAATGTGTGTTCATCTTTCAAATATGTATCTAACTACCCACATATGAAACCATCTAACCACATGTGTATGCATCAATCCACGTAAGTATCCATTGTAACATTCTATTCACATATGTATCCATATACACAAATGTGTATTATTCTACTGACATGTGTATTCATCTACCTATATATATGTCCATTTACCCTCATGTATATCCATCTACCTACATGGATATGTCCATCTACCCATATGTGTATCCATCTACCCACGTGTGTATTAATCTACCCATACATGTACCCATCTACACTCATGTGTTTAGATCTACCCAAACACATATCCATCTATCCACATTTGTATATATCTATCCACATGTGTATCATTCTACCCATATATGTATCCATCTGCCCACATGTGATTCCAACTACCCACATGTGTATTCAACTAGCCACATGTGTATTTTTCTACCCATATATTTATCCATCTACATGCATGGGTATCCATCTATACATATGCATATCTGACTAGCCACATGCATCCATCTACCAACATGTGTATCCTCTACCATCATGGGTATCCATCTACCTACAATTGTATCTATTTAACGATATGCATATACATGTCTCCTCAAGTTTATTCATCTACCCACAACTTTATCCATCTACCCACATGTTTATTCATCTACCTACATGTGTATCCATCTATTCACATGTGTGTATATTGACCCACATGTGTATCCATTACCCATATGTGTATCTACTGTATTATCTAATCAAATATATATCCATATTCTCATATATGTATCCATAAACCCACATGGGTATTCATCTACACACATCTATCCATCTACTCAGATATGAATCATTCTGCCAATATGTGTATCCATCTACCCACATCATGTATACTCATCTACCCGCACGTTTATTCATTGACCCATATGCCAATCCATCAATTCATATGTATATCTGTCTACCCACAGGTATATTCATCTACCAACAGGTCTAAAATTCTACTCAAATGTTTATAATTCTGCACACATATCTATCCACATACCCACATGTGTATCTATCCACCCACGTATGTATTCATTGAATCTATCACATGTGTATCTAACTTCCCACATGTGTATCCGTCATATCCATCAACCCATATATATTTGCATCTACTCACATGTGTTCCCATTTACACATATGTACATCCATCAACCTACACATGTACTCATTTACCTACATGTGTATCCAGCTTTGTACATGTGTATTCTTCTACCCACATATTTATCTATTGCATCCATCTTTTCAAATTTGTATCTATCTACCATCGTGTGTATCCATCTACCCACATGTGTATCTACCTGTAAGTGTATCATTTTACCCACATTTATATCCATCTACTCACATATATATCCATTTACACATATGTATATCTACCAAACCAACTGTGTTTTCCTCCTCCTACATGTATACCCATCTACCAACAATTGTATACATGTATCCACATGTGAATCCATGTACTCTCATGTGTATCCATCTATCCAAATGTGTATACATCTAACCACATGTGTATACATCTACCCACATGTGTATACATCTACCCACTTATGTATCCAACTACTCCCATGAGTATCCTTATAGCCACATGTGTGTTCTTCTACCCACATATGTATTCATCTACACATATGCATCTGTCAACTCACACATGTATCCAGCTATGCACATGAGTGTTCTTCTACCCACATATTTATCCATTGTATTCATCTTCTCTCATGTGCATCCATTTATCCAAATGCATATCCAAATACACACGTGTATCCATCTACTCACATGTGCATTCTCTACCCACATAAGTATCCATCTACCCTCATATGCATCCATTTGCCAAAATGCATATACATCTACCCTCCATGTGTATTCATCTACTCACAAGTTTATCCATCTACCTAGATTTTTATTCATCTACCCACATGTGTATTCTTCTAACCATATGTGTATTCATTACCCACATGTGTACCTCTCCACCACCATGTGTATCCATTATCCATATGTGTATCCATTGTATTTGTCTAACCAAATATGTGTTCATTTTCCCATATGTGTATCCATCTACTTACATGTGTATCCATCTACCCACATGTGTATCCATCTACCCACATATGTATGAATTTGCCAACATGTGTATACATCTACCCCCATGTGTATTCACTTACCCAAAATTTATACATCTACTCACATGTTTGCTCATCTACCTGTATGTGTATCTATTCACTCACATGTAAATCCATTACCCATATGTTTATCCAATGCATTTATCTAACCAAATGTGTATCCATCTTCCCATATGTGTGTCCATCAATCCACATATACACCCATGGTAGTGATTTGTATATGCTTGGCCCAGGGAGTGGCACTATTATAGGGTGTGGCCCTATTGGAGTAAGTGTGGCCTTGTTAGAGTAAGTGTGCCACTGTGGGTGTGGGCTTTAAGACCCTCATCCTAGCTGCCTGAAAGTGAATCTTCCACTAGCAGCCTTCAGATGAAGATGTAGAACTCTCGGCTCCTCCTGTATCATGTCTGCCTGGATGCTGCCATGTTCCCACCTTGATGATAATGGACTGGACCTCTGAACCTATAAGCCAACCCCAGTTAATGTTGTTCTTATAAGAGTTGCCTTAGTCATGGTGTCTGTTCATAGCAGTAAAACCCTAACTAAGATACCCATGTACCCACATGTGTATCCATCCATTCATATGTGTATCTATCTATCTACATGTATATTCATCTAGCCACATGTGTATGATTCTACCCAAATGTGTATGATTCTGCACAAATGTCTCTTCATATACCACCTGTGTATCCACCTACATATGTATCCATTGGATTCATCTATCACATGTGTCTCCAACTTCCCACATCTGTATCCATCATATACATCTACCCGTATATATTTCCATCTACCCACATGTGAATTCATCTACCCACATGAGCATCATTCTACCCATATATATTCCCATATACCCATATATATACACATCTACTCACATGTGTATCCATTGACCCACATGTGTATCAAACTACCCACATGTATATGCATCTACACATATGTGTATCATTCTACACATATGTGTATCCATCTATACACATGTGTACCCATTCACATACATATGTATCCATTGCTTTCATTGAATCACATGTGGATGCTTCTATCCACATGTGTATCCATTGTATCCATCCACACACATATGTATCCATCTACACACGTGTATCCACCTATGCAAAAGACTGTCCATCTACTCACATGTATATCCATCTACTCATATGTGTATCTTTTCACCCACTTTTATATCCATCTGCTCTCATGTGTACCCATCTACCCGCATGTGTATCATTCTACCCACATGTGTATCCAGCTATTCACATGTGTATTCTTCTATGCACATATTTATTGACTGTATCCATCCTCTCACATGTATATCTATCTACCGTCATGTGTATCATTTTACCTATATGTGTATCCATCTATGCACATATCTATCCTTTTTCCCACATGTGTATCCATCTGCCCACATGTGATCCGTCTACCCACATGTGTATCCATCTGCTCACATGTGTATCCATCTACCCACATGTGTATCATTCTACCTACATGTGTATCCATCTACTCACCTAAGTATCTATCTACTACATGTATCATGTATCTACTACATGCTTATCAATCTACCCAGATGGGTTTCCATATACCCATGTATATATCCATCTACCCACATGTGTATCCATCTACCCACATGTGTATTATTTTACTCACATGTATATCCATCTATACATGTATGTATCCAACTACACACATGTGCATCATCCAACTACCCCCATGAATATCCTTCTACCTACATATGTATTCTTCTACTCACATATATATTCATCTACATGCATGTGCATCCATCTATCTAATTGCATATCTGAATACACACATGTATCCATCTACTCACATGTGTATCCTCTACCCACATAGGTATCCATCTATACACATACGTATCCATTTACCAAAATGTGGATACATCTACCCTCATGTGTATTCATCTACCCACAAGTTTATCCATCTACTCAGGTGTTTATTCATTAATGCACATGTGTATCCTTCTAATCACATGTGTGTTTATCTACTCACATGTGAATCTATTACCCATATGTATATCCATTGTATTTCTCTAGTCAAACATGTATCCATCTTCCTTCATGTGTACCCATCTACCCAGATACGTATCCATTTACTCCCATTTGTATCCATCTATGTACATGTGTATTCATGTACCCACATGTGTATCCATCTACTCACATGCGTAGTAATCTATCTATATGTATCCATCTACCCGATGTGTACATATCTACATAAATAAGTATCCATCTACCCACATATGCATCATTCTACTCACATGTGTATCCATCTACCCACGTGTGTATCATTCTACACATATGGGTATCCATCAAATGACATGTTTATCCATTCAAACACATATGTATCCATTGCATTCATCAAATCACATGTGTATCCATCTAGCCACATGTGTATTCATTGCATCCATCAACACACATATGCATCCATCTACACACATGTATATCCATCTATGAAAATGAGTATCCATCTACTCACATGTATATTCATCTATTGTCATGTGTATCCTTCCACCCATATGCATATCCATCTGCCCATATGTGTATCTATCTACTCACATGTGTATCTTTTCACCTACTTTTATTTCCATCTACTCACATGTGTATTCACCTACCCACATATGTATCCATTTACTGACACTTGTATCCATGTATGCACATGTGTACTAATCTACCTCCATATGTATCCATCTACCCTAATGTGTATCTATCTACACAAGTAAATATCTATCTACATGTATATCCATCTATCCACAGTTGTGTCCATCTACTCACAAGAGTATCCTACTAATCACATGCATATCCATCTACTCAAATGTGTGTCTATCCACCCACATGTGTATCCATTACCCGTATGTGTATCCATTGTATTTATATAACTAAACATGTATCTATCTTCCTATATGTGTATCCATAAACACACAGGGTTATCCATCTACATACATGTGTATTATCTACTCACATGTGTATCATTCTAAACATATGCGTATCCATCTACCCACATATATAACCATCAAATCACATGAGTATTCATTGACCCACATGTATATTCATCCACCAGTATGTGTATCCATCTACCCCCATGTGTATCCATCCACCCAGATATGTTTCCAATTTATCCATCGACCCACATATATATTCATCTACCCACATATGTATTCATCCACACACATGGGTATCCAGTTACCCACATTGTATCATTCTTTTTTTTTCTTTTTTCTTTTTTTTCTTTATAGCATTAGTTGCAACTATTTTTTTATTTTATTTATTTTTTTATAAATAATTTATTTATTTTTTCTCAAATTGTAATTCATTCACACAGGGGTTATAAACACAGAAAGGCAGGATGTGGGGAAGGGGATGACACTGAAGTGTGGGTGTTCAGGGGGAATACAGATATCTTTCAGAACTGGGTATCAGCTGGATGAAGGTTCAGGGGACAGGTCACTATGACTCTGCCTATGACTCACTTGTCCTTATCTAAGTTGGTATTGTCTGCCAAGGCTACCTATTTACAAGGTCTATAACTACTCGGGCTGGTAAATTTCCACAAAAGCTGCCTGTTTACAATAGCTTATAGCCATCTGTTTCAATGTTTTCCCACTGAGACCCAAGACTTGGTGTTAGTATACATGTATGACAGGCCTATTGCTGATTTTAGGCCTATGGTTGATTTTAGGCCTACAGTGTGTAAGCAGGGCTGCCCCTGACATCTCCTCCCTTCTCTAAGTATAGAAGGGCTGTGGCAATTCTAATCTTGTGAAGGCGGGGATAGAGGCCTGACCTCCAGTAATTGAAGGGGACCGTGTAATGGCTCTGGTCCCCCTGTCGTTGTCCAGTGAGGCATGAGGGCCATACCCATCCCGATGTCTTTTTCCTGGAGAGGGGATACTTTTGACATCAACCCCTATGCAGTCAGGATTGTCCCTAAGGGAACCCAGAGAGGTATTTTTAAGTTTTATTTATATTCCCTTGCAGTGCTTAACCTCACAGCCTAAGCAAGAATTCAGATCACCAGTCAGAGGGGGTTCTGGGTGGCCCCTCTCTGCTTGGTCTAAGGGCAGAAGTCCCCTCTTTTAGGTTGGGTGGAGATGGGTTTTGGGAGCATCCTGGATAAAGTAACAACCTCATCTTGAGTCTCGTGGTCCTCCATAGCTAACTTATGATAATGTTACTGAATAGGTTTTGCTACCAAATTATTTGTTTCACAGAGTTAGTCAGCCTATTTGAGATGCAGGGACCGGCAGAAATAAGCAAAAAGAACCCAAATAATGGTCCCAAGATGGGAGGAAGTAGGACTGACAACCTTGGAGAGGCTGAAAACCAATTCTTGTACCAGCATTCATCTTTCTCTTTCCCTCTCTGATTTTTCTCAGGGCCTTCACTGACCTATTTCATGTTTTCTTTAACCCTCCCTGTCTTGTCTATGTAAAGGCAACATTCTTCTTTAAGGGCTGTACACAGTCAAGAGCTGTACACAGCCTTTTCTATTGTAATAGAGTAAATCAAGTCCAATAAGGATCTTTGCGATTTTAGGATGTCTCTTCAGACAGTGAAACGAGGGATTTCTTCAGATTACTGATGTCAATCTCTAGTTGTTTGATGTTCTTGTCAGTGGCCCTTCAAAGGTCTGAGTAGTATAAGTTCAGAGGCCAGCATCTGGATTCACAGGTGATTCATTTTTACCTGGAAAGGAAAAAGGAGGGAATTCTCAGGGAGATTTCTCTTCCCTGGATGTAAATTGTTATTCAGTTTATTTATGGTTGGACCTGGCTTTGTGGGGGTATCTATTTATTTCATTAATCTTTTTGGTAGCCGGTTAGCTGTGCTTTATGTGGTATCAAACAGGCATATCAATCCTCAGCCCCGTAAGGGAACTGGGTCTAGGCCATTCCCTTTAAGGGTAAGAGGGTCCTTCCCCATATCTGTGGCATAGTTTTTGTTTGTCTCAGTGGTGCCAGAGGCAGTCGGCAGCAGATTTGCCATGAGCTTTCAGTTTTTGAGAGTTAAAAGTGAACAAGGCATGATGGAGAGTATTTCAGGAGGACTCCTTCTGAGGGAGTACTGTTCCCCCTCTTTTGTTTTTAAAGCCAATTTTTCAGAGTTCTTGTAAAATCAGGGCAGAAGCGCCAACAGTCACTCCTTCCACACTCAGAGAGTCATGAAGACCCTATTTAAAGAAATATAAATCTATATTAATAATCTTTTATCAAAGGACTGTTATAGCACTGCTGACAACTAATCAGACTATATAATATATCGATTAGTAATAGCTTCTTCTACTTTTTGTGAGATTACTTCTCTTTTGTCAATTAATTGTTGAGGAAAATTAAGATTTACATCTCTCTTGAGAATATTAAACAGAGACTTAATTTCTTTTGTGGAGAGTTTAAAATAAGATCTTAGCCAATTAGTATCTCCTAGAATCTTTTGAAAATAGTTTGAAATAAGTACACTTTCTCTCTCTCTCTCTCTCTCTCTCTCTCTCTCTCTCTCTCTCTCTCTCTCCCCCTTTATCTGTGTATTTTTATTGGATATTCTACGTATTTACCTTTCAATGTTATGTCCTCTCCCATTCTCCCCCAAAACCCCTTATCCCATACCCCCTCCTCTTATTTTTATGAGGGTGTGCTCCAAACATCCTCCCAGTCTCATCTCCCTGCTCTCGAATTCCTCAACACTAGGGAATCCAAACTTTCGGGGACCATTGCCCTTCACTTCCACTGATGTCTGACAAGGTCACCCTCAATTACCTATACAGGTGGAGACATGAGTCCCTCCCTTTGTGCTCTCTGGCTGCCAGTTTAGACTTTGGGAGCTACGGTTGAAACTTTTGATACTCCTTCTAGAAAGGACTAAAGCACCCACACTTTGGTCTTACTTCTTCTTCTCGAGTTTCATGTGGTCTATACATTGTGTCTTAGGTATTGTGACCTTTTGGGCTAATATCCACTTATCAGTGAGTGCATACCATATATGTTCTTTTGAGATGGGGTCACCTCACTCAAGACGATATTTTCCAGCTCCATCCATTTGCCTAAGAATTTCATGAACTCATTGTTTTTAATAGCTGAGTAGTACTCCATTGTATAAATGTACCACATTTTCTGCATCCATTCTTCTGTTGAAGGGCATCTGGGTTCTTTCCAACTTCTGGCTATTATAAATAAGGCTGCTATGAACATAGTGGGGCATGTGTCCCTGTTTTATGTTGAAGCATCTTTTGGGTATATGCCCAGGAGTGATATAGCTGGGTCCTCGGGTAACACTATGTTCAATTTTCTGAGATACTGCCAAACTGCTTTCTGTAGTGGTTGTACCAGTTTACATTCCCACCAACAGTGGAGGAGTGTTCCTCTTTCTCTACATCCCTGCCAAATCTGCTGTCCCCTGTGTTTTTGATCTTAGCCATTCTGACTGGTGTGAGGTGGAATCTCAGTGTTGTTTTCATTTGCATTTCCCTGATGAATAGGGATGCTGAACACTTCTTTAGATGCTTCTCAACCATTCAAGCTTCCTCAGTTGAGAATTCTTTGTTCAGCTCTGTGCTCCATTTTTTAATAGGGTTCTTTGATTGTCCAGAGTCTAATTTCTTCAGTTCTTTGTATACCTTGGATATTAGCCCTTTATCAGATGTAGGGTTGGTGAAGATCTTTTCCCAATCTGTTGGTTGCTGCTTTGTCCTATTGACTGTGTCCTTTGCTTTACAGAAGCTTTTCCGTTTTATGAGGTCCCATTTGTCAATTCTTGGTCTTAGAGCACAAGCCATTGGTGTTCTGTTCAGGAACTTTTCTCCTGTGCCCATGTGTTCCAGGCTTTTCCCCAATTTCTCTTCTATTAGTTTCAGTGTAGCTGATTTTAGGTGTAGGTCTTTGATCCGATTCAAGTTGAGCTTTGTACAAGGAGATAAGTATGGATCAATTTTCATTCTTCTACATGTTGTCCTCCAGTTGGACCAGCACCATTAGTTGAAAATGCTGTCTTTTTTCCACTGGATGGTTTTAGCTCCTTTGTCAAAGATCAAGTGATCATAGGTATGGGGGTTCATTTCTGGGTCTTCTATTCTATTCCACTGATCCTCCCGCTTGTCTCTGTTCCAATACCACACAGTTTTTATCACTATTGCTTTGTAGTACAGCTTGAAGTCAGGGATGGTGATTCCCCCAGAAGTTCTTTTATTGCTGAGAGTAGTTTTCGCAATCCTGGGTTTTTTGTTATTCCAAATGAATTTTAAGATTGCTCTTTCTATCTCTGTGAAGAATTGAGTGGGAATTTTGATGGGGATTGCATTAAATCTGTAGATGGCTTTTGGCAAAATAGCCATTTTTACTATATTAATCCTTCCAATCCATGAGCATGGGAGATCTTTCCATCTTCTGAGATCTGCTTCGATTTCTTTCTTCAGGGGCTTGAAGTTCTTGTCATACAGGTCTTTTACTTGCTTGGTTAGGTCCACACCAAGGTATTTTATATTATCTGTGACTATTGTGAAGTGTGTCATTTCCATAATTTCTTTCTCAGCCAGTTTTTCTTTTGAGTAGAGGAAGGCTACTGATTTGCTTGAGTTAATTTTATATCCAGCCACTCTGCTAAAGTTGTTTATCAAGTTTAGGAGTTCTCTGGTGGAAGTTTTGGGGTCACTTAAATGTACTATCATATCATCTGCAAATAGTGAGATTTTGACTTCTTCCTTTCCAATTTGTATCCCTTTGACCTCCTTGTGTTGCCTAATTGCTCTGGCTAGGACTTCCAGTACTATATTGAATAAGTAGGGGGAGAGTGGTCAGCCTTGCCTAGTCCCTGATTTTAGTGGGATTGCTTCAAGTTTCTCTCCATTTAGTTTGATGCTGGCTACTGGTTTGCTGTATATTGCTTTTACTATGTTTAGGTATGGACCTTGAATTCCTGATCTTTCCAAGACTTTTATCATGAAGGGGTGTTGAATTTTGTCAAATGTTTTCTCAGCATCTAGTGATATGATCATGTGTTTTTTTCTTTGAGTTTGTTTATATAGTGGATTACATTGATGGACTTCCGTATGTTGAACCAACCCTGCATTCCTGGGATAAAGCCTACTTGATCGTGATGGATAAGTGTTTTGATGTGTTCTTGGATTTGGTTCGCTAGAGTTTTATTGAGTATTTTTGCATTGATATTCATAAGGGAGATTGGTCTGAAGTTCTTTTTTTGTTGGGTCTTTGTGTGGTTTAGGTATGAGCGTAATTGTGGCTTCATAGAGCAAATTGGGTAATGTTCCTTCTGTTTCTATTTTGTGGAATAGTTTGAACAGAATTGGTATTAGGTCTTCCTTGAAGGTCTGATAGAATTCTGCACTAAAACCGTCTGGTCCCGGACTTTTCTTTGTGGGAAGACTTTTAATGACTGCTTCTATTTCTTTTGGGGTGATGGGTCTGTTTAGATGGTTTATCTGATCCTGATTTAACATTGGTAACTGGTATTTGTCTAGAAAATTGTCCATTTCATCCAGATTTTGCAATTTTGTTGAGTATAGGCTTTTGTAGTAGGATCTGATGATTTTTTTAATTTCCTCGGTTTCTCTTGTTATGTCACCCTTTTTGGTTCTGATTTTATTAATTTGGATACTGTCTCTCTGCCCTCTTATTAGTCTAAGGGTTTATCTATCTTGTTGATTTTCTCAAAGAATCAGCTCCTGGTTTTACTGATTCTTTGTGTAGTTCTTTTTGTTTCTATTTGGTTGATTTCAGCCCTGAGTTTGACTATTTCCTGCCATCTACTCCTCTTGGGTGTATTAGCTTCTTTTTTTCCTAGGGCTTTCAGGTGCGTTGTCAAGCTGCTAGTGTATGCTCTCTCTAGTTTCTTTTTGTATGCACTTAGAGCTATGAGTTTTCCTGTTAGCACTGCTTTCATTGTATCCCATAGGTTTTGGTATGATGTGTCATCATTTTCATTAAATTCTAAAAAGTTTTTAAATTTCTTTCTTTATTTCTTCCCTGACCAGATTATCAATGAGTAGGGTGTTGTTCAGTTTCTATGTGAATGTGGGCTTTCCATCGTCTTTGTCATTTTTGAAGACCAGCCTTAGACCATGGTGATCTGATAGGATGCAGGGGATTATTTCAATTTTTTTTATATCTGTTGAGGCCTGTCTTGTGCCCAATTATATGGTCTATTTTAGAGAAGGTACCATGAGGTGCTGGGAAAAAGGTATATTCTTTTGCTTTAAGGTGAAATGTTCTATAGATATCTGTTAAGTCCATTTGGTTCATAACTTCTGTTAGTTTCACTGTATCTCAGATTCTGTTTCCATGATCTACCCATTGCTGAGAGTGGGGTGTTGAAGTCTCCCAGTATTATTATGTGAGGTGCAATGTGTGCTTTGAGCTTTAGTAAGGTTTCTTTTATGAAACCTTAGTGGATGCTCTTGTATTTGGCGCATAGATAGTCAGAACTGAGAGTTCATGTTGGTTGACTTTTCCTTTGACGAGTATGAAATGCCCTTCCTTATCCTTTTTGATAGCTTTAAGTTGAAAGTCGATTTTATTCAATATTAGAATGGCTACTCCAGCTTGTTTCTTAGGGCCATTTGTTTGAAAGATTGTTTTCCAACCTTTTATTCTGTGGTAGTGTCTGCCTTTGTCGCTGATGTGGGTTTCCTGTAAGCAGCAAAAAGCTGGGTCCTGTTTGCGTATCCAGTCCTTTAGCCTATGCCTTTTTATTCGGGAATTGAGTCCATTGATGTTAAGAGATATTAAGGAGAGGGTGTTGTTGCTTCCTGTCATTTTTGCTAATAGTGGAGACTTCGTTTGTATGGTTATCTACTCTTGGGTTTGATGGAAAAGGATTATTTTCTTGCTCTTTCTAGGGTATGATTGCCCTCCTTGTATTGGAGCTTTCCTGCTATTATCCTTTGTAGTGCTGGATTTGTGGAAAGATACTGTGTAAATTTGGTTTTGTTGTGGAATATCTTGGTTTCTCCATCTATGGTAATTGAGAGTTTTGCTGGGTATAGTAGCCTGGGCTGTCATTTATGTTCTCTTAGGGTTTGTATGACATTTGTCCAGGATCTTCTGGCTTTTATAGTATCTGGTGAGAAGTTAGGTGTAATTCTGTTAGGTTTGCCTTTATATGTTACTTGGCCTTTTTCCCTTACTGCTTTTAAAATTCTTTCTTTGTTTTGTGCATTTTGTGTTTTGATTATTATGTGATGGGAGGTATTTCTTTTTTGATCTAGTCTATTTGGCGTTCTGCAGGCTTCTTGTGTGATTATGGGCATCTCATTCCTTAGGTTAGGGAAGTTTTCTTCTATAATTTTGTTGAAGATACTTATTGGCCCTTTAAGTTGGGAATCTTCACTCTCTTCTATACCTATTATCCTTAGGTTTGGTCTTCTCATTGTGTCCTGGATTTCCTGGATGTTTTGTGTTAAGAACTTTTTGCATTTTGCGTTTTCTTTGACAGTTGAGTCAATATTTTCTATGGTATCTTCTGCACTTGAGATTCTTTTTTCTATCTCTTGTATTCTGTTGGTGATGCTTGTGTCTATGACTCCTGATTTCTTTCTTAGGTTTTCTATCTCCATGGTAGTCTCCCTTTGTGATTTCTTTATTGTTTCTACTTCCATTTTTATGTCCTGGATGGTTTTGTTCAATTCCTTCATCTGTTTGTGTTTTCTTGTAATTCTTTAAAGGATTTTTTTGTTTCTTTAAGGGCTTCTTCCTGTTTACCTGTGTTCTCTTCAAGTATTTTGATAGTGTTATTTATTTCCTTCTTATAGTCCTCTATCATCATCATTAGAAGTGATTTTAGATCTGGTACTTGTTTTCCTGGTGATATGGGGAGTTCAGGACTTTCTAATGTGGGAGAACTAGGTTCTGATGATGGCAAGAACCTTGGGTTGCTGATCCTTATGTTCTTGTGCTTGCCTTTCACCATCTGGATCTCCTTTGTGCTATCTGCGCTGTCTCTGACTGGAGTCTGTCTTTCCTATTATCTAGGTTGTATCAGAACTGTTTGGGATGGGTTTTGCTGCCAGGGTTAGAGCTGAGGCCCAAGATCTGTTCAGTGCTCAGGTGGAAACCAGAAGGGGCCCGTCCTCTGGGCCAAAAGTGAATTCCTGGGTCCCAGTGGGTCCCAGTTGCTCCCTGTTTGGGGCAGGTGTTGCAGCCTCCTTGGCTAAGATACTGCTTGGGATAGAGCTCCTGAGAGCCTCGTTTCCTCTGGGTTCTGTGAGACTGGGTACAGTGCTGACTCCCAGGATCTGCTGAGCACTCGGGCCCAGACCGGAAGGAACCGGTGCTCTGGGCCAGGAGTGAATCCGTCGGTCCCAGTGGGTCCCAGTTACCCCCTATTTGGGGCAAGTGTTGCTGTTTCTTTACCTGAGATGCTGCTCGAGTTAAAGCTCCTGGGAGGACCTCTTTCTCTTGGTTTTCTGAGGTTGGGTACAGACCTGCCGCCTGTGACCTGCTCTATGCTTGGGCCCAGACCGAAAGTCCCACATTGTATCATTCTAAGCACATGTGTATAAACCTAGACACACACACACACACATACACACATTAACCCACATGTGTATCCAACTACCCACATGTTTATATATTTATACATACGTGTATCCACCAATGTATACATGTATCCATCTACCCACATATTTACCTATTTTATCCATCTTCTCACATGTGTATCCATCTACTGTCATGTGTATCCTTCTACCCACATATGTATGCATCTACCTACATATGTTTCCTTCTAACCACATGTGTATCAATCTACCCCATGTATATTTATCTATGCATAAGTGTATCCATCTACTCATATGTGTATCCAACTACCCACATGTGTATCCAACTACCCACATGTGTATCCATCTACCCACATGTGTATTATTCTACCCACATGTGTATCCAGCTATGTACATGTGTATTCTTCTACCCACATATTTATCTACTGTGTCAATCTTCTCACATGTGTATCCATCTGCCATCATGTGTATTCTTTTACCCACATGTGTATCCATCTACCCACATGTGTACCCGTCAATCCCTATTCCATCATTTTATGCACATTTGTAGATTTCTACCTACATATATATATATATATATATATATATATATATATATATATATATCCATCTACCCACATGTGCATACATCAACCCAACTGTCTTTCCCTCTATCCACATATATACACATTTACCCACAACTGTACACAGGTACCCACATGTGTATTCATCTACCCTATTCAATATACATTTACCCATATGCCATATACATAAAACCACATGTGTATTCTTCTATCCACGTGTGTATCCATCTGCTCACAATTTTATCCACCTACCCTAATCTAATGTTTCCATTGTATTCAACTACTCACATGTCTATCTATCTATCTATCTATCTATCTATCTATCTATCTATCTATCTAT